>NW_009647025.1:2299003-2341846 GCF_000708025.1 Charadrius vociferus
AACCTAAAAGGGTACACTCCCCTGGTCTGGTCCTCTGCTCAAGTTTTTTACTCGATGGAGGCCCATGAAAATTCACTTGTGCTACAAAGCCAGATGCACTTCGGACAGAAAAAGTACTGAGATGGTAAACTAGAGTCCAAGGAGAAGGTACCATGGCACAGGCCTTAAGAATATAGCAGCTGGAAGCGCTGGGGTCCCAATGGCAATACAAGGGCATAAACTAAAACAAATAAAACATCAAAGCAATTGATGATTAAGAACCAATTTTTAAATTGCCTGTGATAGCAGCACAAGCCAGCAAGGGGATACTCTTCTGTGTTTAAATAGTTGCTAAATCTTTGAGGCAGTCCTTCTGTTAACTGAGTTAACAAGAGCCAAAAAAGCATGCATTTCTACCCTGTCGGAGTAAGGTGTCAGCTCTCCATCTAGATTAGCGTCATAGGGGCCTAGGGAGGTCATGGCCACCCTTCTTCTTCATGGCCAGAAATGAAGGGAAAGGACTCATAACTGTGTTTGTCATAGCGGATCAGGGAAGACTGGGATCTTGCACTGTATCTTCACAGTGATGAAATAAAAGAAGGGCGAAAGTAAAAGGTGGTGTCAGTCTGAGGGCAAACAGAAGGATGGAGAGGACTGCTAAAAGCAGCAACGCATTCTGGCTGAACTTCTCAGCAGGGAGAAAGGCAGCCTTCAAACCCTGCCTTATCATCACAAAGGCAGAAAATTACTGCAAATAGCCAAAGTGTAACTTATCCAGGAAACACATTCTGTCCCTTTTTGGTAATATGACGTATCCTCATTAGGCACAGCAAACTACAAGAACGCCTTATGAATCTCTGCAGATATGACACAAATGTACAAAAATCCATATTCAATGTGTACAGGCACACACATAGAAAATAAATAAAAAAAAATGTTTAAAAAGCAAACTTAGTCCAGCAGAACTCACCAGTTTAAAAAATAAAAGCCATGCGGCTACAGAAACTCACTGAATGGAAAGCTCTTGTTACGCTCACATGGGCTTCACACTATGAAAACACCATAAAATTCTGTAACTCAAGAAAGAGGTAAAAGTTAAATTCTCTTATTCCTGAGTGCTGACCTTTTTTTTTTTTTTTCTGTAATAGTTTACAATTTTCATTGAGCTTTCAAGCTGTGTTAAGGGCATACTTAAGCTACTCAAGTGTAATCATCTTTGTCAGCTGGTATCTCCTAAACCTCTGCAAACAAGATGGTAGAAAGCCCCGTTCCAGAAGGCAACCGACCCAGACACTATCCCTGCTGCTGCAAATTGCCTTATGAAGGAGCTTCTCTCTCCATTAACTATATGGGAAGTTGAGAAAGACTGGCTGGCTGTTCAGCTAAGTAGTTTCTAACATTGGGGCTATGGAGAAGAACGCAAGTGATGAGAGAAGATGGGAGATTAGAGTTTTCTTCTTCTGAAGGAAGAAAACTTCCTAACCAGCAAATCAGAGAGTTTCTTTTTTTCACATTGCTCAAGTTTTTAGTCCACGCCACTAGCTTACAAGCAACACAAGAAATTACTAATGATAGTGATCCAGCAAACTATTTAAATATAATTCTTAACTTTAACTATAGGAGCATGTACTTTAAATGGACTACTTGTATATTTAAGAAAGTACTTCAGAGTTTGCTGGATCAAGGCCCATGTTAATGATGAACTATGAAACCATCAGCTTGGTTTCTTTGGAGGATAGGTCTTGATACAGTTTAGATCTTCCTGACCTTATTTTTTCTACAGCACTGCTTGCTGTTCCTGTTTAATACTGTGATGTGTATTAAATCTGCATAATTACCTATAGTGTGATTTGTTTATCAAGCTCTCCAGATTCAACAATTTTCCCATTCGGTAGGCAAGTCTCTCTGCTTTTGATCAAACATATCTAAAGTTATAATGACTTCTAAGATTTCACTCTGAAGTAATAGGGACAGGGGCCTTATCAGAGTGCTCAGAAATAGTATTTGTTCTGTGGTGTTAATTCTCCAACTTTGTTAGGGAGCTGTTTGTTTTCTTCCCCTGGAAGAATTTTATTTACTTAAAATCTGCAGCACAGATGGGTAGGGCTTTTCCTTCAAATTGAAACGATTTACCCTCAGAGAGTTTATGTAAATTTTTGGAAATTAATTTCAAAAGCCCTACTCCAGAGAATCCATGCTGTTCGTGTAGAAAACACAATTATATTATAAAACAAAACCAAAACCAAATAATCTCTAAAACAACATAAACCAATGCACATTAAATGAAGCAAGTTTATTCCTTTCTATAGGTCAAATCCTTGGCTTGTGCAAATTGGTACAACTTCCAAATCTTCAGAATGGACCAGTTTTACCTAGCCAGTCTACGGTTTTCAAAATCTAAATGTCCTGAGCCATACATTTAATTATATTACATTTTGAATAAGTAGTTAATTACCACATTCCAAGCCCCAGACTTGCTGAAAACCCTTCAGAAAGGAGTTGCCAATTGCTGGGGTAGGTTAGTCAACATGAAATTAATGTGATGTTTCACGGCACATTGAGTAGAGCATTCATAAAACCAATGGACCAGGTCTTTTGTTTTATATAGGAGCAAGGAAAATCTGTTATGGAAATAATGTCGTTCAGGAAATACAAATTTCTGCACCATTCATCTGCTGCCAATGCATCATTTTCAAAGGCCATGAGCCTTACATATAGTATGAACGTTCTCCTCAGTCTCATTTCTCTCATGATTTTTATTTTTTTTTCTATTTACTATCCTCAGCTCTTCTCTTTCTAAATGGACCTCCCTGGTATTCCTTTCAGCCATCATTGATCTATATCTGTAGATATATCTCTCTAGAGATCTATACTTCTTTCCTCCTTTCCTTGTTTTTCTTTCACACTTTTCTATCTTCTCTATTTATTTCAATGTTCCCCTTTTCCTTTGTATCTTTCAATCCATATCTCTCAAAACAAGAAACAGAGAAATACTGCTAATATGTATTTTCATCAATGAGAGATCATTGCTTCTGGTCACGAGGGCATCATAAATAATCACAGAAGTAAGCCAGGCTGGATGTACCATCCAAGAAACAATCTTCTGGTGTTAGTACATCTCATGTACAAATAGAGGTAAGATTTTTATTCTGCCAAAGAATAATTACCATTCCCAGACACAACTAATAAATCTATCTACGACTGTTAGTGTTGTATTTAATTAAATATAAACTAATTTCTTGCGAGTATTAATTTAATTCCTTTCATTTTTAGCTTGCCAGTATTATCTGAGATTTTTTGGGAAAAAGTTTTTTTTTTCTAATTAGCCAAATTTATGTTGTGACCACCTGCAATGTGTGAACAGAACAAGTATGCTCTTAGCAGAAAGGATCCTTGTGAAGTTCTCTGCAGTCAAGAGATCAGATCTTTATTTAATCAGCCCTTTGTCACTCTTCTCAGGAAAATTATTTAAACTGCCTTTTGAGAACCCTTTTATCAAGGATCAAAGGTCATCTCTTCTAAAGTCATAACTTCAGCTGGGGATTGCAAGAGTGTAAAATCATTAGGGACCTTTCCTCGATTTAATGCTCCTTGTATGTTCTATGGCTTCAGAGTTCATTAAGCAGTTATCAGTTAAAAGATGTTATGGTTAATGAGATGTCTTCATTAAAATCTCTGTCATTAAGTCCTGACTTTACTCTGCTCAAAAGTGAATGCTTTGTAAAATTTGGTAAAATTCCAGTTGGCCTTTCCTGAATGAGCTCAGAGTATGAAAAATTCTTTTCATTTGCAAAATTTTTGGTGTGCTTCTTTTGCAGTCAACCAACTCCAAAATGGTCTTACCTGGAAAAAAAAAAAAAAAAACCACAAAAAACCCCCAAGCCAGTCCTCATAGATGACTGTTTTAACTTTATTAAAAATGCTACACTGTAAAAGAGACTATATCTCTTCTATTCCAAAAAAGATCGAGTTGGCAGACAGTAAACACTTAATACAATAATGAAAACAATGCATCCCAACAACGAGAGCCCATGCCAATGCATCTAGTACTCTACTCAATGAAATAATTATTCATTTGCATGTGTTATGTATTATATACATCCAAACACAAATCCTTGGCACATTTGACTGGAAAGCACAATCAATTAATCATAATTTGTAAACTCATTGCAACAACTCTGTTCAGTGCAATGTTTCCAATGCTTCGGAAACTTTGAAGAATGTAAGTAGTGTTACACTACATGTAACGTGTCTTCTAAATCATGTTCCAGACCTTATGGATAGACACCAGCAGATCACACAAGCAGGAGCAACCATGTAACCAGTTAGCAAATGCAGACTAGCTAATCCCAAATTTTAATGGGACTAGCAGGTTTACTTAAACCCTCATTTAATTATGGTTTCAACCAACTGTGCATTGAGCTGGATGAATGAGAAGGATGGAGAAATGGCTGGCTCACCATGCCTGGTCTCAACTCCAGGGACAATATAGTCACAAAAGTGAATTCCACTTGTGGCAGCCGGTATATGAATTCAGAATAACGATGAATCTGGAAACTTTTGTAGTTTTCTGTTATTATCCATAACTCCCTCTTGACTTTATTACAAAATTACCTCCTTATTTGATGTTCACATCTTTATTTTACACACAAAGTTCCCAGTATATTAGTCCTGGAGCTAACACAGTTATTATTTTCCAGTACATGTATGCTAAACATGATTGTAAACCAACAATATAATAATATACATCCTCCCCACTGAAAGCAAACTTCATGTAAGATCAAAGACATTTTATGTGCCTTTTCAAGGGAAAGAACAATATATATGATTTGTCCTTAAAAACCTAGTGAAGTTTAGAAACTGCTGTGGGATTTGCCGCCAGACCACTTCTCTGAACTCTTGTGGCTTTTGGGCACTGCATTTGCAGGGAACAAGGTAACTGACATCACTCCTGATCTTGCACAGTACTTGCAGGTCACCAAGGCATAGAGGTGGCTTGTGACAAATGAAGGAGCAACCTAGGTCTGAGTCTGATTGTGTGACAGCTAATTCAACAGCTAATTTGGGTGGACAAAGGGCATTTTTCCTTTCGTCCATGATACCCAGGAAACCCATTCTAGGGGAAAAGATCTGGAGAGGCATTAATTTGATTAATTCAACTGCCTTGGATTATTAACAGTGTTGTTTCTCACTTTGAGAGTTATCATTCACTGTCCCAAACAAAATCAACCAAACTGGGCATAACTCAGTTTCTTGCAAAAAGTTATTCATCCATCAGGACATAAAGGGAAAACCACATTACACAGCTTGCTGGAACCAAAGGGTATAGTCTTATTTCTCATTCTGTCCCGCTTACGGAGACTCAGCTGCATTTGAAATGATGCAGTCAGTCACTGGGGACTCCATTCCCCTTGCTGTATCAAAGTCATAGTTTGGAGACAAGGGGCTGATTATGAATGAAGCTTACTAATGCCACTCCCAAGGAAGGCAAGAGAGCAGTCACACTGGTTGCCTCCTTGCTCATTAAATCATTTCTCAGTGTTAACCCCAGAAATTACTGTCCTGCCTCATCACTCTCTTTTCTAAGGAAAGATTACAGAGGAAGGGGTGAAGACTCAACTCTGCTTGTTCTTGGACTCTCTCATTCTCTGCAGAAGGTGTTAATCTTATAGCTCAGAAGAGCTTTTTATTCCATTGACTATAAAAGAAGTGTGATTTGCCTGTGGGATAGACCAGGTGAGCCCACTCAAAGGTCCCTCATTCTTTTCCCAAACGCTCTGACAAGTATAGTCTCTGGTCTTCCAACAAACCTCACAGTGTGAGATGATAGGATGCTGTATTTTACTGCCTCTCCCATACAGTGCTTTTAAAATCATGACAGGGAACCGTGAGATTTTGGAGTTAACTTGTCAACATGAAATCAAGAAGCATAGTTTAACATCAGTAAAACAATAATTTCCCTTAATTCCCACTTTGATGGGCACTTTTTACTTTTAACTCCCCCCTAAAGTTCAGCTGGAATCAGACCTTTGAAAATTGGCATGTGAGTGACTAAGTATGGCAAAACTGTAAGTATTTGAGAAAAGAGTCTTCAACTACAGTACATAGCAGCACCCCTCATACATGCACATACAAGTGTAAATGAAAACACCTGATACAGCTGATTTAGATTGATACTGTGATTTGCATTATTCAGAATTTTTGTCTCTGAGTGCTCCCAAGAGTAGCATCTTCTCCTTCTTAAGAACCTTCTTCTCCTACATGAATAGAAGTTCACCTGATTTCTAATAGGGACAAGTAGATGGTAAGTACCAAGTTATACGGCACAGTTCTGCAAGCAGAAATCTTGGAAGACTTGCACTTCTTGAGTTGCCGTCACATAATATCCATGACTTACCTGCGTATAATTAACACTAAATTAAATCTTTTCCGTAAGTTACCCTCATACCTGTAGCTACTCAGCAATAATGCACCTAGCCTTTATTCACAGTCAGAATCCTACAGAGATGCAGGCATAAAGGGTAAAGGTTCCCATTAAAATCGGTGGTATACTGCGTAGACAGAAGGGCATATTTTCAATGAAAGGTTGAGACACAGTAGTTTATCAAGACCTGTAAGGGCTTGGGTGTTGGGGTTTTTTTTAATGGTTTAGGGAAGATTTTCCTTTACTTTCCTTTACATCAGTGCAGTAAACATGAACTTCATCATGTTTGCAATGATGCAGGTTTATTTGGAGAATCTTCCATTTCCAGAATGAACCGGTTAAAGATAAGCTCAATGTATTGCAGTAATCTGTTCCTGTTTGTGTAGTATTTTGGCTAATGTCAGAATGATAATAAAGCCTGGAATAAAAAGGAGCAAATTAAAAATTCATAAAGCAGCTGTGAATTTTTAAAGTAGATGAAGGGGATTTTGGAATTACAATGAATGCTCACATCCAGTTGTGATTTGGGACCTGATTTCATTTCATACCTGTAAGTCCAAGGATGTTAGTGACCCTCCAGCCATAGTTCTTTAAATGATGGGCATTCTTTGTATGTGATTGGAACAATTAATCTTCTAGGAGTTTATATACTATATAGGATAATTAAAAAATCAATAGTCTCATATAAATGATTTTATGGTCATATAGAATTGCCACCTGAAACGTGAAGCTTGAAAAATCATAGTCTTTTATTGTATCTGCATGCTGTGAAACTGATTAATCTATAGCCTTTTGATTTTCTTAAGGATGAGGAACTGTATGCACATCTTAAGACTAAGTTGATTACAATAGACATAAATCAGTCATTTTTTCAAACATGCCCATACAAAGTCGATGCTTTCATTTGGTATACTTATGAAAATTAATAAATTGGAATAAGCAGCCTAAGATACTTTACAGATTGTCCTAAGATAACCTAATACATAAGTGAAGCCATTATGTTTTATCCTCACACGGAATATGTAGCTCATGGAAACATCTATAAAAAACCAATTAATGACCTTGATTTTCTTGCCTTTTGTGGTTGTTGACCAGCCCTAACTTTCTCTCCCAAAGTGCTCTGGTGTAATTTTGAAAGTTTCTGACCCCCTTCCCAGTTATTCTTCTACTTCCAGAAGTGTTGTGTTTTACATAAAGGAATAAAAGCCTCATGCACTGAGCAGCTAAGCAATTAAAGGACCTACAGATAGAAGCCAATAGCTTTAGTTTGCTTCCTGCAGTTGTAGATGAGAGAGTTGGAAGGTGTTCTTGTATGAGAGCTACAGTGCGGAACATTAAGTAGCTGTATCTAAAAATATAAGTGGAAGAAGCAAAGATCTTTCAGACAAATTATTAATAGTTTATTTTGATTTAAATGAAGGAAGTAATCCCACCATCTGTCACACAAAAATTCCTTTACCAACGAGATACCATGACTCAGAGAGGCAAAATAACTCCATTATTATTACACAGTCATTTATATTTAAAAGTAAATAAGAAATAAATAGCAGTGACACTATATAACATGCTTGGGTCTGCAAAGAAGCAAGATAGTTATGTTGCAAGTGAATACATTATTATGGAAAGAAATGTTATGAGACTAAGACAAGTGTAAAACTCAACTGTCTTCCTTATCACAGTAAATGGTAACATCTGTAAAAAAACCAGAAACTTATCAAAGTTCCATCATAAGAGTCCTTTTCCTTCAGTATATTTTTGAAAATACATTATTAATCAATTGAAATCTTCATGTATTTAAAAAGAAACAAATGTTAAAATGTATTCAAAAGAGATTTGAAAATTATATAGAATATATACTAACATCATCGTACAATCAGGTCCATCCCAGGTGTAGAATTTTTTTTTTCCACAAAATAAAGTAAAAAGAGTTACTCTCCGTAGTTTTACAGAGGCCAGGAGCTAAGCAAACAAAAAAATAAAAAATAAAATTTAAAGTTTTTTGAGGTCAGGCTGGATGGAGCTCTGAGCAACCTGATCTAGTTGAAGATGTTCCTTCTCATTGCAGGGGAGGTTGGACTGCATGACCTTTAAAGGTGCCTTCCAACCCAAACCGTTCTGTGATTCTATGATTGAGCACCATGTTAGATTGAAATAGATGGGAGTCAGTATTTTTTTTATTTTCTGTTAATTAGTCTCTGAATATTTTTCAAATAATTACAAGGTCTCAGGTTTACTTCAGAGAGCAGTTGGTAAGTTTAATGTTCTTTTATTGTGAATATCAACAGTTATCTCTCATCAAACCCTCCATAGCAATCTTTCATTGTTTTGTTATATCCTTCCACATGCAAAACCTTGCTCACAACTTTTATTTGAGTGCAGCCAAACATCAATACACATGATGCTACAGAAAGTTAACTCCTCCAACAATGACTGTTTCTCCTAAATATGCTTTTACTGTGTTCTCGTATCTGCTTCTCATTTTAATGACCTACATATATCTTAACCATTTTGCATGCTGTTAGCAATGCCTAAACCTTGTTGACTATACCAATTAGTGACTTCAAGTTACAGCAACTGATCTCAACATTATGCTTTCATATTATTAGCACAACTTTACATTGCAGATGACTCATTAAAATTCCAGGTATCAAAAAAATTCTGCTACACGGTTCATATATCCTGACCAAAATTTTCACATCTTATGCTCTGTTCTCCTAATAAACTCTACCTTCTTTTGAATAAAATTAATTTACTTACGCCAAGGTACATGTTATACCAAAATTTTCCCTGTGTGCCTTGTTGCAAGGCAAACACCTCAATAAATTTAGTAGAAGTAAGGGTGTTACATCTAATTTTAAAAACATGCCCTTGGGTATAACCTGTAGTTACTAGAGTCTGCAATAATTTTACTGGGGTGCTTGATAATTGCCTACTTCATTGGTTTTAGTACCTCAGATGACAGACCGATGTTTGTGTGCAATACACCTCAGATCTGCTCCAGTATCACCAAGCCCATGGTCCTAAATAGGAGCCAGCATTACTGGAAGATCCAGCTGTGTACACCTTTGGTAAACAGAAAGGATTGGTTGCAGGTAACAGTACTGCTTCTTGGACTCCTGGAATATTCCAAGTAGCACGGAAGTCCCATTCCATTTTGAGGGTGATTTTTTTTTCTCTTAGTAGTAGTTCCGATGTTTGCCCCCCAAAATTAATTAAAAGGCAAAAACCAAAAAAAATTTTTTTTTCAAGACTCAAAGTGATTGCACTTGGATTTATTTTATTTCAGTGAACGTTTTCAGTGAAGGGCAAATCATTTTTCTTGAAAGTTATTTTCCATTTTGCAGTCTTTTTTGTCAGGTCCAGCTGAAAATGCACAGAAACGCTCCCTCAGCCTCTGGCTCTTTAGCATATTACCCATAAAAGCATCACAGCATGCTATGTTGGTGAAAAAAAAATTGCTTTGACCAAGTACAGAGTCAAAAGCCTATAACTCAAGCAAATCTAAACAATTTTTCACTCAATTTCAGCTTTTAACATCTCTCTATTACAGTTGTACAGATGTTCAAAATAACACCAGTGCCTTTTTTATAATGAGAAATGTCTGTCTATTTTCCCACACTCACACTGTGAAATGAATTTCTCATCAAACATTTTAAGAATTCTTTTTGGGTAGAAACCAAGCAAGGAATACTCTAACCACAAGTTAATTTTTTCTGAGTTTGAGAATAACTCAATAAAAAGGGAAATCATTATGCTGCCTCAACCAAAGCTTTAGCTGGCAGTATAATCAAATAACAGGCTGGTATAATGAAGTGAGATTACCTGAGGTATGAGCTCACTGAAAAAAAGAATTGGAATTAAATGTAAGTCTTTATCAAAGTATAATTGTAACCCAGTGTTAAAAGTAACTAAATTTCTTGTCAGGGAGACATCCATGCTGTAGACGTCTGCCCAAAACATTCCCAAAGTTGCAGTACCTGCCTATTCCACACGTATCTACAGACACTGAGCTAAAATGCACAAAGGCACAAAAATTCTCCTTTGGTTCTTGTGAAAAGTTTAACAAGGTAAAATTAATTTGATATATACTCAGTAGTATTTTATTTTCAAACATATATTTGGTTATTATATTCCCTCCTGGGGTTAAATAGAATGTGAAAGTTGAGAGATGATAGCTGAGGAATGTAGTGACTAGTGCTGTACTGAACAGTGCTGCTAATTAGAAGCTTTTGTGTTGGTCTTTTTTTTTGTGTTGCCTTTATAAATCACCTGCAAAAAAGTCTGCATCAAAGTCCAGCAATTTAAAAAAGAAGTCAAATTGAAATATTCTACATGAGCTTCCATCCAGAAAGCAAATATACTTCTCAACAGACCTACACGGTCATGCTGCTGATGTACACATACACCTTTAGTGGACCCACACTTATTCTGAAGTGTTATGAACTTCATGCCAAAGTCATGTTGATGTTCAAGATTGGAAGAAAATGGACTCCAAAGTTTTGGTTTTTTTTAAAAAAAACAATGACTCAAACCAAAACGAAACCCCAAAACAAACAAAAAAACCCCAAAACCCCAACCTTAGTAGATAAGGCTTGCATGCTTTCAGATGATGATAAAGGATTTTGAACACTTCTAGCCCCACTCATACTACACTGCCAGGTAGCAGGGACAGTATCATGTTCAAATGGTGACGAATGGAGTACTTCTGCTCCAAATTCAGACTAGGTTAAGGTTGGTACATGGCGAGCTTGCTCACACCAGTGCTGAATTTAGCTTCTTGTGGCGTCAGAACCTATGACTGGTATCACCAGCCTTACTTTGAGTCTTCCCTGCTCACTGTGCATATTCCCATAGAGAAGAACTTTCTTTGAATCAGTTAAGGCTGAGTAAGTATGACATCCATGCAGAGAAAACTCTTGAAAGCAAGGAAATGTCAGATTACGGAACTCCTCTTAAAGGCACCTCAGTGCCCACACAACACATTTCTACTGACACGAGTAGACTTCACACCTCCCCACAGAACTTCCTTCTGCCTCCCAAATATAAGGGATCCCATCCAGCTCATTAATTTCACACTATAGAACCCCCACACTATAAGCTTAGCTCAACACTGATTATTTCATAAAGTTAGTAAGGTCAAGATGATGTATATGTGTGAGATTTTGAAATAAAGAGGAGATGGGGGTGTTTGAATTTTATTTATGCTTCAGATTTGTAGTTCAGAGCTGTCCAACTGACAGCAATTTTTTTTTTCTTTTTTTTTAAAAATAGAATAGCATGCAGGATCTATTTCTAATGCTATATTTCAGACTACCAGCTTGGAGAAAATGTTCTGCATTCATATAACAGGTGAGGTAGCAGAGCAGTTGGTCCAAAGCTTAAATGAGAATAGTAGTAACTGAGAAGAGTTATTAGGTTAAGAATATGAATTGAAACATGCTGGATAAGCACATGGGCAACTTTTAAATGGGATAAAGATACTACTTAGTTTCTGCTGAGTTCCTTTTGAAAATATCTGCTGTCTAATGAGAAAAAAAATTAGCATCGTTTACTAAGGCAGACAATTCCTACGTCTTTCATACGCTGTAGTACTACGACCTCTTCTTATTGCTGTCACCTGATGTCTATATACGAAACGATTCAGAATACATGCTTTATAACAGCACTTCCTCACATATATTCTGCTTAGAATAGGTAGCTCACATTGATATTGAATGAAAATGTAAACTTAATGAGAAATAAAGTAAGCAGTAATGAATTTTTAATCACACAGTTACCTGAATATTGCTATTGCTTAATAGGCAAACTGGTTCCTTAGACTCACATTAGCAAAGCTATTTAGGATCTTCTGGATACAGAGAGGCACCAGGGAAATTTGCAAGTTTACATAATCACTCAGACACTTTTGTAAACCCCCCTCATCTGCATGTCTAAATAGCTTTGAAATTCCGGTTTCATCCTTTTTCTGGATTGGAACACCATCTTTGGTTGATAACGACTGAAGGGGCAAAGGAGAAGTCATAGAAGACTCCCTTTTAAAGGAATGGTTTTTTTGCTTGCTTGCCCTACAACTAACAGTATGGAGAGTAGTTTCTGGATTACTCTGAAATGTACCTAATTTTGACATCAGCAGTCATTTGTTAGAGTACAGGTATTCTGGTCCAACTCAAACAGAATCGGATGTGTCTGAAAAGATGGGAGAGTTGTAAAAGTGCAATCTGGAAGGCATCTATAGCAGCTCCACACCGCTTGAGTAATGCTTAGTAGTAGGAAAGGTTTGAACTCCTGATGAGAGTTTTCATTTTTCCTTTTGTGAATGGAGTGATGAAAGTGGGACTCAAAATAGACATAAGCCTGAATTCACAACAGTTTTTAAATCCTATTGATTGATTCAAAGAACATTTAACTGTAGGTGAATGAGAGAGCATGGTTGCGGAAACATAGGGGGACGACACACTAAGCACTAGAGTTGAGGAACAGGAATATAAATTAAGACAGCATAATGAGGGGACAATAAGCAGCAATGTACTTTTCCCATTACTGGAAACCGTCACCATTTTTTCCCGTGGGAGAAGATGGGAAAGACCATCTTTTTATCATTCATTTTTCCTTCCAGTGAAATAAATTTCTGTGATCCCCTTGAAAACCCTAGATCACAAGGTAGCAGTATCTCATTCTCAGAAAACCACCTTATTTCAGAGAAAGCTAGAACTAGTTTGGGAAAAACAAATGTCTAACCCTGTAACTGAATATTTTAATGCTAATGCTATATTTGAATCACCCTTTAAAAAAAATAGTACCTGAACTTGGAGCATATACAGTAGGCAAAGTAGAGTTAAAATAGTGTTTCAAAGAGAAATTGCACACAGAGGTTGTTAAGGAGAAATAAGTCTTCTGCAAATGGATTTTCAGATATTTTTGTTTTTTGAAAAAAGGGAATGTGTTCCTCCCACATAAAAACATAAGCAACTAGGTAGCAGAAACTAATCTTTCAAGGAGAGTTTTGGTAGTCCAAGGCTTGGTTGGCTCTAAATGAATATGGCTTACAGAAAGAGAAATGTTTGCCAACAGAAACTTCTCTAAAATGCTAGACAAGCTAAAACACTAGACAAGCTAAGGTACCATGTTTTGCCATTCCTCAGACCTTTATAAACTTCCTGAAATTATTTAAATGTTTTTTGTATTTTATTTGAATGTATCTATATATATGCTATGACCATACCATCAGCAATTCTTTCCTTGCAGAAGTTTATAGTGCAAGGAAAGAAGTTTATAGTGCATTAGTTTCCTTTAACTGAGTCAGATTTTCCCTTGTTCCACCTTGGATCCATTGCTTCACCTCCTTCCACTGTGTACCTCCAGGAGGTTTTGGACAGCAGAAAGGGCTCCCCTGAGCCTTCTCTTCTTAAGGCTGAACAAGCCCAGTTCTCTCAGCCTCTCCTTTGTGCTCCAGCCCCCTTATAATCCTGGCAGGCCTCCGTTGGGTTGCTCCAGTATGTTGATGTACTCCTTAGCTTGGGCAGGCTCGTTAGCTTGGGCATGGAACCGCATGGATAAACCAGTCTGAGATTGGTACATCCTAATAGCTGAGCATTACTGGAGAAATGTTCTTGTCTGGGACTTGCTCGGGCATCTCCCCACTGAAGGTTATGTCTCCTATGGTCTCAGCCAGAAAGGAATCCACATCCTCAGTGGTGATGAACTAATCTTCTTTCCTCTGCTTAGACTGTTTAAATTTCTAGTTTTGTTTCAAGAAATCAAATTCTAATCAGTTCCATGGATTGAACTGCAGGCAATTCAATTAAATTTAGGCCTCACAAGAGAAAATGTGAAGTCTGCCACTAAATTAGGACCAAGCTCTGTCTCAGAAATTCATGAGGAAAATAACACGTCACTGCCCTCCTAGTTAATGCCACAGCAAGGTACTCTGAGGCAATGCTCCCAGACATTAGGAAGAAAAAAGCATGTGAGGGACAGTCTCAGGCATGATTTATGAAAATCTGAGGTAATTATGAACAAGAATAATTAAGGCAGAGTTTCTGTTTAAAAATGAACAATATTTTTGTTTCAAAAACTTTCACACCTTAATCACAGTAAACTTCTGCAGATCTTACTGTATAAATAATCAGTATAGCAAAGCAAATGTTGCTTGCAGAGCCCTGGTAGAAATTTTCTTTAAGTAAGACCTGGGCGAAAGAAGAATGAGATCTGTTTAGCATTTATCATTTTATTCTGCTTTTTTTTCCCACACCAATCTCTGCATAAGAAGTGTAAGATTTACCCCTTTGCCAACCCTAAACTGGTCCCTCCTCAGTTTGCTTGTGTTACCCCCAGACTAAGAATGCATAAGCTTTATATCTGTAAGAAAAAAGAAGCAAAAGCAGCTTTTTTTGTTTCCCTCCCCATAAAGCATCTGTAGTAGTTCATAAAGCAATGAACTTGTCCCACTTCTGCATCCCCAGATATCTAGGTGAAACAGGCCCTCATCACAACAGAATGAAAACACAGTTTGACCTTCTAATTGTATTTTATATACCCTTAGGAGAGCTTCTTTTAAAATGTCAAATGTTAAAAAAATGCATATTAAAAATTTGCAAACCTCTCAAATTATCAGAAGGCTTCCATTCTTTTCATTGTTAAAAAGTATCTGTTGCGATACATGGCAGATTTCCCACTGTTTACAAATTTTCTTTGACTTCCATCTGCCTAGTCCCACCGTTGTGTGGGAACCCCACCCGGCTCTTGGCTTTTGGGTGTATTGGTCTGAAAAAGGTACTTCTTGGTACTTTTACGAATTAAGACTCCTAATAATCAGTTCAGTCCTCAGTGCATATGTCCGTCCATCTAGCCACTGGCTCTCTGGTGGCAAGTGTAGGGCTGTGCTATTGGTAGGGGCAGCACTGGCAGGTCTTAGTTTCACACTTCACTCTGCTTCAAATGTTCTAGGCACATCACTGCAACTAATCTCTGCATTCCTTCCTTTGGGGACAGCAGCATGTCCCCCTTCAGGAGGAGAAGCTGTAAGTCATTCCCTGTTATTTGCAGTACGTTCAGACAATCATAGAATCATAGAATGGTTTAGCTTGGAAGGGATAATGCAGCACAGTAAACAATTGCTTCCACTGCGACCCGAGTGTTTATCTGCTTTTCAGTTCCTGAAATCTTCACACATACTTGCAGTCTGAAATCTTAAAATATATTAACATATAAAGATATACAACTTTAAAATAAAAGGCCACAAGTAGCTATAATTTAGAAAGGAAATGATTCTTCTTGAGAAATCATGCTGAGTATAGTGCTGCTTTTCCCCAGTAATTAGCCACTGAAAATGGTTTGTATACAGTGAGGTTTTCTGTTCCGAAAACGCGAGTCTGTTTAGGCATCTGTACACGAATCTACAGAGGGTCCTTCACTCACAATTGCCACTCAGCAGCATCAGGAGCGCAACCGATCTCCTACACTGGCAGCACTGTACATGATGTCAACAATAGTAAGCGGTAACATTTTTATAAGCAGAAGTGAAAACAACCTCTGCAACTGAGACTGTAGAGGAAGGTAGAAAATGGGCTTGGAAATATCATGAAATAAAGTTACTCAAGAGCAAAGCAGTGAAGTGTTGTGTGCTTGGGCTATTCTTGGTGGCTTCCAGAAGCACCTAATCAACATTTTTGCTATATATGCAAGGGGAGGGTTGAAGTTACTTCTATACTTCCTGTGGAGTACATACAGGATGCAATGTTCCTGCAATGAGGAAGTTAATTATTCTTGGATTTTAGGAATGTATTGTTCATACTAATGAACAACATGAATATACATTTATTTTATTGTCTGATATTGTATATCCCACCCCCACCCCTGCGTCCCCAGTATGGCATTAAAATACATTTTTAAAGAGTCTTTCTGGGTAGAGTTACACATCCATCAAAGTTTTTCTCCTAATCATAGCTCTCAGAAGATATATTCTGATCACTGTACAGCTCTACCAGTTCTCTCTCTGTAGTTTTCTCTGCATTAACATAAATCTTCACTACAATGTGTATACTACACTCTATTTATAATAATAACTTTTAAACATTACATTAACAGTTAGATTTTACTGGTTTCTCTTATTTATAGTGTTATTAATGTTACAAATAACATACAATACTAATACGTTTATGGCTATATGATTTTATTTGTGTATATTTATTATTGTTCCGTTCATTAATTTACACAGACATGTATTAAGGTCCAAACCAGAGGCCAAATAAAGGAGGCCCCAATATTCCAGGGCCTTCTCAAACTTATGTGACAGCACAGCCCTTCTTCAGAAAGGAAAAGAGTTCTAAACCAAAGGCATTAAAACCAGAAATATACGTTGCCAGATAAAGAACTGAAAACAACAATAGCAAAAAAGGACAGAGAACATGTTGCTTGTATTTTATTCTGAGATCTGCTTTCCTGTAGAGGCAGACTCCTTCTGTGCATAGCTCTGTCATGGAGGAAGCACAATAATGGCCGTTACTAGCACTCTCCATGGAGCATGGTGGAGCAGATTGCTTTTCCAGGCTGGAAACCAGAGGTCCTACAGAAACCTCACGTAGCCTAGATTGAATTCAGCCATTGGTCACTACTTGGATCATCCTCTAACAATAACTTTTTGAAAATACAGGTCCTTTGATTATGTATTTTTGCTTACCAGACTCGATCTGACCCTTTCTGTAGGCAACAATAACTAAGGGAATTAACATTGATGTCTCATATTAATTCTTCTTCCAAGAAAGCCATGTGCAACATCCATGCTACTGTTGACACAATTTTTTAAGGTTTGACAAATATGGTGAGTCAAGCCTGTTTGTTCACTACAGGGACAACCGGGACTGTTTTTAAGGAGTGCCTGTTTAAATATGCATACCACACCCTCCATATCAAGGGGAAGGCCTTGCTCAACTGTGCTGGTTAATCCTACTGTGTTAATGATAACGCTACTTGTTCCAAAGTACTTAAGGTTTTCTAGTTTGCTCAGAACAATGTATAGGTGTCATAGTACCTACAATATACACTGGACTATTCCATCACCACATATGCACCCATTAACATCAATTCAGTCGTCTCTTTGTGAGGTGTTTAATTTTCAATGGCCTCAGCTCTGAAACTCCCACCTAGATAAAAACTACTCCTCTAGCTGCTAAGACTCCTGCTAAAATAAGTGTACCAAAAATGAACAGACAGTCATTCTTTCCACAGAATTAGTCTTGCGAATGAAAAGCCGAGGTTGATTTTGGAGACTAATAGTACAGTATCAGAGTGCTTAAATCTTAATATTTTACTGGCGGTGGTTGCTGATGGTTCTTGCATACTGTCTATGATCCTTATAGCCTCAAGAGCTAGAGGAGGTGAAAGTAGTTACTGGCTTAGAGTGTTGCCAGAGAGGTACAAAGATATCAGGAAGCTGTGAGGTTTAGCATTTGTGCATCTGGTGTGTTGTGTTTACCCCAGTCGCGCACACAGGTATGAGTATCCACACAACTGCTCTGTCCCCTTATGTGCAATGTAGCAGCGACTGCCTTCCCCTCTTCCGGAAATTCATAGTTTTATCATGAGTCTCATAGTATCTGTTTTTTCTTTTAAATCCAGTCACCTGGTATTACCAAATAAAATATGCACCTCTTTTGTTTTTTAACAAATGAAAATATACCTAGCCCTTGCATTTGAAAAAAAAAACCACCCACCTCTCAAAGAATAAAAAAAGCATACCTCAAGGTTCAAAATGTAGACTGTGAGTACAAAGAATCAAATTTATGGATTCATAAGGAGGTGGGGAAAGCTGATGTGTTAGAACTGCGTTGATGAAAACACTAAAACACAAGCTTAGTATTAATCATGAGTGTCACATACCCTCGAGTGCTTAAATTTAGGCCCATGTTTTAATATTTTGTTCAATCAACATTAGTATATTCATTTTATGAATGGAAATTTACTTTCCAATAAAAAATTTTCAATGAAGAAAATAATTACTACAGCATTCCACTTTGCTTCTCACTTGAAGGAGAATACACTAGTTCAGGGAGCCTAGTATCTACTTTTGAAGGAAGATGAAGTAACTACCATACTGAACAGCTGTTTCTGACAGGAGGGAAGCCACTTAGGCAATTTATATTTGCAGTGTTGTTTACATATGGGAACAATACTCCAGAGCACAGTATGTGAGCTAAGGAAAGTAAACAGACACCCATTTGTAAACTTTTAATATGCTTGTTTTACCATAAAAATAGACTTGTAATTAGTTCCCAGGAGCTTTGGTGCAATAAGACAAAGTCTAATTTCATACAAGATGAACAGAAGATTGTTGCTTTAGCTGAGACTTGGACAAGCGTGCCAAGACCAGTAAAATGAATGGGAGTCTTCCTACATGTTTAAATGCCTTTACATCAGAATAAATAGCACGAAATTGAGAGTGCTGACTGACAGCCCTGAACAAGATATAGCGCTATATCACTAGACCGGAGGATTTTCTTTTCCTGTGTTCAGTCTCTGAGAATGCTGTGTAAACATAAATATACAGTTTTGAGCAATTAAACAAGATAGGATGATTAATTGTTCTGAGAGGGAGAAGGAGAGAAAGAAATCCTAAAAAGTAACAAAGTTCTAGATCCACAAAAGCATTATGGTATAAAATTCCCTTTGATTTCAGTTTTACTGGATCTAGACTAAAGACCCAATTGTGTAAAGACTTATTCATGAGAGTCAACCCCCCATGATTACTAATATAAATAAAATACCAAAAAAGTAGGCTTGCAAAATTAGGTCCAAATCATAACACAATATGGTGAGGCTCTGCACACAGAAAATACATGTAGCACATAAAATACATTTAAATGTTTAAAGCAATTTTAACAACTCAAAAACTGAGGAAAAATCGGAAATCACAGCCTCCATGAGCACATTTGGTATAAGAAAATCAAACATCTATGTGCAAAAGCTTGAAGGTTTTTCTGCCATAGACATTAAAGACGGTTATAGTTTGGGAGTTTTTTCTTGCATGTTTAATTTAGGTGATCAGCACACATGTTTCAGGGAGAAAATGTCTTTTTTGGCAGTATAGGCATGGTCTCATTACATCCTTTTCCCTCTCATCAACAACTTCGGAGACTCTGATGCAGTTTTAAGCAACTTGAAGAAAAGCTTGGAGACTTTTTTTATTTTGTGGTATTTATAATGAGCTCCTAGAAGATGTTGTATGCCTAAGGTCACTTCAGTGAACTCCTTTGGGAAAACATCCCAATGTGCCCTTTATATGCATGGATATGGTCAAAAATGTAATATCGTATTCCTATTTCAAAAGATATCTGATTCCTATTCCTGCAATGCCTGATATAAAATCCTTGAAGACCCTTTCCATTCCCACAAAATATCATGCAAACTTTCTCCGTAAATGAGTTGCCTTCAGTTTCGCTGTGCAAAGTAATTAAATGATTATCAGTGCTGTAATATGTCCCTCACTTCCTATTGTTATCCTTTTAAAAAATTATTTTGGTGCATATTTCTATTCCCTAATCTGGTTTTCAAATTAATAACATGGATATAAGCTCTACAGCTAATAAGTCCTGTTTGTTACTTAACCTCCTATGATAATGGCCTCCTCCCATGACATAGAGGAACAAGGGTTTTCCAAACATGACCACAGCATTCTTTATAACAAGGTCACTAGCTCTATCATGTCCATCTAGTTGGTGGTGTTTGATTTCACAATGGGTGGGTTTTTTCTTGCTTGTTATTTGGTTGGTGAGAAGAGAATGTCTTGTACTAGTTTAATCAAGGAAGATTATTATATAACATCTGTCAGATTGACTTGTACCATATGGGCCCTGGGCCATCTTCTGTAAGAGAACTTACAGAGACATCTCAAAATGTCTGTGAAAATAGAACATATTTTTAGAATTGTAGAATATCCTCCTACACTGCCAAATGAACCTGTCAAAAGCGCATCTCGATTTGTTCAGCTCCTACAATTTATGCTTGTTTGCAGTAATGATATTTATTGACCAAAGGTGGGTGGTAGAGGTATTTTGTATCTGCTTTTGCAGATGTGAAATTAACAGTATGGAAGGTTTTTTAGGGTGGGGTTTTTTTGCAAAGTTTTCTAGAAGTTCTGAAGCAATCTCTCTTTTTTCTGTTTTGTTTTGTGGTTTTTTTTTTACATGAGAGGAGGAAAGATAAGAGACCAAATAATGAGAACAAAAGAGGAAAAAAGAAAGTAAAAAAATAAATGAAAAGCATTTACATGGTCCAGTCTTTGGGGTTATGATCCAAATACAAAAATAACATGTACCTGACCCTATTCATGATTCAAAACTCTAGAATTTCAGTAGCAGTAAGAAGTAAAATTTTGAAATAATAACATTCAGTTTTGGGGGTGGCAAAATAGCATCTCCTGAGCCACGTGGAGCTACTGCGTCTGGTTTGAGGAGAATGGGGGGAAGAGGCAGTAGGAGTGCAACTTATCTGGCTGGGGTAGGAGGGCTTCAATGGGGCAGAGGGGAACTGGAAGGAGAGCATTTGGGAAATGTGGGAAAGCACCTAGTCACTCAGTATGTGGCTTTTTGACCCTATGTATTTTATTTACTTGGCTAGTGGTCTTTGAATGAGAGCACACTCCTAGCCTACTTACTATGGTAGAACAACAATCTGCTATTCCTAAACAGGCAGGTATTCTAGCTAGTTTTTGGGAGGGAAGTCATCAAGCAGTTGGCTGCTAAAGTCATAGCTGCTAGGATATGGATTTCTAAATGGTGGTGTCTAACAAATGACAAAGCCTGAGCATAATTAAGACTGAACACAAACAAGGTTAAAAAGAAACATAAAGAAAAGGAAAGATCCAGAAATTGTTCTAAAAACATCCATTGTCTGAAAGTGACAGCAATATGGGTCTTTCATTAAAAGAGGTGTCTACAGAAAATCACATTATCTAGATGTATGCACTCACACCTTTCTACTGAGAGCATCACTGTGAGCTGGGAAAGAATGATTCACGTCTTGTAAAGGAAGCTATAACAGTGGCCCACAAGAATGTGCCTTGTACTGAAGAAAGTGACTATTCCTGCAGTTATCAGGCTATTATCAGCTATCAACTCTGGAAACCTGCATACATCTAGGGGTACATTTTTAAAGACTGGTAAGGGCAGGGTCATAGATGCTTATCAGCATCATGCAAGTACTAGTGTCAAAAGCCACAGCTCAATCACTACTTACCCTCTCAGGTACCTAAAGTAGGGCTACAGTGCACAAGAAGAGGAGTGCATAGCTGCCTGAACTTCTGTCAAATGAGCTGGTATGACAATATGGTGTAGCACATGTGCCAGCATGCTAGTTTAGCCTCAGGAAGCAGTCTGGCTGTGAAAGGAAGCCAGTGTGCATGAGCTAATAAGCTTTACATCTCAGCAAGCCTAATGAGCTTGGGATGACACTGTGCTGATATGACTATAGTGTGGACCATGCTCCTCTTTGCACTATGGACATATCCTTTTTCTCCATCTGCTGGCATCTGCTAGCAGCCTAAATGCTGCTTCCACCTCCCAGTTTGCAAGCTGCTCAGAGCCTTAGCTCAAGTCACAGCCCTGAAGATGCTAAAGGATTTTAAGTTAGTAGAAAGAGTGGCTCAGAGCATTTTTCAGGGCATACTTGATACCTGTGGCATGTTCCATACCCTTGTATTTTGGCGCCAAGCTTCATTCTGAGGCCTGACACTTGGTACAAATATGACAGCATTCCAGTGCCATGTAGGTCTGAACAGGATTATGGGCAAATGCCATTAATACGCAGATGTACCAACACTTGTCCCAAGAATGCATGTCTTGACATGTGGGTGCTGAAAGGGAGGGACAAAACTATAATCTTGAGAAGTGCAGCTGGGAGGTGTTTAGGATTATGACATTTACTGTCTCTTTGCTGACTGTTTCTCTGCGCATAGCTGCCCAAGTAATCCAGTCTGTTCAAGGCAAAGTCAGCTTCAGGGACTAAAAATACTTGCATTATCTTTTATCAGTTCTCACTCAGGAACCAGTAACTAGCAGTTGAGCAACTTCATGAATTGCCTTCTAATGCAACAGGCCGTTTGTTTGAGGGCTGTGCCCTGCAAGGTTGACCTTTTATCACTGGCACTTTGCACTGAAATGCAGCAAGGAGAAACATTCACAGTTCAGGCAGCAGTCTCACCTGGGAGGCCACAAAAAAAGGCTGAAGGGTGGTCCCTGCACCTTCTGGGAAAGGTCTTTCCCTGCTTGTGGGAGTGCTTGCTGTCTTCTGCTCTAGGGCAAACATGGGGAGCAACATGATTAAGTGCTTGCGGTAAGGAAGCAATTTCAGCTAAGAGTTTATGCAGCTAAGGATACCATTTGTTTGAGAATACACTGGGCAGAAGCAGTAGCAAAAGACCATTGACACCGTCAAGAACAGCTGAGAGTTAGTTTAGGATGCTGCTGCATCAAAGCTGTTACTGCCTGAAAGCACAGGTTAGCTTAGCGTATGCTAAATACATATTTGGCTGCAAATAACATTGGCGTGACCTCTATATTACTGGGTAAGCTGATAATATTTTAAGATGCTTTTGGAAGAGGTCTGCATGCAGCTGCCAGAGGGTGGAAGGGCAGTATGGCTCTCATCAAAACACAGCTGAGAGGCACAGTTAGCACAGTGCACCTCTGAGAGATACCACATGTAAGGCAAGAGGAATTCAACTGCTGATCACAGGCGACAAAGGGCTCAGAGGCACCATGCAAATTTACCACAACATAACAAAATGCTCTGCTGTAGCTGTTCCTGCATGTTACTGCTTGGTTAAAATTCACTTTGACTTTATTCTTTGAGGCTTCACCTCTGTTTGTCACTGCTCTAACTTTGATGCACAATTTATCCCCTCCGAGTCAATGAGATTTATGAGTTCTGCATGTACCCTACCTGTCATAAGATTTACATAATGTAGATTTTCAGATTTAAGATCAGTAGGGAAATACAGATTGATTAATATGTAATGCATGTAATGCAACCATGGCTCTCTACTTGGCAAATCAGGCAAGTATAGAATCATAGAATCACAGAATGGTTTAGGATGGAAAGGACCTTGAAGATCATCTAGTTCCAACCCCCCTGCCATGGGCAGGGACACCTCCCACTAAATCAGGTTCCTCAGAGCCCCTTGATCTTGAACACTTCCAGGGATGGGGCATCCACAACTTCTCTGCGCAACCTGTTCCACTGCCTCAAAGTAATGAATTTCTTCCTAGTATCTATTCTAAATCTACCCTCTTCCAGTCTGATGCTATTACCCCTCATCCTATCACTACAGTCCCTGATAAGGAGTCCCTCCCCCACCTTTCCTGTAGCCCCCTTTTAGGCACTGGAAGGCTGATATAAGGTCCCACCAGAGCCTTCTCTTCTCCAGGCTGTAACCCGTCCTGTGCACTGCATGGGAGTCTAACAAGCATGGTACTTGCTAAAATCCATCAAGAATCCGTCAGCTTAGTGGAGAGATGTTGTCCCACTCAAACACACAGCCTTTTGAAAAATCTCCTAAAAATCTGACCCAATGCTTTCTGCCTTCTAAAGAACACGTGGGGTAGTGCAGGCAGCCGTTTCTAAGACTTGTTATTTTAAAGGCACTTAAGATACAAAGAACTGGCATAACTGGTTGCCTGTATGAAGAACATAACATGCATGAGCTTCCACTGTAGACAGTCTCAGACATTACCCAGTGCAACAGTAGCTAACTGATACTGTTGACGTGAAATATACTGTCAATATGGAGCAGTTAAGAAGAGGACCTGATGCCAATTTTGCATCTCATTTACCTTCAGAGAAGTAGGAGGTCTACACTGCTCCCAGAAGGCTGATTATGGATCAGATGCAGATCAGAAGCAGTATCACAATGTTAACATGCAACATGTACTGAGGATAACATATGCTTCTTTTTAGCAGAGATTTGCAGCTTGGGTATAATGCCATGCTAACACAGCTATGTGATTTCCAGAGAACTTCGAGTACAGGCAAAAGTCATTTGAGTACATCTATACCTGCCACATAGCCACACTGACAAGAATGCATCTAAATTTACTTTTTAAATTTTAGTTGCAGTTGGATAAAATTATGGTGCATCTGCATTGTTTCATTAAAGACAAAGACAGCATCTGCTTTGAACATAGCAGGAAGAAAGCATTGCTGGTGGAACCAACTCTGAAAACCTGAAAGTAGCCTTTGAAGCCTGTTCTTGCCTTTGAGGTAGCTGCGTACATTCCAAAATGCAGGTAATAGTCTGATAGGCAATTACAAAGTTTTGATTTATTCATTTTCACAAGGGGAAAGATTTGAATACAAATATAAATATTGCCAAAGCAGATTGCATAAATGGCAGTATTCTTATGTAACTCTGGATATGTGTCATAGGCATATGAATTTACAGAAATTCAACAAGATTCCTTCATTAAGTACAGATTAATTCTAGCTGATCTCTAGCTTCAGCTGCTTCAGGTCCAACTGAAAATGAGTCTGCAAAAATGTGTATTTTCTCATGTCAGTTTGAAAGCTTCTGAACCATTGATCAAACAAATTTGGAAGATTCTTGCAAGATTCAGCAAAGGGAAAACAATCACGTGTATTTCTTGAGCATAAATTGGCAAGAGGGAAAGGTCATTCTATTGACAGGCTGCAAACAAAGGGCACTTTTTTCTGGCAGCTGCAAACAAAAGTCACCGTTCCCTCTGAAGTGTAATATTTGAGAGCTTGAAACGTATTTTCACAGCAGGCAAAAGTCAAGAAGTGGCTCAGCCTGTCCAGTACACATAAGATCTCCCCTGTGCCTACTGTCCTCACTTTTCCTGCCTCCACATCTCCCACAAGAATGGAGCAGCACATGCTAAGCAAAATTAAGAGAGGGAAAACACCAAACTGGGCAGCTGAATACCTTTAATCTGTTGGCTTCTGCTGTCTGACTGCTATGGTAACCAACCACATAAGGTAAGACTTAGAGTCTACTAAGAAAATTGTTAATGTTACTATTCTGAAATAATGGTATTTACAAATAAGACCCAGTTTGGAGAAATGGAGCTAATAATACATCTTACAGCTACTGTTTTAGGCTAAAGCACTGATGAATGCAACACTATATTCATTAGCACTTAGACTATTTTCTTTACAGACACATGCATGAAAAAAATTTTATGGCATCTTAAAATCTTCTCAAGACAAATGACTTAGTTTTATAGTGAGAACAGTTTTGATGCCTATAATTTGTGTATCCTAGGCATATAATGCTGGTTGATGTCTTTAGGGTTCTTATGGCATTGGCAATGGCCTGTGGTAAGGTTGTGCCTACATTTACTGAGATCATCTCTGCTTTTACATGGCATAAGTTAAAAACAACTTAAAAGCAAACTTAATATTTTCTGTGCAGTAGCACTGAAAAATAATTATTACGAAGGATTGGCTTTTGCTATTTCAGAGGTAAATTTAAGCATGTTTGCATTCTTTCCCATAAGTGGAACAGACACTCAAACTTTCAGTTTTTGCAACAGCCTAATACTAACACTTATTTCGTAGGTTCAGATTTTGGTGTTGCATTTAACGTGTAGCTCTTCTGTATTCTGCTACATAACACGGGGCATCACTTCAACTGGGTTTTTTTCTGCTTTTAGTTAGCTACATTACATCAATTTCTGTACAATACGGATTTTATTTCTTAGTTTTGTCACAGACCCAACAAGACAATGGGAAAGTGAACCAGATTCTATATTACCAATAATCAAAACACTTAGTCCATCTTCTTATGTATTGTGTGATTACAACAGTGCAATTAGAGGCAAAACAACTATTTCTAATATGCTTAGGGTGGCAAAGGGGTGGTCCGTTATCAAGATACATGAGTCCGTAAAATGCCAATCTTGGTTTTCACATCTCAGAAGTAGTATGATTTGCTGCAAATTAGAAAAATTTTTTATATCTATAAACTTGGCAAATTTTAGCAAAAAACCACACAGTCAATAGACATGGAATTCCAATTTTCAGAAGAGAATCAACAAACTTGACCACAACCCCAGCAAATGCAATATTTAAAAAATGTCTTTTATCACATGAATATTAAGAGGCACTACTTTTGTAAAGTTCATGTTGTCTGTTTAAGAAGTGCATGGT
This sequence comes from Charadrius vociferus, assembly GCF_000708025.1. NCBI lineage: Eukaryota > Metazoa > Chordata > Aves > Charadriiformes > Charadriidae > Charadrius > Charadrius vociferus. The sequence continues at coordinate 2,325,567 of NW_009647025.1, forward strand.
CCTAATATTTCACATAAGGAGAGGAAGTTTCCTCATGCAAACAAGTTTCTTTTCGATATTCTTCTCAACTGCACGTACTGTGAAGTAGAATTTACAGTGCAGAGGCTGCAACAACTACTACACTGGTATCTTGATATATTTAGGAAAGTAAAACATACACACACAAATTTGGAAGGGTGTTCAAAGTTAACTTATTTCCTTACCAGATGCAAGACCAAATGGAGGAAACTCTAGAGACTAAGTCATCTTTTTCATATTATGAGAACGTTGGCTGTAAAATTGGTTGTACCCATAAGACTCCTGAGATTCTTTCACTGGGCAGTTTATTAAAGACCCAGTCCAACCTAAAGTTAATACATCATTTGTCACACAGAGGATTTCTATTAAAAATTTCAGACCTACATTATTATGTACCATCTCATCGTCATTAAGTATGTTCTTCATGGCTGACTAAAGTTAGCAGAGACACACTAATAATCAGAGAGATATTACTGCTGAGAATTGTTAATGCCTCCTTGCATAAGGACAAGCTGCTGACCATGCTCAAGCATGCGATAGTTACATCTTCTTTCCATCTATCTTTGGATACCAACAGATTCACAAATTACTGCCCTGCCTGGCACCTAGTCTTTCTAGAGAGCTATCTCAAATGGTGTTAGGTGGCTAAGTATAGACATGTATAGAGACTTCATTTTATTTTACCTTAATCAGACTGTACAGACTAACAGAATATTAAGCTTGCGGAAAGGTCTCCTCACAGCAAGAATCACAAGTAATTGTCCTGACTCTTTAGGTCTTCTCACCATTGACCATAATGTACTTCTGGCCTATACAGATGTATTTTAGGGATTTCGCTTTGACAGGGGATTCCAGACTGCTAGAGAATTGATTTGTTCCTTGAACCCTTTCCAGAAGAACTGACTGTACTGTCTTTTGACCCTTCTCTTGTTTGGTGAGTTATATAAAAAACTCAGGGGGATTACTACTTTCATAATGAGTTTAACATCTCCAATACCTTTTCATTAAACACAAATTGTGAATTTTTCATTCTTTTGCCAGGTCTGACAGCAAGGGACAGCTCAGTACAGGAGTGAAGTTTGGTAGTAGAAAGGCATTTGGGTGAGCAGATAGGAGTTTTTTCTGCCCTGTTTTTTGACAGAATATTGGATTTTACCTCCACACTGAGTTTTGGTTGCAGGGGAAGAGAGGAGTTGCTTTCAAGATGTTGATGTTGAGGGTGACTGAAGCCCTAGGCAGCCTAGAACAACTACAGGGCAGCCAGAGGGCTCCCCAGCACGACTCCCAGTGAATTGTTCAGAGCCGGCTGCAGACTTAAGTCAAGACGTGTATCAAACAACAAGTTTTCTATCTCTCTAATTAGGGATTTTATAGAGTTCCTGCCACTATAGTATCTGAGCAATTATGGAGTTACTGCTGCTTCATATCAATGTTGAATTCAGTCATATCCGGTGGCAGGAATTTCTCACTTGAGTGATCCTACCATTGGGATGTGCTGCCCTTGAAGGCCTGAATCTCATACCCTCCAGGGCATGGTGCCCTGATTTTTCAGATTAGCATTTGATTCACTCTTTTCCTTTTTGTTTTGGTTTTTAATTTCCACAGTATAAACATTCATCAAACCCAATGCTCATAAATTACATTTTAAAACAAATAAATGTATCTATATATATATATATATAGATAGTACTATTTGCATGCTTAGGAACAAATAATTCAAAGGTGAACTTCATTGCAATATTTTGGCATAAAGAACCATTGTGATAATATGAAAACTTGTAAGTGAAATAACCAGTCCAGTGTTCACTCTCAAAGCTCAACACAGCTGAAAAACAGACACACAGGATTAAAATTATCTATGCGAATGGTCATGTTAAGTCTATAATATAGTAAAGAATCTTTAAAGAACTACATGTATATGCAATGTTCTTTTAAAAGGCTCTTTGAGTTAGAAGTGCACATCTTCCACAACTCCCTTCAATCCTGAAACACTGCAAATGTTTCATAGAAGAAGCAGTTTCTTTGTACACAGTGAAAATTTCCTACAGGTATCCAGGCATATTTGCTGCTTCAATTTCAAGTGTCTTCCAGGATTCTTGTCCAAATATTAATAAGTTTTTAAATGTCAGGTACTGTGTTTGCCAAATACATATAAAGTTTAACATGGTTTCTTGAACACATACAAACAATACAGGGAATTTTTCTTATTTATATTACTTACAAAGTGATGAATATTCCCATTAACACTGTTTAGAGGGTGGGAAATACTAGTTCCAGGATATGAAGGGAAATTTCGGAATTCAGAGAATAATTTCAGGAACAGAAAGGCTCCTGCACAGAGGTTCAGTCTTTCCTAACAATAGAGAAAATGAGATGCTTATAAATATTGTAAGCAGAAAGAAATTCAGTCATAAGCAAAAAGCTGTCACAAGAGAAATAAATGCTGCCTTAGTTGGGAGAACAGCAGTTTACCAATGTAATTAAATCAGCGGTCCATATAATCCTGACAGAGGACAATACTTGATAGTTACAGGAAGTCAGAAAAAACTCCAAAATGAAGAAATACAACTGCTCTCTGTAGAGGAAATTCCTCCCTTACTGCAGCTAAATTCTGATTAATTTAGCCATGTATGTCTATGTGCAATATTTTTCAAAGTTGTCAGCTAATTATTAGTGTATGTTCTTATTAATCATCCAAATATCTTCTTTTAAAATCTTTCAAAGCTTTTGGCTGACTAGTATTTTTACATTGAATTCTAACACTTCACTTTGTGTAGTATAAGTGATATTCCCTGTTGTCAATTTTTAATTTGTTAACTCTTAGTTAAATATTTGTCATTTTTTTCTTGGATGACCAACTATAAAGTAGACATCTCCTTCTCATAACCCCTTATAACCTTCTCTTTTTCACTATTATTTGTATATAACTGATGCCTTTTTGATTCACTTCTTTCCTAAATGACATAGACTTCCTCTCCAATGTCTTCTTACAGTTTTCCTAAATGGTTCAGACTCTCCTTACCTATATTCATTTTACAATAATGTTTAGAATGACAAAATTCAGTCTCAATTCAATATGCCATTAGTTTTTAGAAATATATTCCATTGATTGTGCACAGTAACAATTTATTTGTTTGCTATTACCAAACACAGGTTCTCCCTGAGCTTTCTACAGGCATGAGGCTGGGTAACTTGAAATGTGAAAATAAATATTCACATTTATATTTGAAATTTTCCCAATCTATATATTAATTTACCAGCATTTTATTTTGCTGGTCATATGGCTCTTCTTAGCTTTGTGAAGTCCTCTGACTGCTTCTCATACCTAGATGCTGTTCACTGTCTTTTCCAGATCATTAATAAATATATGATATATCAATACATACATTAAGCATATATTGGAATATTGTGTTAGCATTAATATTGGTTTTTAACTTACTACTCATTTCTGTTTCTTTTTACTTTCAATGTTGTCTTTTATGCAGGTCTAGTCAATGACTTTTTTCTTTTACCTAATAGCCGATCAGATGGACAACATTAAAGACTGAATAAGACAAACCAAGTCTTCTTCCTTTATCTATAGTTCTTTTGACAATCTACATTTCACTAAAATATTCAAAATAGTAGAGCTTTTTTTTTTGTTGTGCTTTTATTAGCTTTATTTGTTGTTTTTTTCTCTGTCAAAGGTAAAGTAAATGCATCTCTACCTTGAGGCTGTTCTCAGCATCCCTGATAATGTCAAGAAAGCAAATAGTCTTAGAGCAACCTCAGACACTTAAAATAATTCTTATGTGTACAAAGATACTTCAGAAAAGAAACAGTGCTCTTCCTTTCTTTCAAAACAATCTCCTGCGATGTTTAAGACTTCTGTGTATAAGGTATATCAATTCAGATCCATTATTTTCATTTTTATTATTTTTTTTTTGCTACATTGTTTGCTATGTGGTAGGAAGGAAAAGTTCATACCCTATCAGAAAAGTGGTAAATTAGATATGATAAGAGACACAAAAAACATTTTTTCCCCATTTTTAAGTCTAACTTATGTTTCATTAAAGGAATAGGACTTTCTGAGAGGCTTACTCAGCCTTGTGAATTGATTTCAGAAACTTTATGTATATTCATGTAGGGCAGCATGGAAGAAAAGATGAGACCCTCCCAAGCAAACAGTAAAAGTTAGGAATATTTGTATCAGAAATTAACTTAGGTATGTAAGAAGGAACAGGGTCTTACAGAACTTGAAAATGCTGACAAAATGCTTGAAGTTGAGATAATATAAGGTGAAAAGTAAGTAGGGGTAAAAGAAAAGAAAGATATAATGGTAAATGATGGGCAAGGATGATAACTGGTGTTGCTGTATTTCATGGGAAAAAAAAATGTGTGAAAGGATGTTTTTAAAGAAGCCAGAGAGATGTTGCATTAGTTGTTATGGGATGAGGACTTGAGAAAGGAACACACCCTTGAGGAGAGAAATCTTTGTAACGCTGAGAAAGAAGATGAGGAGCTTCTATTGCTGTGGAGAGGGAGCAGGGGAGAATACAAATACACTACTTTTAGTGCTGGTAGTGTGAGCTCACACTATGAGCTGTGTCTGATGTATGAATAACACAATGCTCTGGGAGGAAGACCAAGGGATGTGATCCTTTATGCATTAACTGAAGGCAAACAAGGGGATACCCAAGACATAGTTAAGAGATAGTCCAGGTCTTTGGTGAAGTGTGACGGGCTTACAGATCAGCATCAGGAAACAGTAGCTATAACTGTGATGAGATACCTCACAGGAAACATTAAGTTCAAAGTTCCTTCAGAAGGTGCCAGAATAAAGTGTGAAGGACAATGAACGACATGGGGAGGTAGCCAGTATGGAGAAAAGCCAAGAATACATAACATTTGATACTGCTCCTGATGGTTATCTGACATCTGGTGGTATAGCAAACAAACATTTTTGTATTTTTTGTTACCCCATTACTGGAAAGTTCTCAAATGTTATGGAAATCTACACAATAAATTATCTCAGTAAATCTTTTCTTATTCAAACATCTTTATAAAACTGAAAGTAATTTTTAAATACATTTTCCTTAGATTTCCAAGTATACCTTTACATTAGAGCAATAAAGGAACAGTTGAGGGGCATGAGTGTTAAGTAAACAAGTCTAAGAAAAATGCACAAAAATATGAGGGCAGGGGCGTTTACATTGTCCTTTGAGTAGTTCTCACTCATGTAACACTGTGGAAGTTGAGGTCAGCTGAAGCACTCATACTCACAATTCCACATTCAACCAGGTAGGAGCTGAAGGAAGAGATCTCCACCAACGGATCTTCAATCTTGGGACGTGTTTCTCTATTAATCCACTGGAGCTGGAAGTCACTCACCTCCAGGTCACACTATTTTTTACCCATTTACATACTTTATATTATACAAAAGAAACATCTAGCTTGTTCTGACTGGTGAGGGTGTGATATCTTAACACTGTTTCAAGTTGTATGTTTGTTTCACAAACACTACACAATGTACATAATTACTTCAGAAATTAAATATTAGACAGTGGTAGCTTTTGATCTTTTTCAAAATGTGTGAAAAGCAAAGCAGAATCTTGCTTTTCCCTATTTATGCTCTTCCTTTAATTTGTTTAATTTTGGTATTTTCCAGCATGAAAATACATAAGCACATTTTGCTCCTACTAAATTTTAGAATGTTTTACTTCTACTGGGCATGAGTTTCACTGGCTGAACTCTCCTATGGCTTTTGGGTAGCAAGAGATCTGTCGGGAAAGTTTGTTTAAAAAACATTCCTGTTTTTTAGGTATTTACTTATTCTACTTATGTTCTTAGGAGAAATATTTCTCTCTGCTTTCACCTTTATGAAAGCTTTTACTTTATTGTTTAAACAAAGATCTATTTTTTCACTAAATTTAATTTACGGTTTTGATGAAATATGGATTGTCACAAGCATTATCATTTTCTGCTTGAAGTGTAAGGCACATTTCTTTGATCATACTTTCTCTCTCATAAAAATACAACAGCGCATATATGCAACCAACTCTCCATCTCAAAGAAAACTACCAAAGCGAAATATTATACTGCTCACAAAATCCTCCTTAGAGACCAAGAGAAAACAGGCTGCGTATGACAGATGACAGTCATAATGCTGAATGCAGAACTGGTGTTCACTCAACAGCTACAGTGCTGAGAGTGGTAATAAGAACCTATGCAGAACAGAATAGGAGACAAGATAAACCTCTTATTTCACTTAATTGTTTACTTAGCTCAAAGATACCATGCTTTCAAAAGCTGTGAGAAAGAAAACATTATTATTCAGCATTATGTGAGCTGTTTCACATACAGGGTTTTTTGGGGTAATGTTTGTTAATGCTTATATGTTGCATTTTGGAAGAGCTGAAGTGTTATCATAGTATAACTCTAATGTGCTTTTTTTCCAGGAAGGCACCTTTTCAATACATCCGTCCACACCTGAAAGCTCCAAAGTCACAGGCATTTTGAATCCAGCTGTTAGAGATATACTTTACCAAATTTATGCTCAAACTAGAATAATTCCTTGAAAATACTATTCAGTGGTCTAAATTCTTGGATTTAAAAAACTGTGGTTAGTGCAGGATCAGTGGGACAGACAGAAGTATGTCAAAGCACTTAGCGAGAGACTGAGCAGCCTCACAACTCTTCAAAGTAGCTTCAGGTATGTGGTGGCTCTAGGGGATTCCTGAAACATGGTGCGTCTATGAGTGCCTCCAAACCTGAATGGAGTAGCCAGGGGGAAGTTTGTAGACATGGATATAGCATCTGATATATGGAGAATTCCTAAATACTTGGTTAGGAATTGAGGAACATGTAAGTGGTGGAAATGTAAGCGACCTGATGTCTAGCCTAGCTAAGCCATCAGTAATCCCTGATGGTTTTGTTCAATTTCAAGGAAACAAACTATACTAAATGCTGGTGCTAGGTGATAAGACTGGGGACAACAGAACAAGAATAGCAAAATGGATTTTGGAAATCTCTCATATTTGCTGCCTAAAATGCAGCATTTCTTTAATTTTAAGATACACACATATAGTTCTCCAAATCCATGTTAGGCTTACAGCGCATAACAAATAGCAAATAAAAGAAAACTGCTGGTTTGCACTTTTTTGTGATGACTCATTACAAGTCCTGTTTCCTTTCATTGCCACTTGTGAAACCACTAGGTAGCGTTGGAAATAAACAGGAGACAAAAACTATGAAGTCAAATGAAAACAGGGAACAAGTGAGACAGACAGTCTGACTGACACAGACCAGAGAAGGCCAGGTTTTATTTATTCTTAAATCAGCTCTCACAAAACCAGTGTACCCCCTTGCTTGGGAGTTAGAAGACTGAGAGTGAAAAGATCTTTCCATTTACATCTGATAGGAAGTAAGCAATATTGCACAATATAAATCTTAAACTCATTTTCTCAAGGAGTGAAACAAAATGAACAGCTTTAATAATATCACTCACATTACGTAACTGTTGACGGAGTTTCCAATTTTAAATTTGTGAATGGAACAACTTTATGCATTTTTTCTCCAAAAAATCCTTCTAGGATTATGAATACATGCCCATACTAAATACACAGAAAGGGAATAACTCACTTATATTTGATATAAGGATTATTTATGAAATACATTTTTCTCTTTAAAAAAAATTGCTTTTGCTGAACTTTTAGACCAAAAATCATGACATAGAAAAAAATTTCCATGAGCCATAAATTAAGACTTTGCTTCAGATATGAATTGATACTTTTGATGTCAGCCTGAAAATGTCAGTGCCCCGGGGGCACCACTGGCCCCGACTGTCCCTGCCTGGCCCCCCAGGGCTCACCCATGGCCCAGGACCCCACGTCAGCCCCCAGGGCCATCAGCCCCTGCCCCAGCAATGCCACAGCAGGGCAGGTCTCCAGCTTCCCGCAACCCTGCCCAGCCATGGGCTCATGTCCCACCCAGCCTCGGCCCATTCCCAGGGAGATGCCCAGGGCTGAGGCTGCCTCTGGGGCCCGGTGGCTGCCTGCTCCTGGCTGGGGGTGGGTCAGGCCAGGCCCTGTCCTGATGGACCCCACGGGCAGCCCTCGACAAGCCAGGGAGCCACCAGCCCTCAAAGTGCCCTGACAGAATATGTATCAAACCATCTTTACAATGAAACCTTCATGGCCCAGAGTTAGAGAATCATAGAATTGTTTTGATTGGAAGGGACCTTTAAGTTCATCTAGTCCAGCTGTGAACTTAGCACTGCCAAGTCCACCACTAAACCATGTCCCTAAATGACACATCTACCTGTCTTATAAATACCTCCAGGGATGGTGACTCAACAACTTCCCTGGGCAGCCTGTTCCAAAGTTTGATAACCCTTTCGGTGAAGAAATGTTTCCTAATATCCAATCTAAGCCTCCCCCGACGTAACTTGAGGCCATTTCTACTTGTCCTATTGCTTGTTACGTCGGAGAACGACCCCTGCCTCACTACAACCCCCTTTCAGGTAGAGAGCGACAAAGTCTCCCCTGAGCCTCCTTTTCTCCAGGCTGAACAACCCCAATTCCATCAAGTTGGTGCAGTTTAGTATTTACCAGTTAGGCTGGCGTGATTTTCAAGAGCTTGGCTGCCATTTTTGCCTTCAACACTTCCCAATGTAACTAAGGGCCACTCCGTCTCCGTGGGGAGCAGCACCCTGCGTGCTGGGCAGAAGGACAGGGAGCAGGGCTGGCCGGGGAAAGCACATCTCCTTACCCCAGCAGGGAGGCAGAGCTGCAGGCAGCCCCGGGCTGTGCCTGCAGCCTCTGCCATACCTCCAGACATGCCTCGACATTGGTAGGAAAAATGCAAATCTAATGCAAACTAAACACCTTCCACTGCAGATCATAATTTAGGCATAGCTGTATGAAGCAGTGCAAATCATACCAGACACCTGCACAGCTAAACCAGCACGGCTTTACTTGTGTGTGTGTGTCTCAATTTCGAGTTGCTAAAATGAAGATAGTATCTTTTTTCCCATTAACCTTGTCTAAAGAGGTGGGCCTCTGCACCAATAGTCTTGCTCCCACTGTTTCTCAGAAACCGCCTTTTTGCCCTGAGCATCTACATGGTAATGCACTATAAAATATAGGTATAATTAATAAATGTCACCTACTCCTAATTGGTGCTGCAACCAGCCCCAACTGGGGCACTATGGCAGAACGGATGGTGACTCACAGGGAGATTGAAGGAGTATATATTAAAGACTCCTTACACACCTTGCCTGAAGTAAAGCTGCATAATACATCAAGTTGCTGAACCTAATCCCAGCAATAGGTCTACATTCCGGTCAGGACGATGCCATGCACCGTAGCGCTTGCTGAGCTGATCTAATTAAAGTTTACAACTTACTCTAGGCTTTAATTCAATCAGTTACTACATGCTGAAGCTCAATTGCCTCAATTAGGGTTTCAAAAAGTCTCAGATTAAGTCACCAGTTGGACCTAAAGCCTACTCAAGAAGCTCACTGAGTAGTGTCTTGGGACAGAATCCAAAAATGTGTAAAGAAGGGGAGAAATGAGAATTGTCAGGCTTATTGACTTTATTGGTAAATTGGAATATGTCCCACATACTCGAGGTTTCTCCTACCCCTTTGCCTTGTTACACATTTACTCCCTGTGAAACAATTATTTGCCTTGTTAATTTCAAATTATTATGCTCTTCTTAAATTGCAGTGCACTAGCATTTTCTTTGGAAAGTCTCAGCTGCCGTAGCATTTCACCTTCTTTTTCACTCATTGGGAGGGAGGGGGAAAGATGCAAGAAGAGGTAGTTTGCCATGCTTGGAATGAAGTTAAAACCATATAGAAGACTCTTGTTTTTATATGAAATCTGATAATTGTCTTGAAATCTGAAATTTTCTCACACAACTGAGCTAATTAGAAAATTTAAATATGTATCTGGTATTATTATTTCTGAACTGGTGTTACAAGAAGGGTTTACATCCACAGAAAAATGGTAACATGGATGAAAATAAATGGACTAAAAAAAAAAAAAGCAAAAAAAAAAAGCCTAAAATTAAATGAAGCATAGATGCATTTTGGGTCTTCTAGCTTCAACATCATTAAAGGGATAGTCTGCTTCCTTGCTCATGTGCTTAGCCTTGCAGTTTATAAAATTTCCTGCTTTTAATTTAAAGCAAGAAGAAAAAATACCAGTGAAACAGTAGCCATTTTTAACAAAGGCCTAATGTTTCTGTAGTCTAAATAAGTACTTGTCTGGATCGTTAAACTACTGTACAATAGGAATCCCCTTCCAACTAATGCATTGTAAGTACAATGCCAGTAATAAAATATGTGAGCTTTTTTTTTTTCTTTTAGTGGTCACTTAAAATGACTCATTGATGAAAAATCCTGTCTGAAAAGCTACACTTCATACAAAATACTGTATATAAACAGATCACTATATTTGAAAGACATTTGTAAAATTGCAGCACTATAAATCTGTTTTAGGAATGGATAAATTAGTTTTGTCCATCATATTTTAGCTTTAATTCATTTAGTCCAAGAAAATCTTTCCTCACTTGGCAGACACTCATACTTCATCTTAATTTGGCTACTTTAGAAAGCTTGTGTTGATTTCACTTGTAATATTTTGCTGCCTTTTAATGGAGATAGATTGTATTTCATACTTACTTCACTCTGTTACGCAGGTCTTAAAGTGGCACTGTAATAAGAAGCACTTGTACTGTGCTTGACCAGATACCATAAAATGTGTATAATAAATACATACGAAACAATATTCATTATTCAATAAAGTATCAGCCCATATTTTTTGAGATGGATAAAAGCCTTACCTTGTTTAAAACCTGTTCTGACTGTACTAGCATTGTATGTCTGAGGTTTTAATCCTGGCTTAGGCCTACTATTAATGTAAAACTGAGAACACAGAAGTGCAGCATGTGGGATGTGAAATTGTAATTTTATTTTGCAATGCAAAAAGCAGAAGTTATAGAATCTCCATCTTTGGAAATATGCAAAAATTACACAGGACCCTGAGCAACATGATCTGACTTTCAAGTTGGATCCAATTTATGCCTGAGTGGACCGTTGGACCAGATGACCATCAGAGATCCCTTCTCACCTCAGTTACTCTGTGCTTACATGATTCTGCATTAACATGTTTCAAGCATCCATCAGAATAGACCAAATTGCAGAAGCAATATGATATAAGCCAAATAATGATGCAAGTTTTGTACTGATAAGTATGTCATACTGTCAGTTGAATAGATCATGTCTTCCCCTGATGTAGCTTAAGCTTATACATATTGTTAAGAAGGTGTACCGATTGCACTGAAGGAAACATAAGGCTAATTACAAGTTGAAGTGATGGCATAGATCGGGTTAAAGTTATAAATTCCTTAGAATCACTATTTGTAATTTTGCTTTGGCATCTAAAGAACAACTACAACATATTAAGCATTAGAAGTTGAATGTACATATTACATGCTCCTCCTGTAAATCATTACAATACACCAGCAGTAACCGAGTAATTATTTTCTTATAAGTATATGGAGACTAAAAACCCCAAAACACCTCAGTTCAAGTGAGAAATAAACATTGTGAGATGAATTCCTACACACGGAAGTATCTATAAAAATGTAATTAGTTAGGAATGGAAGAAACTGACAAAGGATCAGATCCAAAGTATACCGGACATGGATCTTAGGAGCCTAAGCACAACACTGCACTTCAAAACTACTCATTCTGTGGCTGCCTAGCCCTGGTGGTGCTTATTCATGAGAAGAAACTGAGAATTTTAATTCAGACACCCCAATTTCCACCTAGTGAGTAGACACAATCCAGAGGAAAATGTCATGGAAAGAGAATCTATCCTCTACTTCACTTACTGATTTTTTTCCAAAAAGGAAGTAGGTGACAGAAGATGATCTCTGCAGCTTACAAAGTATCCACTTGGAATGGAGGCAGCCTGAATTGTGAACCCTGCTCCTAGGGCTGTTTATTCACTATATCCTAGAAAATCATGAACAAAAAAGATGACATACTCTGCCACCAAAACTGCCTGTTTTGATTGCTCAAGAGATTAATTTAAAGGGTACAACACAACTGAGGAAGCTGTTGTAACTAAAAGCGTGAAGCAGGAGTGCAGAGTAGATGCTAGGGTTGAAATACCTCTGCTCTTAACGCAAAGCTAGCCCAGGCTCAAGTCAAATGTGATATCAACACATTTGAAGAAATCAACAGACTGCATGAACAAAAAAGAAGCATGCATTTTTAGTACAACGTAAGAATGAAATTAATTAAATGCCTGCACTGGCCAAAGAAGATTTGGATAAGCAGAAAAATAAACTGCTCCTTCAGACAGTGATAAAAGGGAAAGATTGGCCGGAGCCAACTCAGTTGGACTGTGCTGCTAGGATGACCTAACCTTAGGTACTGAAGACACGTCTGAAAATAGTGAAAGTAAATTTGAAAACAAAAATTGTGGTGTTAACATCCTCCTTAAATATTTTTTGGTGTTATTTATTTTTTACTTAAACAGCCTCTATCTCAGCAAAAAAGACAGATGGATGCTGAAGTACAACATTTTTTGAAGGGACTGTATCGTCAGTGAAGATGAGAAAAATATTTAAATATGTTAATAAAAAATAAGCAATACACCTTCTTTCATTAGATACAGTATTTTTTTTGTGTATAGTTTAATAGCCAATACTGCCTTTGTCTGGTCCAAGATGACAGTGGTGGGACAAAAGTGCAAATATGCATGTGAGTTACTAAGGGGGACGGTGCACAACCTTTTTCACAAGTCTTACACTTCCATCGTATAGCGCTGTCATTCGTTCCTTTTGCCTTATGTACTCTCCCTTGCTAGTGGATTGCAGCTATTCACCTCTTGTCACATACCACTGGTAGCGGCCAGCAGTCAGACACCCACGGGGGTCAACTGGTAAACAATTCCTTAAATTCTTCCTAAGACCACCATGCCTCTTTCTTTTGTCATGCTCTAGCTCAACATGCAGCAGCAATATGGGCACTTGTGTCTTACTATCTGTACTAGTTGTGCAGATCAACGCTGCAGAGCCTTTCCAATTCATACTTCAACACCCAACGTATGCGCTTGTCATACTTGCTGACCCGTGCAGGAATCTTGGTGCAGTCTCTGCAGCCGTAGGATGTGCCCTCTTTCTGCCATGCACGTCCATACAGCCTAATGGCATCCTTACATAGGGTGTTAGTCACGTTGTTCCATAGGTCTTCAATAAAAGACGCCCATGATCTGTGATCCTGCCAAAGACCACATTGGCTTCCAGCCACAGGAACTCATCATGTCGGTACAGGCGTGGTCAATCAGGATGTTTCTGAAATGGGTGAATTTACAAGCAGTAGACAGGCCATCTCCAATTGAGGTTATGGCAAGCACTAGCATAGCTTTTTTCCAGGAGCTGACCAGCTAATTGACACACGCTGTTCATTTCCTTCTTGTCTATGGCTTATTCAAATTAAACTGCAGAAATATCAAGAAGTTCACCTGTAGCTGGAAGTCCTCCTTAGGATTTGTGACCAATGCAGATTATTGGGACAAAAAAAATCACAGATGTTTGTTTGGCAACAGCTCTGAGTCTAGAAAGCTTGAGCAGTTTCCCAGAAGCCAGGAAAGATTCCAAAACTCACTTGGAGCTGTGGTTACACTGCCCTGTCCAATATATTTGAGTAGAACAACCTGAATAGGATCAGTTCAGAAATGTTTCCCAGATTCTTTCTATTTATGGCAAGGAAGTGTTTGGCTAGGGCTCAGTCAATCCTGACTCTGCAGTGTGAGTGACTAAGCACCATTAAGTTCTCAGGAAAGCTCAGCATCTTAGTTAGTCTTCAAAGCCTGGACTGACTGACTGTCAAGAGTTTTACTGCAGTTAAGAGGCAAAGCAGAGATCTTGAGGTCACTTCTGATGGTCCTTTTCTCATCCATGCTGAGTAGTGCAATAACTATTATGGTGTGCAAATCACCTGGAATACACTGCCTTCTCTGCATACAACCAGTAACACTTTTGGGGCTTATGTACAAACTAATGATAAACGCCACAACTGGTCCTTTGTCTCAAGATAATCACAGTAACTTCATGGATTACTGCAGTCTTGTGGCAAAGCACCCAACAAGTCTGACCGGCACCAACTAACGGTCTGTGGTATCGCAGTGGTATATAGGCCAACACGACATGCCCCGTTGCCTCAGATACCTATTAGGAATAGTGGTTACTTATGTGGTATCTGTAGAATACTGATGAAAAAATGAGCCTCTCTCCTTTTCTAGGAGCAGTAAATAACAGGCTCAGTAAGAAAGACCAAAGCCAAGCGGATTAATTTGGTGGCAGGGATTTGTTTGGCCAATGAAGATGCACTGCTGGGGGCTAAGTGACTCGTGAACATTTAACACTGGCTTTGTCACAGCTGGACTCTGTCACAGTTGAGTACAAAGATGTTGCAAACTAGTTGGGTCTGATTGCTTCTTCCCCAGCTGTGCAAGACACTTGGGTTTTGGACTGGGGCACAAAACACTGGCAAGAGATTTCAGACATCAGAGGCCGGAAGGTCTGAGTGGGCAACATGAAGTAAGGAGGTTAAGCAGAATTGGTCTTGTTTATAAACAGGATGTGGTTATTGGGTAAGAGCTGGAGGCCCCAAAGAACCTCTGAAATACAGCAGCTAAATCCTGAGAGATAATGAGGATGTTTGCTGAACTATAAAATTAAAAGGCCTACTACTCTTCCCACTGACGTCTCAGTGAGAGGGAACATTGCCACTAGGAAGTGGGAGGGAAGAGAACGGCTGTTGTCCCAACCTTCTGTGTATTATACCGTTTGCTTAAACGTTTTGCAAGTATTGGTACAACGCTGCAATAATGAATGAGGTTCTCTTCATGTTAGGTGCTAATGTAAACAGAAAACAAAACCCAATTTCTCCTTTAAAAATGTATACTCCAATTAAAGAACAGATTCAAGGGCCAAGCACATATAAGGTAAGAAAATGAAAGTGACTGCAGTATGCAAAAAGAGTGCTTTTAAAGTCCTTTAATTCATCCGGTTTTGAGGTTTGGGTTTTTTTTTTTGTGATTAATATTACTACAAATAATGAGGCTACCCCTGCTATGAAAGTTATAACTAGAAGTGTTTGCAGGGTCTGGCCTAACATATACCGAAAACAGAACTCAAATGGACTATAACATATTCTTAAAGTTGTACCTGTACACATCTTTACCTGTAACAGTCTGTGTTTAGTCAAACACAGCCAAGTTCTAGAAGTTTTCCTTAGTGTGTTACAATAAACGTGTGAATACATGGAAAAATTAGACATTATTTCTGTAACTTATAAACTGTTAGCTAAACTATGTAATGGGTAATTCAAGACATACTGAAAATGCACACATTTCTCTCTTAAAATTAAGTTAATTTTATATCTGGTGTTTACTGATCCTTATTTAAGTCTACTTCTACTATTTCTAGGACTTTTGCCATCTCTGGAATCATTCTTTCACATTTTACCAAGATGATTTGAGGAAGTGTCCAAGTGCCTTGGTAGCACAGGGAAACAGCTCTCTAAGTTTGCAACAGAGTCACTTTGTACTAATACGTAAACTGCCTTGGTTTCTTTCAAATCCTTATACATCATACACCTGGTGGCAATATGCCTGTACACTGACATGGGGTTACAGGTCTAAGAAGAGCTTGTGTAATTTTTACTTCTGAGGTCATGATGATGGCTACGTTGTAACTATTTTGCTGCATTCTGATTATGCTTATCCCTCTGTGCACTATTACATGTACCATGCTAATAAAGCACACCTGGCCATCAGAGTGAAAACACTACTTAAAAGGACCATTTTACTGTGTGCGGAGCCTTTCACCGCTAAGGCACTCCCACTGCAGCTGGGAGATGCGAGCCAATGTCTTGAATCACATCTCCACAAGTTTTTCCTCCAAAAGTGATGATTGATTGTCCAGTTCATTTCAGTTGACAAGAAAAGTTCAGGAGAGAGTCACAATTACCTTCGGCAATATAACAACGACTGAAACAAGTGTAACGTCTATTACCTGACCACTGACTAGGTAATCCAAAACCACAATTTAGTAATAGAAGAAAGATAAAAGCAGAATACTGGACAGCAGCAGTCAGCGGAAAGAAACCTTTAACTCCGTGCCACCGGCTTAAATGAGTGTTGCGGCCGTGAGAATGGGAGGAGGCACCTCCGTAACCCCAGCGGCTCGCCTTGCAACGC
>NW_009647025.1:2343902-2368942 GCF_000708025.1 Charadrius vociferus
AGAGTGGGATGGATGGGGGAAGGAGTGATACCTAGCTGTAGTGCAGATCCGATTATCGCGGCATTTGAGTAGAAGCCTCTGCTAATGGGCCCGAAGGACAGGGGATCTGTCGCTCTGCATTATTTGGAAATGCATTTATCTTGTTCCTTTGCACCTGAAAAAGGCTGTAGACGTTTGTGGTGGTTTCGCTGCAGTGTGTTGCCAAGTTGCCGATGCTGCTGTTGCAAATGTTCTCTGGAGACAGAGGAAAAGTTCCTGTTTTTTTATTTGCTTGTGTGTGATACAATAACTGCAGTTCGTGTCTGCACACTTCAGAAAATGATGCAGCGAATTAATCCACCAGCTGTACCAAGAGGAATAAAAACTGATTTGAATATCAATACCCATTTTTTATCTTTACAATGTACCCATGGCCTAGCTTGATATGGTTGAGCTTGTTTGTGGATTCTCCTTGTTTTATCTAGTGTTGCAGGCGTTTCTGCCACTTCTGCAAGTTGTTCACGAAGGACATGGAAAAGACCAGAGCTGTTACCAGTTAGATTTTATTTAATATGAAATACTGTGAGTTGCAGGGTATGCGTGCAACTTCAGTGAAGTAAAAGGAATATATCAGAAGTTTGCTGCGTATTTATGAGGTCCTAAAATAACCCTGCTTTAAACTGAAGGTTTTGAAATGGAAAAGCTAGCATTTGTGTGGCTTATAGTGTGTATGTTTACAACGGAAGTTAGAGTAGGTGACACTTTTATTATGCTCTCAATTCTGATTAATTGCAGCCTGAGAAGTGTAATGGAGTTATTGCTTGGTCAATTACCAAATTAGTCTTGGCTAACCAAAAAGCTAAATGTGCCAATAGCTTCATATTACGAAAGAATCCCGTGGTTGAGGGTTTTTTGCTTTGTTTAGGGGGGTGATTTTTGGTTTTGTCTATTTTGGGGGCTGTTTTTTCTCTTTCAGGGAAGCAGAGGGCAAGAGACTAGTTCTGTGACCTTCTGTTGTTTTTTTTTCTTAACCTCCTAAGAGGTTGCACTGTCATGTGGGGCCTGTTGGATTGAAATTGAAGTGATTCTCAGAAAAACAGGTCTAGTAATTTGTAATAGTTCTAATGACAAGACTGGTGGTGTTGTCAAACTTCCTAGGAACAGCTCGGATCTTAATAGCTAGTGCCTTTGTTAGAGCTGAAAATCATATTACTTGGAGAATGAGGTAGGTGAAAAAATAAAATGCTGAGTTGATTCAGTCTTTGTAGAGACAAACATAAGATTCAAATTAAGTTTCAGTAAGTGTGACTGTCACTTGATGATCAAGGATGAATGAGTAATTATGACTAAAAAATCTTTTATAATTGGTTCATGTAAGACAGCGGATTTTTTCAATCTATTGTTAAAATGCCTTGTAGTTCCTTTCTTAATTGTGATTAACGCTGAATCCTGTTCCCTAACATATGATATTGATTCTGTTTATTTTTGGACTGCTGCTTGACCCATCATTACTGCGATGCTCTGACTTGTTAGACTGTACGCCATGGTTTCCCCTATCAACCTTCAGCCTTGGCATTTGATCCTGTTCAGAAAATACTGGCCATCGGGACTCAGACTGGAGCACTAAGGCTGTATCCTTTTATGTTCTGAAGCAGATTTAGTGCACTTCATGCAAGTGACATTTGATTCAGCTGCTGGAACTATTCAGAAGTCTGGTGGGAACCAGGTATGCAGAAGGGGAGGAAAAATACCTGTTTTCTGTTGGTGGGTGGCCTGGCTGTTCTGGTTGTTCTTTGTGTCAGTTCAAGTTCTGTTAATGATGTGAAGTATGGCTGCTCAGTCCCCATTATCTCAAGCTAATATATACATTTTGTAGAGGGTTACTAGTGTGCTGACAGTTTACAGCAGCTGACTGCAAATCTAAAGAGAGACCTGGGCTGAGCTCTGTTTCACTGTTCTGCTGTATCCTCTGGGGCTGAAAAATTCCATGCTGCTTGGTGGGGTGTTTTGGGGTGGTTGTTTTTGGTCTTGTTCTTGAGATAAGCTTTGTAATACTGTACTTACCTGCTGCTGTGTTGCCAAAAGATGGTTTTAGGAGGGGATGCTAAAGGGTAGAGGAATTGTATCTCGCTAATAGTTTCTAAGTGACTGAGATAAGCAGAACAAATTTGTGGAATAAAGCACCAGTAACCCTACTTCTTTTTGTTCACTAAAAAGTGAACTACCCATATGTTCATAGCCATATGGTACCATAGCCATATGGTACTATCCAAGCCATGTAACAACATATGTGTTGAAACTTTTATTTTTAAAAGAAGATGCCCTGTAGATTCTTTAATCCACACTGCCATTGCCCAAACCTTCCTTTCAGCAGAAGCGAATGAATTGAATTCTCTGTTGTCCTGAAACTGACTGAACTCTGACCTTTTTGGGGAAGGCTTGGGCCATTTTGTGAAAAATATTTATTTAATCCTCTTTAAACTGTAGGTAAATCTGATCTTTTCATTTGCTGCTTGTATTAGTCTGCAAGTAGACCTTTTTTTTGTTTCCTTCTGTAACATCACTACTCTGTCTGTAAGGTTAATTGCCTTAAAGGGTTGTCTTTTATAAGTTGAAAAATTAGAGCTTCATAACCAAATCTGAGGCTTTAAGAAAGAGGCTGAAGTGAAGTAGCTTGTATGGTATCTATAATGATATCTATTATGAACTCCCAAGATCTTTTAATTCAAAGTATGAGTAACAGTAATGACCATACAGTGCTCTTAATGCTGTATTTAAAACTACCCTTAACTCCATAAATTTTGCTTTTAAAAAGGTGGTAAGGTTGATCTAAATGAAGAATGAAGTGTGGGTGGGTGGTGCTGTTAATTACACTCATATTGGTAGAATAGATGAGAAAACAAAGTGACCTAAAAGTAAGGGTTTGGGTCGGAGGAAAAGGAGAGATCAAAATGCAGAGCTCACTCACCTGTGATTTTGGGCAACATGATGTTGCAGTTTGGGTAATGATGACTTGATAAAACCTGTTTACTGGTGCTCACCCATGACTACACCTGTGAATTCTTGGAGTGTGAATTGCTTTCTAAATACTTGAGACAAGTATTGTGAGGGAAGAAACAGTTACTGTGAGAGGAAGCAGTAACATTGACAGAAAATGTATTTCCTAAGGGAAGGGGAGAAGGGTGAAATGTTGGTGCTCCTCTAACTTGATAAAGATGAATATGCTTCTTAGTACCTTGATACAGATGTTGATTCTTGAGAGAATGGGTTAAAAGCCCTCAATCTTAGCTGATAGTTTAGCCCTGTAACCCAGCAACACTGCAGAAGTTGTATCTCCTGTGATTACTTGCTCTTTGGGATGGAGGAGCACAGGCAGAGGGGACAGACTAGGCACATTCCCGGTGTAAAACCAGCCTCTCTCGCTTTCTGCCTGGTGAAACTGATTTGAAAAGCAGTCTTTGGGAAGGAGTGAAACTTGCAAAAAGTGCTTATTTCATTCTATTGCTCAAAGATAAAAGCACAACCAAAACGTGCTTGTTGACTTACAGGATGCTTTACCACCTAAGGTTTTTATGAACTATAAATTATGTGCAAGGATTCAGTAAAGTGGGAGCCACTTACTCTTTAGAGCTGCAAAAGCTGTGGTTGAAGAGAGGTGTGGACTAGACAGACTGGGAGTCAATAAAGAGGTATTAATTGAGAAGTAAATACTAAAAGTGGGAGAAAAGTCAGTCCTCATCCTGCATTCATGTTGTGAGAGTATAGAATTAAAGGAATGATAATGCTTTTCATTGTGTACTAGCAGACCTGGGTATTAGTGTTCTCCTTGCATCTGCAAGTATAGGTGCATCTTGGAAGGAAGCTTTCACTTCCTTCCTATTGTAAGTAAGTGATCTGAGGAATTGTGAAGCAATTTTTTTTAGAAAGAGTATTAAAGATAAAATATTCTTAAATCAAGAAATGAGCTAACCTGTTTTAGGTTTCGTTGGTATGTGAATAAATTAATATTACGGTCCTGGTTGACTTTGGGCCATTTCTCAGCTAACCCTTTTACAGAACATGTTCTCTGTATTTGACCAGTCTGCAATTTGTGTATTTCAACTTCAAAACCAGTCTTGATTAGAACAGATTAACATGAGCAGGAGTTTTCTTAACCACACATCCATCTCATTCTTCTTTATGAGGACTCCACTAGTGGAGGAACAGAGAATTCTAATACACAAATACTAAATATTGTCTCTAGTATTTATAGTGACATGTAAAAAAAGAACTAAAGCTTTTTCTGAAGAACCAAAACACTGTAGGTACAAATATATTGGGAGTTCACTTGTTATTTTGTCTTTATTTATCCCTAATTGATAAATATACTATCAACACTGTATTGAATTCTCTGAATCTACAAACTAACTGTGAAAATGGAAATACCTAAACTATAGGTGGCATGTTTTGCGAATTGGTTTAGAAGTAGAATTACTAATCTGTTATATTCTTTGTCCCTGATCCTAGGCTTGATGGGTTGAAGTCAGAGGATAGTGTTGTCGAGTTGGTGACTTTGTGTGCCAGAGGCAGGACTTTGCCATTCTGTGCCCATAAGCAGCAT
The DNA here is from genome assembly GCF_000708025.1 of Charadrius vociferus. Classification (NCBI taxonomy): domain Eukaryota; kingdom Metazoa; phylum Chordata; class Aves; order Charadriiformes; family Charadriidae; genus Charadrius; species Charadrius vociferus. The sequence continues at coordinate 2,348,482 of NW_009647025.1, forward strand.
TTGGTTCTAGATCTTGCAGTTTTAAGAGGGACAGAAGTCCATAAAAAATATTAGGAGGAGACTGCTTTTAATGTGAGACTTAAACCTTGTCAGTCACCAAAGTTTGGGATTATTTACTATCTTAACTTCAGCAGTGTATCCCTTGTATTCCCTTTTTAAAAAACCTTGATTCTATTTCCAGAGTTAATTAGAAATATTTCTAATGCTGATTTTAGCTAGGAAAATCTAAAAGCAAGTGTTTTTGAGGTAGACTGATATTGCTCAGTTATTATCCTTAATTAAAGAAGTATTTTGTACCGTGTGATTCTGTTTTCTGTGTTGCAGGGGAAATTGAGTAATGAGGTAGGCACAAGAGCAGAAGCACAGTGCTGAGTGACATAAAATCTTAAATTGATTTATCTTGCATACACCCACACTTATCTGTTCACGTGGCTCCAGTTGTTCCTCTGAGTTCATGGTGCTGATCAGAGGACACCTGTTCCAGCTGCTGAGGTGTTGGAGTCTTGGCTGGTGGTCTGGCTCTTCTGTGTAGCAATTCTGCCTCAGGCTCACCCTTCTGCACACTGCTGGATGCTCGTGGATGCGTTCCCTACAAGGAGCAGTTGTGCTCACTATTGATTTCAAACTGCAATGGTCAGTGTAAGCTGCTGGTAGCCTCATTTGTCATTGCAGGCCAATCTCTTTGGCTTTCTCCATACTTAAAGGGGTTTAGCTGTTGTTACCGGGGTGGCTTTTTAACCTTTTGATTTCCTGTCCCAAATGTGTTAGACAAGTAGTTAAAAGTTCATCTATGCTTTGCCTCTTACCTGTGCATACTCAAACCATTATAGCAGGATACATAGTCCGTAGTTTTTAGGAAGTTTTGTGCATCATTTTCTGTGCTTTGTTTTCCCAGCAGAAATAAAAATCTCCTAATGAGCTAGAGTTGAGTATACGTACTCAAGGTTTCACTTGCCTGAATGGTGTAGCTGGGTAGACTTCACCATGTGACATCCTGGCAGCATTTGGTATCATAAGTAATAGCCCTGCTTCCATGTTGTCTATTGTTTTCACTCTTCTGCATAGAAGTCCCTCTAGAAGTCAAATGTCATGTGAACAGGGTAGCATTTAAACTGTAAAGATGTGAAATGGAGTCTTTTTTCAGGATTTTTCTGTATTTAGGATGATGTTTCCTCAGAACTTTAAACTACTAATTGTACAGGGCTGTGGACTTAATAGTCAGTTGAGCTTTTTTATTTGATTTTATAGGAGGTAGAATAAGCTTTGAATTGAAAGCAAAAAATTTGAAGGAAATCTCTTGCTCCCTGCTGTCTTAACTGCTCCATCTTAAACAAGTTTCTTCAGTTTTCTGTGCTTTAATTTCTCAATAGCAAAACTAGGACAGTATATCAAATGAGATGTATTTTAATTGTCTGCCAACATGAATGCAATATCTTTATTGGTGCTTCATGCCTTAAAAATACTCATTTGCAGCTTGGAGCTCAGTCTCTCCTGATAGAAAGACTTCTAAAAAGGAAGACTATTTCTATTAGAAATTCTTGAGAATTAAGAGGATACCTGTAGAATAAGTGTTGTGCCTTCCAGACAGACCAGATTATGCCTAGGACTCTTTATTCCCAAGCAGAGTAAGTTATTTAGTTTGGGTGTGTTGTTTTTTCTATTGCAAACCCAGATCAGAGGAAGGAGAACAATTAGATTGTCATTCTGTCATTAAATATCTGAAGATCCAAATCATTCTGAATGTCAGCATCTTCATTTCTTCCCCTTCTTTTCAGCAGTAAAACATGACTTTTGTGTAAGCAAATGACTGAAGTTTTCATATATTTGAGGTGTGTAAAAGTTGCTTTTTGTGACTTCCATTCTTTGAGAAGAACTCACAACCTATTCTTTGATCAGAATAGCTCAAAGCATGGATGTGTAGTTCTCTGCAGTCAGTTTCTGATGAAATGTTTATGATGCTGCATCTAGATAGTTTTGCTATAGATGTATACCAAAAAATTCAAGCAATTCAGTGAATTCTCTGAAGGTCTAACAAAATTCCGTTTCAGACTTGTTATATCCATTGGAAATGCATTTCCTTTGGATCATTAACATTATGCAAGGCAGTCTGACTGGGGTTTTTTCCCTCTTACTGAAACATAAGCTTGAGATGGTTTAGCAGTTTTGTTTTTGTGGTTTGTTTTTTTTGTGTTTTTTTTTTTTAAGTAGCTCTACACTTGCTCCATCTCCCTTCTGGAGGAAGGGCACTAGGGCAATGGCTGGAGTTGTTTACAGTATGCAGAGAAAAGATTTCAGTTTTTAAAACTGATCACTGAAATGTGAAGTTGGCACAGCTTCAAGTGGGAGACTGGACCAGATGAACTTGGGAGGTCCTTTCCAACCTAAATTATTCTGTGATTCTCTCATTTCTGTGAATATACCAAAGTCAAACCAAACTACTGTTTGTGTATTGCCAGGATTTTTTTTTTTTTTGGCATTTTTACCCTGAAGGGAGTAGTCTCAACCTTTGCCAATGTTCTTCTGGACTTCAAACAAATCTTCCTGTTTTGGGAAGAGTACATCAGTAAAGCTACTAAAAATACTGCAGTAGTGTTGTGCCAGAGAGACTCTGATTATCTGTTAATAAGGAAATGTTTATTGGCTACCTTGACACCCAATTCACATGGAATAGTTTAAACAAGAAAACTACTTTGCTTAAAACATACATTAATCTTACCACATTTCCGTGCTATTTTTTTTTTTTTTTAACACTACCATATTTCTTATCATATCTTCTAGCACTTAGTTCACATGGGTATTGCTAGCTCCCTTACGTCTTTCTTTCAATGAAAAATCCCTGTCCCCTAAATGAAGAAAATCAACTACCTTTGGATATTCTGAAAGGAAATAAGGCCAAAATGCCATGATGAGCCATGTAACTCGTAAACGTGTGAAATTATAGCAAGTTAGTCCTATGCAGAAAAAGCCATGACTGAATTCTCCATAATAAATAGGATGGTGTACTTAAATCCATAGTTACACTTGTTGGGAGACTTGGTGATACTTCCATCAAAGCAAGAAGACTGAATAGGTCTTTGATTTGATGTATTATCGCATATACTGTAGTTGTACTAAATCGCTTTTGTTCAAAAATACCTGAAGTATAACTGTGTTAAGTTTCATACTGTAAATTACAAAAATGAACTTTAGAATGAAAACTTTTCTTCCCTGTAGCTATTTTGCTGACGGAGTAGGAGCCTAATGGATATAGCAGCTTAAAACTTGCTGGGTCATAGTGAGCTTGGAGAAGGAAACATCTTTGGAAATCATGCAAAGTTTGCAAGGCTGCAGGTGTTACGGTAGCACTAGCATAGCCTGTTGCCTTGTGCTGCCTAGCTGTTCGTGAAACACTGAGGTGGTATGGATTGTGTGATCTGATGTTTTTAGGGTAAAATGTAACAGGGAGCTGGACAGCTGTGACCCAGCTTAGGCTTTCAGACTTCTGGTACAGTGCTCAGTTCACTAGGCTCTTAATTCGACATTTTACTGGATTTATTTCTCGGTTATTATGGAAGGGCTTTTAGAACTGAAGTAGCATTATTGCTGCAGGAGAAGAAATGAGCAGTTTCAGTAAAGTTATGTCTGAGAAAATAGAAGCAGCTGACAATTTGAGATGTGATAAAGAAAGCTTGAAAGCACAAATAAGATTGCAAACCCTTCCTATCAAAACTTCCTGTTTGGCAGAAATTTTGTAACTGCATTAAACTTCTAAGTGTCCAGGTCTCTCTTTTTACAAAGGTTTCACAAGGGAAAGATAAGCGTTCTTACACCTTACCTTTAAGGTGACAAAAAGTACCCTCAATTGTTATTTTTATGTTTCCTATTGCTCTTCTAGAACTGTTTTTTGTTTCTCAGTTTAATGGCACAGTAAAAACCCACGTTATTTATCAGGGTTCCCACAGCACATCTGTTTTTGTAGGGTTATCTATGTAGAAGCCCAGTGAAAAACAGAACAAAACTTGTAAATTATTGCATTCTATATGAAATTAAACAAAACTGGAGGACATAGATTTTGGGAACAGTTCACTTTGTCCTTAATCTTAGCCACCTGGTAATGGTTTCACATTTTGAAAAAAATAGTCCTTAGCAGTTTTGACAGAGTTAATACTGTGGAAGGTCTTTATCTTTAATCTCTCGGGTTGTCTCTTTTCCTCTTGCTGCTCTTGATGTATACCATCAAACTGATCATTATCAATTTTATTTTTTTTTTGAAAAATGAAGATTCTTAATCCTCCAAAGCACATCTGGTTAAGTAGACAAGACTCTACTTTTCCAGAGATCTCATTCTTTGGCATGAAGTGTATTTATTTGTTTGCTGGCCTGAAGAAGTAGTTTGTGGTACTTGTGAACCAAAACCACGTATGAGAGTGCATTACTTACCCGCTGCCAGTATGCTGTCTTTCAGCAGCTTTTGAAGTTTCCTTATTTTGCAATTAAATCGTGGTATCATAATTGGTACTTGAATGCTAATCAAACATAGCCTCTTAGTTTTCAGCTGGTGATAAAATTAGGTGACCTTTTTCATGTCAACGCTTCTATCATAGGCACTTGATAATAATGCAGCTTACATGTTTATCGAAGGGAACACTAAGTTACTACTTCTGTTGACTTCCAGTGCAAATACAGGTGAAGGTTTAATGACATAATTTAAATCTCTGGCAGTGATATTTGTATCAGTGAATTTGGGCACAGTTTAAAATAATGAAGGAAGTAGCAAAAAGTTAAATATGCCACTAGTGAGGACTGTGGTACAGTAGTATAATTCCTTATTTAGCAGACTTCTAAAATATATAGCAGTTCTGTCAGCCTCTGCAGACTAATACTGAATCAGGATTCATCTTGATTTTTACAATGCTATCATGAAATTATTTTTTCTGTGGCTATCATTTATCCTGATTGGACATGTTGATGTTCAGTTTAAGACCCTCTGCCACAATGAGAACCGTTTTGTCTTACAGTTAAAATCTCTTTGGTAAGAGAGTCCAAAACTGCTTTTATGTCTGAGATCTGTACAGCTTGATGACAGCCTTGATCTGCGTACTAGTTGTTCTAACTTTATCACATCCTGCAAAGACTTAGTCTATTTTGAATCCGTAAGCTTCTCAAAAAAAAAAAAATCTGTTTATTGATAGTGCTTGGATTGAGGCAGCTGTATCAATTGCTGGATTCAGATTGATTCTAATACTGTATTAGTAAAAATTTTTCCCTGAAGTTCAGGAATAGATCTTCCCTAATCATTTGATCATAGTTGTTCTACTCTGCATCAGTGGTTCTGTGCTAACGGATTTTTCGTTTGCTTTGAATTTCATCTTAAGTGTCAAGAATAGTGAGAGTGGGTGAGACTCGAAATGTGTGTCTGCTAGTACAGAAAGCAAAGTGCAAGATTCGGTGCTTTGAGGAATGCTAGATTATGCTGATTAAGCTAATTAAAACATGTGAAACAAACTTTTCCTAATGACAATTATGCTCATCTTGTAATACTTGAGAGTGCAGTCTGAAGTGTTGCAGTTTGCAAAATCAACTACTTGATCACAGTTCTACAGAGAGAAGTTTATAACTTGATAGAAATAACTAAAGGGTAGTTTATTTATCCGTTTTACTGAATGTTGCGGGATTTTGTTTCATAGGTGCCTTCAAATGGTAGTAACAAAACCTGGTTTCTGTTTGGGCAACTTGAAGCTTCATTTCCTTCTAAAATTGACATAATGTAATTGCAGTGACCACTGTTTCTGTGTCCAGAATAAGTCTTAGCCTGTCCCACCTAAACCAGACAGTGTTCATAAGAGCAATGCTGGTGGACAGAGGAATTTAGGTTCTTCACCAAGAAAGCTGTAGACCAAACTCACTGTTTTGAGGTATCTCTCTTGGTTTTCCAAGAACTAATTGTCTCCACCTGCTATTGAATTCTTGTGAGAAGTCTTCACAGGAGCTGTTTTAACTTTGGAAACCAGGGAACTAAAGAAAGGATGCAGTTCCAAAGGAAGCAAGGCTTTTGTACTTCTACTTAGTGAGCTACTATTTCATTTAGTGTGATTTATGCCACTTCAAGCAGGGGATTGCATTGCATAGCCTCTTGAAGCTGCTGCCTGGCTTGTACTTTGTATGTGTTTGATTAACATTATTAGATCTCTGGTTCACATTAAGATGATGTATTTAACACTTCAAGAGTAGTGAACTAAAGAGGTAATCCAGCTGGTATCCAATGTTTTTGACATCCTTTTCCACTAAAGGTCCTGCCTCTTTCCCACCTAGTGACACCAACTCATAGTCAGCAGCAGCAGATGGACAACAGCAATTTGCATTTTTCTGCTTGCTCATTAGGGAAAAATAATAGAATGCTAATTTTTTGTGATCACTTAATGTTAAATTGGTAGGATTAGCATGCCTGTGTATTTTTTTTTTTAGCATATGCTCTATCCAGTCTTACTACCTTGTTAAACAGAGCAGATGTTCATCTTCACAGTTGAAAAACATTCTTGACTGAACTTTGTAGTGTTGATATTAGAAGTACAGTTACTAAGCTTTAGTGATGCTTATTAATATGCAGAATGGGCTGCATAGCAATAACTTGCCTGGCATTCCCTGTTATACGGGTTCCAAACTTGTACAGTGAGATTAGTTTCACAGCTGCTCTTAAATGTCAGATAAAAAGGAAAGCCCCCAGTAAACTTCCATTTAAGTGACTAAATATGATGAGTTTTCTTGCTGGCATGGTGAATGTCCTCTCATTCTTTAAAATAGTTAGGTGGGAAACATAACATTTAGGAAAGAAATCCTGGTAAGTTACTAACCTGGGAAAAAAAAGAGATTGGGTAGTCTACACAGTCTTATTGGTAATGTCCTCAAGCTTTCATAAGGGCTGCTGACCAAAGGAAATGCTATTCAAATAGCAGCCACTCATAAAGAATACTACCGCTTTCTTAAACTTGTTTTTCACTTACTTCTCTATCTTTCAGTTAAAATAAAACCAAAACAAACTAAACAAAAACATACATACAAAACCTTTTTATCAACTACCCACAGTATAGGCAGCTGCCTGGGAGTTGGCTGTGGTACTTGTTTTGTTTCAGACATTGCCCATGGAAGTACTGTGAGTATAGTCCCAATTATGTTAACAGTCGAAGGGATAGTAAAAAAATAAAAAGTAAAATCGAATGGGACTTATACATGCTTTAGACTGTGCTCTGAGGAAGAGGCAATATTCTATAATGTTGGACATAATAAAGGGCAAAATAATAAAGGAGAAAAATGCTTACTTTTGAACTGTGGCAGTTTAAAAGAACTGTGGGGTTTTTGTTGAGTGTTTTTTTTTCTCTATATGAATATTCTGCCAATAACTTCCAGATCAAATAAATGGTGTTATGGGTAAAAAAAAATAAAATTGTGGGGAGGATGTAGCATTTCCTGAACAAACTTTACTGACTTTTTATGATCTGTTCTTTCTGCTGGCAGTTCCTAGTGGGAGAAGCAGCACATCAGAAGGTGCTAACAGTGAATTTTGGTAACAAAATACTTAGGAACTGCAGTTTTGCATTTTAGCATATCATAACCAGAAGGAGTTCCAGTACTTTGATAGTCTTGTTGTGCATAACAGTGCATTCTGTCATTGCCAGACCATGTATTTTGATTGCATTTGTGCAGCCTCTTTTACCTCCTGTAGTTTTCTATAGATACACCGACTGAAACTTAGTTAACACATCTCTCTTAATGCAGGAAAGTAACCAGTAACACATACAGTGTAGTATTAGTGCTAACAGCCATAAAGGCCCCTGTTACAGCAGTTTGCAAATACAGCTCTACAGAAATAAAATCTTAACTTCTACAGATCTGCAAGTACATAGCTATGCATCAGCTGTGATGTCTATAATAGGAGAGCTAAGTGAACAATAGTTGAATGCATCAGTATCTATTTGGTCTCCTCCTTTGCAGCAAGTACAAGTCAGCTCTGCTGCAGACTTAATTTAAAGCTAGCTTTATTTTAGTACTAGAGATTACAATTCCAAAGGGGCCAGAAACATAATGGTGTGTGGTTTAAATGCGCGTATATGGTAGTCACTAAAAAAAATTGTCTTGATGTGTTCTTTCAATTATAAAACAGCTAAAAATGAGGCTGTTAATACTCTTGCACCCTGGGGGTAAGGTGATCTGCCTTGGTATAATAAGCAGTAGAGGTGGTCACTGTCACCAGTTCCTCTGGGAAATAGCTGCCTGCATTTCTTTTCAGTAGACTGAAGTTGTAGAAATCCTTACTATTTTGTTAAGGTTGTGTCCAGGCTCTTTTCCTGTAAATGCTCAAAAGTGACCTTAATTTATCTAGTGTATCGTGGCCTGGGCAGAAACCTACAGACTTTAGCTGTTACCTTACTGAAACTCTTTTAAAGAATAGTTTCTAAAACCAGGAGGAGGGAAGTATTTGGTTATTGCCTTTCATAACTCATGTAGAGTTGAGTTGTCCTTTACAAATGTAGTCTTCCTCTGTTTTCAAGATTGACCTGGGAAGTAGGAGGGAGATGGGGGACATGACACTACTTCAATTCCAAGAATACTGCTTAAATGTTTAGTTTGTAGATTTTGTGTATAGTTTCATAGTAATTCACATGAGATCATAATACTTATGTTTCTAAATATATAATACACTATTTAATATACTATATTGTATGTAATATATACAATATATTAAAGAAAAATAGCATTGGATTAAACTAGGTCTTTGCTGAAACATAAAAATCACAGCAGTCAAAGTACAAAGATTCAAATAGGTGGATATGTATTTTCTTGGAATCAGTTACTGGCTTTTTTTTATTTGTTTTTACCAAATCTGCCCAACAAACTTAGAAGAGCTTGGTGAACACAAAGCATCATTTTGCTGTCATGCAGAACAATGGTGTGTCCACATCCTGAGTCCTGTGTTTTCCTGGTTTCTGCATTTTAATTGGTATGGATTTAGAGGGGGCAAACTAGAATTACTGAGAATGGAGTGGCTGCCTTAAAAGAGGATTAACAATACTTGGTCTCCTCAGTTTAGAGAGGAACAGAAGGGGTAAATATGATGAACTGTTGTGAAATTGAGAGGACACTGGTTAAAACGCTTGCTGAGCTGTCATTTAGCAAACTTGCAGTGCAAAAACTAGGGAGGCATTCAGTAGAGTACTATTGGACTGATTTTAGAGATAAAAAGCAATTTTTAGTTTGAATATAATGGGTAGTGAAATTCTAGAATTTGTGCCTGTGGGAGACAGTGTTGGCAGGCTGTACTGGGAGGGGAATGGACAAACTCGCAGACAACAGGTCTACAAGCAAATGCTAAAGGAACTAGACTGGGATTTGTCCTCTGACATACCTAATCCACTAGGAGTATTTGGTTTGGCTGCAAAAAGGGGCCAGGCTTGTGTTCTCTCCTTAAGTAATATTGATTGCTGCTGTAGGAGATAGTGTTGGGCTGTATGGACCTCTGGCTTGACTCAGTATGGTGGCTTCTGTGCTCAGAGTCTGGCCGACTCTTGTCAGAGGAAAGAATTCCTTAACTGAAGTTGTTCAGCAGTATGGTTACACAAACTTCTTCATTTCAACTCAGTACTTCACATGGTAATCAATTTTATAAACACAACTTAGGATTTTCTGAGCTTCTGTTGTTTATTAGCAAGGAAGTAATCTTTGCTGCTTAAACAAAATTTATCGGATGCCTAAACAGTTGATGAAACAATTTCTATGGTCCGGTTAAACAAAACACCAAAAGTGTTGGTGTGATGTAGTGGTGAGTGTTAATGTCAAGGAAGCTGGTATGAAAACATGAGTATGGTAATCACATAGTGATCTGATAATGTTCTCTGCCTTCACTTTTTTGTCTGCAGCTGTTACTGTTGCAACTAAAACAGAGTGCTGGGCAAGTTCAGAAAGCAATGGCCTTGTGTAAGTTTTAAAGGGGAAAAAACTATTTTATGCCATTCTTCAAATGTTGTAGCATACTATTACAGTAGTTGTATCCAGTTTGACTAAGAAGATGCTACTAACAATACTTGCTGTTCTAATCTACAGAGTAATGGATGGGCATTTTTAGGAGTATAATCTCACTGTATGTAGGAAAGGTCACTCAAAGAGACTGCTCTTGCAGAATATTCCTGAAATTGTATTTAGTGTCAAACTTAAAATTAAATTTCAGTTACAAAGCAGGTAAAATACCTAAAACTTTGTCTACATAGTTTGTTCTACAAAAACCCTCTGAAAGTAGAGAATCCTCTTATTAAAAAAACTGTGTTCTGAAACTTCTCATTGTCTGCTATAGTACATTAAAAGCATAAATTGTAGATTATACAGGTGTACTCAATCTGTGGGGAGTTCCCTTCTGATGAAATTAAAATCAGTTGGGGATACTTCTTACTGTTGTCTTAGTGTATTAGTAGAGAATCTGAAGATGATCAGTGTAAGTGCATTCTGTATAAGCAATACTGAATGATTATAAATACATTATTTTCAGCTCCTTATAAGCACTTTTAAAAATATTAGTAGCCTAAAGTATTTTAGTAGCTCAGTGCTGGTCACAGCTATTATTTGGTATGTTACTTCTCTCATCTTCATTAGTAGTCCTTTTATAAAAAAAAAATGCCATTCAGCATACTATTTTTGTTGATGTTTGACTGGAATGCATGTGTCTGTCATGGTGGTTTTAAGTAAAACAGACTTCATTCTGGGCTTGTAAAACAGGCCATTAATGTTCCTTTTTTCACTTGTGTTTGAGGAGATTATATGAAAAGATTGTTCCTTTTATACTTACTATTTTGAATTATTGGAAATTATTGGTTTATAGAAATGATCTGTCTTTCAGAACATAGTCTGTCTTTATCTTAAATATATGCAGTTTTCAGTGTCTGCAGGTGGCTGATTTGTTTTTTTGCACTAAATGTTTCCTCAAAAATACTATTTACAGTTTTCAGGTGTCCTTTAGCACAGTGCTCCTTCTGGTACAGTTAATTGTAGCTCTTGTCAGTGAATAGTTTCCAAGAATGTATCCATCCTGGAACAGGCCATCTCAAGTGGTTTGGGGTGAATTATTTAACTCTTTCCTCTTTCTCCTCTGCTTCAAGAGCTGGTTCTGGTCTTGTGAGGAGGGATGAGGCTTTATTCTGCTGAAATGTTTCTTTGTCCTTGTTGGCTTGTTAAGAGCCGTGTTACCACACAGTGAGTTTGAAGGCCACCTGTTCTCTGTAGGCTTACCAAGTTCAGAGAGTCTGGCAGATTTGGAATGTGTGTAGGGATTTGTTGGTGATTCTTGATTAAACAGCCTACTTCTTTCAGCCTTCCCTGGAGGCCGAAGTTGGGAACCTGGGCATTCGCAGGGAAAAATGACTAGTAATCAGACTTAAGGTTGCAGTGCTAGCATATCAATGAGGGGTTTTTATGGTTGTTTGAAGAGAAGTTGGGATACTTTGCAAGCAAAACACTTCTAGACTTGCAATGCTTCAAAGAATGAAAGTGAATCTGTTTGCAGTTGGTGAGTAAAGATTCTCTTTTTAGAAGGGAAAATACACTTAGCTTTTTCTCTTAACACATATGCAACTTGAATTTAGCTCTGGTGGAATTCTTTACCATCAGGAAGTCTAATGCTTTTCTTGAAGGTTTTTTTTTCAGTTCACACAGAGCTACTGACCACTGTAAATCTACAATGGGATTATCTGTTCCTGTTTAAGATTGCTGTTCTGCTATACTAACAAGAAAGAAGAAATAAACTTTGAATGGTACTATGTAAAGATACTATTTATTCTCTTCAAACTTTTCTAGCCAAATCATGGAAACAATAGTTTTCCCCTGTGTTTTTGTTGGTTTTTTTCTTTCTAGTAAATGTTTAAGAGCAACATCACAGGTGATTTAGTCTGACAGATACCAACTTAAATGCTTACTACTCCATCTTATATCTGAGCCTCCTGTGTTTTTATTACTCACCATGCAAAGCATATGTAAAGCTTCCACATTGCAGGTTCTAGTGAGTTGCAGTAGCTGGCCGAGAGTTACATCGCTGGTTTCCTCTTGTATTTTTTGATGGAAGGTATTACAGAAGTGAGCTTTCAAAACTAATTAATTTCATTTTCTCTATTGCTGAGTAGAAAAAGCTGTCTGACACTCAAAACTTAAAACAAATGTTTTAATCAAAACATCTTAAGCAGTGAATTACACTGTATCAATGCAGTTTTTCCTGACTCAAAGCAGGTCTGAACTGATTAGGCTACAATGCCATGTTAATTTTAATGATCTGGATTTGCTGTTTAGAAACCATTTTGAGGTTGGATGAAGAGTCCTGTTCCAGACAATACTTTTCTTTTGTCTGAGCCCCTGGATATTTTCATATTACAGCATTTCTGAAGTGCTGTTTCCCACAGCTGGAAATTTCCCTAGAGAAGGTGCGAAACCCTGTCTTTTTTACATCTGGTATGTCAGGCTTTGATATGAAAACCTCAGTAAAGCTCTGGACTGTCCACCTCAAACAGTGAGTGTTTCTTTTTGGTCTTATTTTCATGTTATGTCTGGGGGTAGTACTGTGACTAGACATAATGATAGAGGTTACTTTTTTTTTAGAAGATGTACAATTGCTAGGTTTTTAAATAACTTCTATCTTTTAAATAAGCAGCAGCCATTTCACTCTCTTGGAGTGGCTCCCATGTGTAAGTTACTGAGGATTCCAGTGGCAACCAAATTGCTTAAAAAAAAAAAGTCCAAACTTCCTTAGTCTTGTATATTAACAATTGTCATTTTGAAGGTGGTAATTTTTCTGAGGAGTTGGCTGTATTTCTCTTCAGACACAGCTTTGTGTAGTCTTGTTTTTTACCTTGAAGCATTTTTAGCATTTAAAAATAAAAACGGGGGGAGGAACAGTGGAAATGTTAATGTCATCTCTTGGCATTTGGGGAGCAAGGTGGTAGTGAAAGAGGCAGCAGCACTGTGTGGAAAGGAAAACCTCTACTGTTTCTGCAGCCTTTCCTTGACTACGCAGCAAGTGAAGACAAATGCCCAGCTTTCTTTACACTACCCCCACACCTTCCCCCCCACACCTTTCCTCGCTCTAATCAAATCAGAAGTCAAACTATCAAATTTCAGTGTGTGTATTTTTTTAAAAACAATCTCATTCTTGCAGAAATATTGCTAGATATTTCAGTTAAGCTTCAGGATTGTGGAGGAACCATGGAAGTGCTGAGCAGTATAAACAGGTGTAGCTCTAAACCTGTGAAGGGCTTGAAACTGTGATTTGCTGTATGCAACACTTCCTTCAAGCTATCATATGAAGAGAATGGGATTTCTCCTTCTCTTGGAACTAGAATAGTATCAGCTATAGGAAATGAGTTGTAATATATGGATATTCCTTATTTTGGATACTTATATCTGGAGGGAAGGAACAGAGATTTTATCTGTGAAACCTGCTATCATATGTCTGTATCTTGTAGTATAAATACCTGCGTGTTGTAACTTTTGAAGTGTTTTCTGTGACTGCAGCATTTTATACAGACGCTCTATTTTAGGATGTTGAGGTAATGCTTCCACCTTTCTTGTTTTGATGGGATATCGACCTAATTTTGGTTTCTTCCCTCTTCTCAGCTTCCTATTTTCATAAAAGTTAGAGCCAAAGTATTATCTGCAAGACTTGTTCCCTTCTGTCAAAGTTGATCAAAATGGCTCTTCAGCCTCAGATATTACAAGCAAATGACAAACTAGTAAAAGAAACATTCTTGTAATAGTAGGGCAGATGAGTGCTGCCTGAAGTATCAAACATTATTTGGAATCTGACAGGAACTGGAAATACACAAGGCTAGAATCTGAGCAGATTCTCTAAAGTATCAAAAAAAAGTCTCACTGAAGCTAAATTTGCAAGGTGATGCCTTCCCTCCATCTAGAAGTTTAAGTGCCTGCTAGAATAACTGCAGGAAAGATGCACAGAACTGCCTTGGACTGTGCTTTTCTGTTAATGAACTGTTTGGAGTATTAAACTAGGCTGTGGGTACTCGGAAGTCTTGTAACACTGAATTATCCCCTTCCCAGTGCTAATAAAAGCTATTTGTTTCTGATATCCGCAACCTGTACAAAACAGTAGCTCTGTGTTTATACTCTGATGGGAACTCATTTAACACTGTCAAGTGTCTAGTGGTGCCTTTCTTGGGGCCAAAGAAAGGACCTATTTGAAGTCCTCAAGTACATTGAGAAAGAGCAAAATACAGGATCTAAGGTGGCACCTGCAATAACTTTAAAAAGAAATGTCAGGATAGAATGGGTAGTGTTATTTTTGGTGCTATGCTTCACATTTTAATAATATTGAAGAGCTGTATGTTTTAATGCCTTTTTTTTTTTATCTCGCAGTTTCATTTAGGTTTTTCTAATGACTGTTTCTCTTTTTGGTGCTATTTTAAAATAAAATTTAAGCTAAATAATGCAGAATGTTTACTAGTGATGTTGTGGTAGTGCATAAACTTCTAAAAATAAATGACCGTAGTACATTTGAGGAGAGATGAATTAAGGTTGTATAAGCAACTTCTTAGCGACAGTGTCAGCCTTTTAATAGTCCATCTCAAGTTTGATTTCTGGTAAACGCAAGCCACAAAAATACCACTTCATGCAACACTGATATTCAGCTATCTGTGGTGTGAAATGGAGCTATGTGTGATAGCACAAAAGTTTGGGCAAAATAGCTAAAGTAAAATTGCAGGTATTTGAACAAAACATTGCAATCCCTCTTAACATTTTGGCATGTAGTAAACTATTTTTCCAAGTTCTATGAAAAGCACAAAAATTTTAAGAAACACTCTAATGAGGAGAGACTTTTTTTGCTTATTAAAAATAAGAATTTCAGCTCCAAAGTAACCCTTGTTTATATGAGGACAGTTTCCTCTGTTGATTTTGGTGGAAGAGTGCCATCTACTGAATTTCATGAATTGTACCTTAGGTTTTTTATTTGTGGTGGTAATTTCGAGCAATCCTTCTATAATATTGTCACTACGACTTTCATAGTAGTGAAATAGTAAGTTTCTCAGTTCCTCTGGTGATTTGCAAAACTAAAAATTATGCTACAGTGGAACCTGAGGAGGCTTAAAATTGAAAACGCTGTTCTTAGAAGGATTATATTGCAAAATACTTAGAATAGCAATGAGAGGATAGTTATTGGTGACTTATATGTTTGAGGCTAACTTTGAAAGTCTTAAAGTGTCATTTTGAATGGAGAAGTTTTAAGATGTCTCTCTACTTACGCTTTTGAGCAGACTTTGGGGGAACTGTCTCCGGAGACCTATTTATTGCATTATGTTTGAATTAGGATTTATACGCTGCTAGCTGAAATATTTAAAAAGCAATAGCAGCAGTACTGCTTGTGAATGTCACTTTGGGTACTTGGAAGATATTCCAGCTTGTTACCACTACCACTGTGAGTCTGGGGACAGATTGTCATGTCAAGTTGGTATAGACAGAGAGATAAACTTGTACCTACCACCTTCATTTGGGGTCTAAGTTTCTAATTTTTGTTTATATAATGGAAGTGTTGGTACTTCTAATCTGTGACCCTTTTAGCACTTCAGTGAGTGAGTTTGCTGGTAAATACTTCAAAAGGCTGTGTAAGCAAAAAAAAAAACAAACAAACAAAAAAACCCCAAAACAAAACCAAAAACAAAACAAAAAAAACCACAAACCACCCCATGCTATACCTGCATCACTGTATTAATAAAGCTCCTAGTGATGAACTAAACTTTCTTCAAAAGGATGTTTAGGAGAGCGAGTCATTTCCATCATTAGTACAAGGCAAAATGCTGTGAGAAGCAGAACAGTGGATTTAAGCCTCATCTACAAGTTAGGTGTTGAAGGCTTATGTCCAAAGGGAGGAGCTAATATCAGTATGGACAGATAGACCACGGCAAAATCTGGGGAGAAATATCCAGTGGTCAGTGACTTAAAAATAACTGAAGAAAACTTGTTTGGCAGGCAAGAGTTAAGGGCAGCGTTTTAAATCGTGCTGTGTGAATGAAGAGAGACTTTTGGACCTAGCAAAGAATTGCTTTGCAGTCAGAAATCAGTGTTGACAGCTGATAATTGATTGGGCAAGGATTGGCTGTGTTCTTTGAAAATGTTAAGTTGTCCTTCTTATTAAAGAACCATAGATATTATCTATGCTTTCATAAGTTAAACTAAATAGGTGTATAAATTCACTTAACATCTAGTTCAGAACATTACATTTGTTAATGCTCCTTTTGGCAATGTGTGTACAAAATATTTGGACACTGGGAAGAGACGTCATTTTTTACTCCAAGTATTCCTCAGTTCTAGGAGCATAGGATGGCCCTGCCTTTAGTCTTGGCTGAGAATCTATGGACGTAAGAGGAAAAGCCTGGTTAATTAATGTTGTGATAATAGTATGTGCTACCAAAAGGATGGATGAGGTATGCTATCTATAATAACATGTTAAAATTTGACATTAAAATTAAACTAGTCTAAATGGATGACAGGTGAACAGGACTTGAAAGCATGCAACAGAATATAAAGATTTTGTCTCAGAATTTTGAAGATGATCTTTCAAAATACGTAATTATTTCCTGGGTTTACTCTTCTCTATATCTTCTTTGGAAAAACTTAAATGAGTTAGCAGCTATCACCCATTTCATTGTATCTTACGTAGTCAGAGGAATCATTATGCAGATGTATTTGTAGAAATTCCCTCCTCTTTCCAGCCATACTCCTTCCCTTCCATCCCACCCCAAAAAATACCAGATTAGTCACCTTTTTTTGCATTGTTAATGCTGAAATACAGCTTTTAGACTAAAGTAGTAGAACCTGGATCAGGAAACAAAGTCAGTGAAATAAAGGAAAGCCTGTAGCCTTGTTACTTTTCTGAAATTGCTATGCTGTTAAACTAAATTGATGGGTTTACCTCTTCATTTAACAGCATGCTCTGCTATCCCAATTGTGCATATAGAAACTTATTAAAACTAATTTTGTTTCTTGTTTGATTTTAAATAGCAGATTTTGAATCCTGTTTGCATTTGTACTGCTTAATTACATCTTGTTCTGACAGACAATTGCCTCTTACTGGCAGCTATGAGAAAATTCTACCAAATACAGCTTTTACAGAAGATTTACTGGCACCTTTCATTGCTGTTTGGGAAATACTGTATTTGTGTAAGCAACTTGGAAGTTTAAGGTGTGTTTTGACTCCTAGCTATTGTTGCTCTTAGAAAAAGGATTGGATATAAATAACTGCTCACTATTCATTCCCTATCAGTTTCCGTGCAAACTAGTTCAATGATTGTTTAATTTTAAAATATGACTCATACTAATTTAAGCAAAAAAAAATATGGTTTTATGCTTTAAAATTGCTGCATCTTCCTGTGTACAGAAACTAGTTAACGAACTTTAGCTAAGATCTATATACTTTGGTATTTTTCAAAACATAGCTTCGTTTACACGCTGTGAATCTAAGACTTATTTTTTTAGGTTAACATTGAATCACTTGGCTTCTGATGTTTAAAGGAGCTGAGCATTGTTTTGTGAACAACTTAGGGAAGTTGATCTGCATTTATACAGGAGCTAATGTTATTGGTACCAGGTTTAGAAGTTGAGAAATTCAGATTCCAGGCAGTTGTTTAGTCACCACTGCACTGTAATTTGTAAAGCTGCAGTAGCAAACAGTAGTAGTTTGCTCTAACCTGTTAAGCTAATGATACTTGTAATAAGAGCTTACATCAACTGTTTAAATACCGTACCTGTTGTTGTGCCCTTCCCTCTCAACAGAAAAAGGATAATTGATATGTTCCCCCTCTCCTTAGGAAAGCATGAACTCTTATGAGTGTCAGGAGGTGTAAAAACTGTTGAACTCAAGTGGTATTAAACTTCATGATAATGCATCTCATATATACTTTTTGGATAAACATAAACTATTTGAATGCAGCTTCTCAGCCTTCATTGTTATTTAAAAAAAAATAAAACACTGAACAGACAATACTGTTGTGCTCTCAAAAATATTTGGAACTTTGTATAAAGTTAAGATTCCTAGAAAATGAGAAAAAATAATGCATTTTCCAGTATTTTCACGTGTAAATGATCTCTTCCAATTTGTCTTCCTGTCTTCCCACTCTCCTTCTCCAAGAGAAGGGGAGACCTTTGGAAAAAAACTTTTCGTAACCTTCCAGGACTGAGATCCTGATCTAACGTCTTCATCTCTGAGGTGCCTTGCATTTTCATCCGCTTGACTAACTGAATGAAGCTGAATATAGAGATTTTATTCTTTTTTTCCCATTGCCTGGAAGTTATATTTCTTAACTCTCTAGGGACACTTGATTTGGTTTCCAAGCATGATACGTAATGTTGACTTTTTTTCTGTCCAAGTAACCAGGTCAAACTGTATCTGGATCAGCTAATTGAGCAAGTGCTGTATTTGATGCACGGAAGTTGCAGCCAGTGTCTTCTGACTGTCTGTATCTGATGCTTTTCTTTTCCTTATCCTGTTTCCTGATTGTCAGTTTTCTTGCCTTCTCAGTCTGGCAGAAGGAGAAGGCATCACAATGGTCTGGCTGGAATTCCCATAGTAAATTGTTTACCGGTAATTTGATGGTATTTCCACCTGACAAACTTTAATCTCAGTTTTAAAGCCCTACTTTGTTTTTGCTTGGTGCTGTTGTTTACATAGAGGAAAGTGGATCTGTAATGTTAACGAATATTATTATACACTTTGCAGACATAAATACTGAGACATGGGGAGGAATAAAGACCTGTTCAGCTGTGTGATAGAAACACAGCAAGATGCTATGCAGGCCTAAAGATTTAGAAAGAAACTCTATAACCCTAAAGTTGTTGAAAAAATGATATGATATCATATCAGGTTTGGTATGAAGTCTAAAATTCTCCCAAAAGTATTTTGTGGATTTTTATTTTGTGTTGTATGGTAATACATGGATGTGAAAGGTCAAAGTTAGTTTTGTAGGCTGTGGTACTTTCCAACTTCTTGAATAACTCTCTCTTGCTAAATAGGTGTGTATCTCGATAGTCTGTTCTTTGAGATTGTTTCTGTGAGAGATCATGCTTTTGTATGTGCAAGTAATAGTACTCATTAGGACTAGGCACAGGTAGGATTGACAAACAGTTAGGAAAGTTGCGTGACACTGCTCTTGTACTGCTTTAGTCCTGCTTAGGTATATTGTATGACCAGGACTTTATGGTACTCTGTAACTTGATGTAAATTACGTCTCTTTTTTTAACTGTTGTTGAATTGTATCCAGACTTGTCAATGGTGAGTAATACCACACAGACTTTTAATCTTTATATATTTAAAATACTATTTGGAAATCTCACTGTCACTGTGGTTTTTTTGTTATGCTAATTCTTGAGGACCACAATCAAAGCACATACAAAAGTGTGTGCAAAATAAGTGTTGGCTTTGCTGCTTATAAAAATGATTCAGGGTCTGATTAAGTAAAGTGGGAAACTGCTATGTAGCAGTGATTATAGTAAAGTATGCAGGCATAATATGCAGTCCTGGACGGCTGTGTGCTACAGAATAGTATAGATAAGAGAAATGCTGTGAATAACCCTCTGCCTTTAGTGTTGTGTATATAATTCAGATAAGTGGTAAGTTTTTTTCCTCTAGTCAGAGATCTGTTTTTGAATCAAAATTGTCAAATGTTTAAATACTGTGAGGTGTTACTGCTACAGTTTTGAGAAGTTTCTAGGAATTAATTTTAAAAGCTGCTACAGTTTCAGATTTGTCTTAATCTCGAGCTATTTTAACAGTGGCAACAGGAACATGGTCCATATCTTGTGCTATAGTATCAGAAATTTTATAGCAGTGTAATGCCATGAAGATCGAAATGACTGTGTGGTGATAGTTTGGAAGTAATTTATATTATAAATGTGTCTCTGTATACATAACTGACTTATGCTAAGCCACTAGCCGTATTTGAGAAGTCGTGGCGGTCTGGTGAGGTTCCTGCCGACTGGAAAAGGGGAAACATAACCCCTATTTTCAAAAAGGGAAAGAAGGAAGACCCAGGGAACTACAGGCCAGTGAGTCTCACCTCTGTGCCTGGCAAGATCATGGAGCAGATCCTCCTGGAAACTCTGCTGAGGCACATAGAAAACAGAGATGATTGGTGGCAGCCAGCATGGCTTCACCAAGGTCAAGTCATGCCTGACAAATTTGGTGGCCTTCTACAAAGGGGTTACAGCGGTGGTGGACAAGGGAAGATCAACAGATGTCATTTACCTGGACTTGTACAAAGCGTTTGACACCGTCCCACACGATATCCTGGTCTCTAAATTGGAGAGACATGGATTTGACAAATGGACCACTCAGTGTATAAAGAACTGGCTGGACGGCCGCACTCAAAGAGGTTGTGGTCAACGACTTGATGTCCAAGTGGAGAGCAGTGACGGGTGGCGTTCCTCAGGGTTCGGTACTGGGACCTGTACT
>NW_009647025.1:2369377-2376599 GCF_000708025.1 Charadrius vociferus
GAGAGAGCTGGGGCTGTTCAGCCTGGAGAAGAGAAGGCTCCAGGGAGATCTTATTGCGGCCTTCCAGTACCTAAAGGGGGCCTACAGGAGAGCTGGGGAAGGACTTTTTACTGGGTCATGTAGTGATAGGACGAGGGGGAGTGGCTTTAAACTGGATGAGGGCAGGTTTAGATTAAACATTAGGAAGAAATTTTTCACTGTAAGGGTGGTAAGGCACTGGAACAGGTTGCCCAGAGAGGTGTTGATGCCCCATCCCTGGAGGTGTTCAAGGCCAGGCTGGACATGGCCTTGGGCAACCTGGTCTAGTGGGAGGTGTCCCTACCAATGGCAGGGAGGGTGGAACTCAGTCTTCAAGGTCCTTTCCAACCTAAACCATTCTATCATTCTATGCTAGGGAATGAATTGATAGCTACAGTTTTTGCAACTGTCTTCTATGTCAGATGGATCAAACACAGGTGAAGAACACAATATTCCCTAGGTCTACTTAGAGTAACTTAAAGAACTAAAAAAAAAAAAGTACTCTTCTGAGGCTTTCATAAATATTCTGGAATTAGTTTTCTCTTTCAAATTGTGACTTATAATGGCAGATGTGTTCCTTTGTAGATAAGTTATAAATAATAGTAATAATTAAAAAAATATTTTAAATAATATTTTCTGGAGACCACTCGCTAATTGAAATGCTTTAATTTTGTCTGGAGAAAAAAAAAAAGTGTAACGTTAGGTCTTGGAAAAATATCTTTTGGAACCGTTACCTTTTCTTTCAAAACAAAGTAAAATCAGTGTCATTATGCGATATTAAATTAGTGTGATAATATGCTTTTATGTATGACCTGCATTTCTAGCTGTTACTGATGTTAGGACATGAGTATGTTATCTCTTCCTTTTCTCAGCCACAGCTTTTATCTCTTGCTTGCTTTTTCAAAAGTCAAGAAGACAGAAAGACAAAAAGGTAATAAAATCTTAGTGTTTTCCAGGGTTAATTTCCTAATGGCAGTGGGGAACACAGCAGCAATATTTAAAGGTACAGCTGACAAACTATAAATCTTTCCTATTTGTTCATATTTGGAATAGGCAATGAAGCAGGAATAGTAGAAAGAAATGCTTGGACATGAAAGAGGAAGGATGAGTCTTTGATTAGAAGACTGGTCAGATCAGACTACTTCCTCGAGAGCTACCCTAGGTCTTTGGCAGAGGGTTTTTCCTGTCTACAAAATTAAAATGCTTTGCCCATCTTGTCATTACTCATTATAATTTTTGCCTGTTTTGGGGACTGCTGTGTGGTAGATGATCACTGCTTAGTACAGTGAGCTCTCTTGCCTTAAGCACACACACGCAAGTGGAGAGGATTTGGGCTGCATTCCCTGGGCTGCTGCCTGTTTTGCATGGTAGAGAAATGCTTAACATGCACTGAAACAGGCATGTATTATTATCCTTCTACAGTCAGTATTTAAGTGACATACTTTTGAAACTCAGCATACCCTGCAAAACTGGGAGGCTTTGCATTGCTTTAGAAAAGAAGATTAATGCTGTTTAGGAGGATGATATTAATTTGAGATGAGAAGAATAATTTTAGCTACTAGGTGAAAAAGGGAAGATGACATAATCCTTGGGTAAAGCAACCAAATGGGAGTAGGTGTAAGGACTATTTTTATTTTTTATTTTTGATAACTATAAGCGCTATAAAAGAACCAAACTTTATTTTCAGATCTGCATATGAGGCTTCCACAGATTTGTCAAAAAGAAGAAACTTGCTTTCAGTGTTCAAAGCTTGTGTAAACTTACTCGCAGTGCTGCATATTTACTGATTTCTGGAGAGAGAAATGTTTCAGGTGTCCTGGAAAATGTAAAAGGATTTTTTGTTTAAAGAAATGTTCGAGTATTCTTAATATTGAAACTTTTACTGACTAGTTATAACAATGCTTCCAGAAATATTTGCATCACAAGTGCTTAAAGAAAACATTTGAGGGATACATTTTGAAGGTTGGAGCAACTTGAGGAATCCATGGGCTTATCTGTTTTTCTGGGTCATACTTCTGGTTTTTTGAGGCAAAGTAGCTGTAAAGCTTCAATTCCAAATAAACTGTGGGTGGGTGAACAAACAAGGGTTACATTTAATTATGTTGGAAGTTGATGTTTGGGGATGGGGCTGGGGAAATCTTCTTTTGTTAGAAAACTACCTGTGTTAATGCAGATAACTAACATGTTTTAAAATTCAGTTCCTGTAAACATCTATTTCACTTTCAGAAATTGCTTTTTGACTACTACTGCAAATAATTATTAATTCAACTGAATGCAGAAGGATGAGCAAGGCTGAAGCAAATCTGCTCTGAAACTTCTGGTATACCTTGTGGGTATATATATATTTTTTTCCAATCTGGCAATTTGTGTAGTCAATCCTTAGTTAATACAAAAGGAATGACTTTACATTATAAGTATTCTAAGTTTGTGTAGGAGGGTATCATTATGGGGACACCCCTCCCCTTCTAGGTTTTAAATTGTGTTGTTTTGTTATGTTTTTTCTTTGAGCTTAAACTGTCAGTGGAATACAGAGGAGTTCTTTGTATAGGAACCATATTGATAAGAATGTAAAATACAAGGGAAAAAACAGGTGAAGCAAGCTGGCTCTTTAAGCCCTTCCATGGCAGAACAAAATTAAATTACTAATTCTGTTTGAGTAAGAAAGCTGGTATTAAGTTTGCTGGATTATTCAACATCTGTTTAGTATATCTCTCATCACTTAGCTGGATGTTATGCAGATTCATTAGTCTAGGGGAAGACTGTGATTGAAGTTAAAAAGTTGAAATATTGCAGTGTGTTGAAGAAGACTTGTTCCCATTGTAGTTCTACTTGCATTTTATCTTGCCAGCTTAGAGGTTGACCAGGAGATGTGTTTAGTTTTGGTTTGCGTGCAGCCTAATAGTCTCTTCACCCTTTCAACTGTCTGTAGTGTGAATGAGCAACAATTTCTCAGTAAATGGAAAATTTGCGGAATTAGTGAGAATTGTACTGTTTTGTTAATTTCTGGTTTATACTGATAGAAGAAATTGTACATTGTACTCCCTGTTTTGCTTACATCTTTGAAATTGTTTCCTTTCTTCCAAAAACTAAGGTACCTCATTAAAACAAGAGGTGTTCAGCTCTTTGATAAACTATACTCCAGAAACCCTGGGTGTACTGTAATGATAAAATACTGGTTGCTTTGCGTAATTCATCTGGACTTATGTTATTTCTGCTCTGTCTCCAAGAGGTTGGAGAATTTCCCTGATTTTGTATCAGAAGAAAGAGGGTAATCACATTTGAAATACAAAACCTTTGCAACTAATAAATGAATCTCATATGGAGAATTGAAAGAATCTGTGTTGCTGCTGCTTCTATTTGATATTCATTATGGAAGTATAGGACTGATTTATGTGTGGGAGGGAAAATGAGCAGGCTTTTGTTATCTCATAGTTGGTGTGAAGCCAGGATGTCTTGATACAGAGATCCTGGAAATTTACATTGTACATAACTTTCCATTGACTCCTCCATGTTTTGTCTACTGATCTTTTTATCTCTGTCACAGCAGATTTTTTAACATGCCTTGTGTTATTAAGCTCTTCTTTCATTTATAAGTAGTGTTTAAAAAGGAGAGAAAGCTCCTTTAGTGCTTGAAAAATGCGGTCATTTGATTATGATGCTTATTTAGATTAACTTCCTTTTATATTAGTCCTGATGTTTAACACTACTAAAATAACTGCTTCGTCATTCTCCATTGTGTTCTCATTGATGAAGAATCCCTTAAATAACTCTAAGTTAAGCAATTATACATAATTTTTGTATTCCATGGGGATAAATAAGATGGGTGTTTTAACTGCTTTGTATTGCTTTGTGTTGTTTATGAATGACATTTTTGGTGATCACTCAGATCTACATGATTAAACATTTTGAGTGCATTAGCTAGAAGCAGGATGTTAACCTGTTTGAATGTAGTACTAGTGATGGTGTCAATGTTGGTTATGGTGTTTGTTGGTTTGTTTTTTATTTTTGTTTTTTTTCCCCCCATGTTACATATGACAATTATTCCTTAACTACCAATTCCAGCTTTGGTCGGCCAGGAGTTGAATGCTACTGCCAACATGAGAGTGGAGCTGCAGTAATACAGCTTCAGTTCCTGATTAATGAGGTTAGTAAAATGATGTGCATGTTCCATAATTCAGTGAAGATATACTCTGGATCTTCAGTTTCTCATTAAGGAAGCATCAAAATTGGCTAACACAAGTGTCTCTTAGCATGAATGGGAAGCAGTAATAACAATTGTAAATAAATTAACTTTTTAATTTTAGAAAATGCTTGACTAACTGCTGAAAATAGCTTTGTCTCTAGAGTACTCCTTTGCTATAAGCAAGAACTCTTTTTCATAGGAATGTTCGTGTTATTGAACATTGCAAGTTATCTTGTGAAGTAGTAAAGTATGTTTTCAATAGTACTAACAGTTTCAACAGGTAGTTAATTTTATTTTGATAGAGTTAGTTTTAGACATGAGCTGAGCAAATATCCTCAATCTGATCCCTCAGTAATTTCAGGTGTGTGTTTTCTAGGGGTGTAGTAGCTGAGATCTGTCAGCAGTGCTGTTCTTGAGCTAGCTGGTGCCACATTTGTAGAGGGACTTCTACCTCAGAGGAATGGTGAAGTCAAACCTCACTAGCTTTGTCAGGACATAGATACTAGCAGTTGAGTTCATTTCTTGATTTCTCCGTGGAGGTGAGCACGAGGGAACTGATGTGCACATGCCAGAAAGAGCTTCTCCTTCCCCATCCTCCCTCAGTATAGCACTGAACCAAATGTGAATGAGCTGAATGACGTGATCACATCAGTTATCTCTTGGAACTTATCTGTGCTATGATGTTGATGCACATGCTTATAAATATTTTTTCATCCTGGAGGCAAATGTAATATACTTCCATTATGTTGATGATATACTGTTACTAGAGTTATGAAAATAAGTTGACTAAAACTTTTTCTTTCTCATAGGGAGCTCTTGTGAGTGCCTTGGCTGATGATACCTTACATCTGTGGAACTTGCGTCAGAAGAGACCTGCTATACTTCATTCACTCAAATTTAACAGAGAACGGTAGGGTTTGGATTATTGTTGCTTTGCCCCTTACTGTCACACTATGTGCTATTTTACGATCAGATTTATTAATGCAGTCCAATTCATAGCTTAAGTGATTGAAACTGGATTTACATTGGGTTTGAGTTACAGGTTGTTGGGGCCCAGATTACTTGTGAGTAGACACACTTGTGACCTAAACTGAGATGACTTTTCTATTACTTTGCATATTGCATTGCTGAACATCAGTTTTCCCATCTTTAAAATGCAGAGGTATAGAAGACTTTCAATGTATGTCTCCAAAGGAATTTTGGCACAAAAAGTGTGTGTGCATGTACACCAACAAGACAACAGGAAAACTAGTTCAATTTTTTAACTAAAGTTTTTCCTCCCCTTGGTGACAAATTGGAATTCTGCAGTGTTGGAGCTCCTGTGTGTATCAGAAACTGAAAACAACATGCATTTTTGACTAGCAGTTTTGAGACTCAAGTAAGAGTGTTGTAAGCAAGCTAGGGAAATGTTTTAGATTAAATTTCTAAAAGTCAGTTGATATGATGTCTGTGTAAAAAAAAAAAAAAAAAAAAAAAAAAAAAAAAATTATATAACGAGTAGTCCTTCCATTTTGGGAAGTAGTCTTTGTCCAGTATGGGTAAAGGCTCAACTGGAATGCTATGTCTCCTTTTTAAGCAGCGTGCTTCAGAGATGAAGCTTGGGGAGCTCAAAGGTTGCTAGCTAGAACACAATAATCTGACTTGTACCCCTGTTGAATAGGGCAGGAAGTAATAAGCTTGAAGTAATGGGTAGCAATAGAAAGAGGTAAGATAGATATTTATGTAAAATCTTTTCTAATGTAATGTCATACAAAGTGCTTAACAGGCTGTTGGGTGGGTTATAGAGTAACTCTGACAGAGCAAAATTCTCTGCCTCAGGGGGGTGACAGTGTTCCTTTATGCAGCATAAAAGTCAAATAGAAAGGCAATTAACAACCTCCAGTTCAACAAGGATTGTCCAACTATAGGAGATGCAGTGGTGTATCCAAACTGAATTTTCTCTCCCTCCCTTTCCCATTATTTCTTAAATGACTTACCTGTAGCACCTACTTAAGTATCAATATAAAATTTGGATTTGCAGCCTGAAACCACACTTGGACATTGACTTCTAACTAAGGCTTTAAAATAGACATTTGAGTAGCTGATTATGTACAAACCTGTTGGAAGCTGGCTTAGTCTTAGATGTATGTTTGTTTAAACAGAGTGGAAGTTTTAAACAATTGTTTCCCTGTAAATGCAGTGTTCTCACCAGTAAAACCTGTCACATGGAGTTGAATTGTGAGTACTTTTACCAGAAAGAGGGGAGGGGATGAAAAGGAGACTAGGTCACTCATATCACTTCAATAGTTGTTTGTTATTAATTTTTGGACAGGGTACTGATTTTTTTTTTTCCAGGAAAACCTGTTCCTTGCTAAATTAGGTAATGAGAGCCCTGTAGTTAGCAGGAGCAGTGAAGGTATAGTTTGAGACAAGGGCTCTTTCTTCTAGTAACTTTCATCTTAAAGTACCCATTATAATAGCATATAGAAGTAGCCAGAACACTGAAGATCCCAGAACCATACGTTGTCATAGCCAGTTATTAAGTCATGCTGAATGACTGTTAACTGTTTTCAAATATTCTGTTTTCTTTTGACTAGTTTATTTTATAAAGCTTTATAAAATAAAGTGTAATCTCATTGCTAGGGAATTATTTTGATTTTGAACTTTAGAGAATTGTACAAATGCACTGTTGAATAATTCAAAATAGGTGTCTGATTACTAAGAACTTTTAGTGTTACAATTACACTTCCTAGGTTTGGTATGTGAATTTGAAGCAAATAGTCTTTGCGTAGATCAGTTTTATGATGTGTATTAACTACTAAAATCATTGAGAATTTTCATGAATAAAACTGGGTCTTCTCAATTAACAAGTGCTAAATTGTTAGATACCTAATTCATGAAATCTTTTAAATAATTTATGTTGTGGGATTAAGATTTGCTAGTAAGAATAACTAATTTCTCAGACAGGAATTACTTAAAATATTAAATACTACAACAGAGCCTTGTAGTAATATCTGCTCTAATGATATTTTAATTTGCAAC
>NW_009647025.1:2376624-2378762 GCF_000708025.1 Charadrius vociferus
AGTCTGGGTAAAAGAATAAATAAATTAATCTGGAAAAAATGTCCTTGGAGGGAAAACAAAGCCAAATCTTACTACATGAATGAAGTGACTATTCCAGTTATATTGGTTTTTGCTCTAGGACTCTGTAGATGCTAAGGTTTAAAATTATACACCTAATTGGTATATAATTGGAACTTCCAGATATCTTGGAAGTTTGTTGACATTGTGGAAAAAGCAGTATTTGTCCGGAGTTGAGCTCGCCATGTCACAGGCCAGTTTTTCTTCAGATTTTGTTTCCAAATCAGAGTTTAACATGTGAAGATTAGATGTGAGCTAGAAGGTTGTTTGCAGCACAGAACGCTAACTACAGCAGTTAGCTACCCAGATTAAAGAATATTCTAGTCTTGAAAATGATTCTTGAACCACATTTAAGAAAAAGTGATAAGTCTATGACTTGTTCATGAAGTCGGTATTTTCCTGGCACAGCCTTTTACCAGCTCTGGCTAATTGCCTGCTTTTAGCCACATGGAAGAATTACTGTTCAGTGTTTAACAGTGCAATTCCTAGACTTCATATTTGTTTTTCCTGTTGGTAATCTAGTTTGACTAGTTTGCTTTCAGGCCTGCTTTGAACATCTTTCAAATAAGGAGTGAAAAAAAGACGTAGCATCTTTAGAAATGCTTCTGTCATTTGTTGAGTATTTTGTATACTTACCTGAAAATTGAATGAGAGTATTAAATTGCCTGTAAATTAATTCGGAATGCACTCTCTAGTATATGACTGGAAAGTGTTGTGAATTCTTGCTTTTCTACTCATGAATTTTAAGAACAGGGAGTGGTGAGAGAGTTACATTTTCTTTTAAAGTAATTCCGTACCTATTACAGACTTTGTTGTGAGCTGTGGAGAATGTCTTCATTGGGTAACTTGCAGATTTTTAGATATGAGCAAAACATTTTTTTAAAAGTAGTGGCTGAGTCTTTAAAGACACTGCTTTCTATTGAATCTTTAACTGAATTGAGTATCTGTAGATAAAAACTGGCCATTTAATAGATTCATAGCTCTTTACTGCCTTTTGTACCAGTGATGATTAGTAATTTGAAGCAAGTCCTCTGAACCTATGCTGGACCTTGTTCTTACCAACAAGGAGGGACGGGTAGACAGTGTCAAACTCAAGGGCAGCCTGGGCTGTAGTGACCATGAAATGGTCAAGTTCGAGATCCTCGAGGCAGCGAGGAAAGTGTGCAGCAAACTGGCCACCCTGGACTTTGGGAGAGCTGACTTTGGCCTCTTGAAGAATCTGCTTGGTATGGTGCCATGGGATGAAGCGCTGGAAGGAAGAAGGGCGCAAGAAAGTTGGTTAATATTCAAGGATCACCTCCGCCAAGCTCAGGAGCGATGCATCCCTACAAAGAGGAAGGCAGAAAAGCCAGGAGACCTGCACAGATGAACAAGTAGCTTCTGGACATGGTCAAAAGCAAAAGGGAGGCCTATAGGGAGAGGAAACAGGGGCAGATAGACTGGGAGGAATACAGAGGAACCGTTCGAGCTCAGGAGCGATGCATCCCTACAAAGAGGAAGGCAGAAAAGCCAGGAGACCTGCACAGATGAACAAGTAGCTTCTGGACATGGTCAAAAGCAAAAGGGAGGCCTATAGGGAGAGGAAACAGGGGCAGATAGACTGGGAGGAATACAGAGGAACCGTTCGAGCAGCCAGGGATCAGGTTAGGCAAGCTAAAGCCCAGTTAGGACTAAATCTGGCCAGGGACATTGAGACAAACAAAAAATCCTTCTTTAAGTATGCCAGCGAGAAAAGAAAGACTAGGGAAAATGTGGGCCCTCGCTGAAAGGAAAAGAAAGAACTGGTTACATGGGACAGAGACAGAGCTGAGGTACTCAATGACTTTTTTGCCTCAGTCTTCACTGGCAAGGGCTGCAGCTGCACTGCCCATGATGTAAAATGCAAAGGTGAGGACTGGGAAAATGAAGAACCACCCACTGTAGGTGAAGATCAGGTGCAAGACCAACTGAGGAACCTGAAGGTGCACAAGTCCATGGGACCTGATGAGATACATCCGTGGCTCCTGAGGGAACTGGCAGATGAAGTCTCTGAGCCACTAGACATCATATTTGAGAAGTCGTGGCAGTCTGGCGAGGTTCCT
>NW_009647025.1:2379764-2447515 GCF_000708025.1 Charadrius vociferus
GAGAGAGCTGGGGCTGTTCAGCCTGGAGAAGAGAAGGCTCCAGGGAGATCTTATTGCGGCCTTCCAGTACCTAAAGGGGGCCTACAGGAGAGCTGGGGAAGGACTTTTTACTGGGTCATGTAGTGATAGGACGAGGGGGAGTGGCTTTAAACTGGATGAGGGGAGGTTTAGATTAAACATTAGGAAGAAATTTTTCACTGTAAGGGTGGTAAGGCACTGGAACAGGTTGCCCAGAGAGGTTGTTGAGGCCCCATCCCTGGAGGTGTTCAAGGCCAGGCTGGACGTGGCCTTGGGCAACCTGGTCTAGTGGGAGGTGTTCCAACCCCGCCCATGGCAGGGAGGTTGGAACTTGATGATCTTCAAGGTCTTTTCAAATTAAACCATTCTATGATTCTATGAACTGGTGATTGAAATTTTTGATGTATACAAATCTGTTAGTTGGAATTACTGACAGATATCAGAAGCACAGTTTTACAAGTCTTCTAGCCTTTTGTTCCTGTTGCATTTGTGTGGGTTCTGCAGCTGCTTCATGTTCTAGTTACCAAACAAAGTTAGAAGATATTAAATCAATGTCATACTAAGCTTGACCACACTTCCTTGACTGTGGGAAGCAGTGTGTAGGGGCCTGGAAGAAACTGCATAATGACACTTACGTGGTGGGGGTTGCTTGCATTACTGGTCATGCAAGTTAAAAGTGTATAAGTAGTACGTCTTTGTAGAACACACAATTCAGTATGTGAACTTATTTAGTATCCGAGGTTTTGTACTAATGCTGATCTAAGGTGTGAAAGTTCAAACATGCATCACTAATGAGCCAGGGACTTCCACAGAACCAATTTAAGAGAGGGTGAAGTGACAGACTAATTTATTTTAAAAAAACCAAAACCACAACAGTGGTGTGGGATGATCACACATCTGAGTCTCCTTTGCTGCAAACCAAACCCCAAACCACTCCACTTAAAATTTTTTCATACTTTATGTATAGTTATCGAAGACTTGCATTCTTCCTGAGCTGGGATTTCCTGCTCTAATGCCAAAAGAAAGTTTACTTGCTTTGTGACTTAGCATAAACACAAGAACGAGAATCACGGCATAAAAATAGAACCTAGTGTTTAGTGTGGGAGTGCTTTGCATATTGATCAATGAATGCATTGATAGCAGTTTAATCTTTAATATGTCAGCTTTTGTGCTGTGGTATTTAAATAGCTTTCTTCAGCATGAAACTGCACAAGTCAGAGTTACAAAATTATGCTTTAAGTATTTGGCTTTGTATCCTGCTGTAAACAGTAACTTTAGCATTGTGTTTAAAACTCACTCATTCACTGTAGACAAAGTTTGTAAAATCCCACTTCTATATACTTATTAATAAACAAGACTTTTAACTTTGTTGACGTATCTTACCTTGTTAGATACTGTAACTTTGCACCCAGCCCATGTATTAACAGATATTAGTTGTGAGAGAATTTTTTTCCTTCCACCTCATTGAATTTATAAACTGACCAATTCTGCCACTTTGTGGATAGCAGGAGGACATACAGGTTTTCTTGCTTGTGAGAGCTGTTGATGTAGACATTTTTTGTGGGTTTTTGGTGCTTGTTTTTTTTTTGCTTCCTCTTTCTGTTTATCAATATCACTGTTTCACTTCCAGCCTTTGTTTAAGGGCTGGCTTTTTCCCCGTTGCTGTATGTGTTTTGGGGTAGGATTATAGTGTAACTAACAGAAGGATTACAGATACATATCCAAACAATACTTCTGAGAAGTTAAATGTTTTAAGTCTTTGCAGAGTCAATGATATACCAAGTACAAGTTTAATATACAACAAAACTAAGTTTTTCACACATGACTGTTTTTAACACTTCTTAAACTGTCTGTCTTGAGAGTGAATGGAAATGATCACCAGGTCTGCTCACCTTTATGGTGTCATATAAAGCCTTGTTTTACCTGATGGGCTTAATGTTATTCAGTGGTGATCTGCTAGATGATGTATTTAAAAGGAGTTTTATCTTGTTTCAAGAAGTTAGCAGGAGAAAATGAACTCCTCGACTGTCTGGATTTGCTGCAGATGTGAATGTCTTTCATGCAAGATCAGATTCCTTTGAAAAACATTTTCTTGAGGCTATACATGCATGCAGAGTCCCACATATTGGTGTAGTTGATGGAACTGCAGTTGCACCAGTTGCCTCCTTCTACCTTTGGCACTGAGACAGAACTGAAGTGCTGAGTCCTATTACTGTATGATTTTAGGTTTCTAAGAAACAGTTTTTAAAAACTGTCTCCATTGTCCTGTTAGCTGTTTTCCTTGCACACTGAAGACTTTCACAGTGGTGTGAGGCACATAATGGTCAACTGCTACATTCCTGGGCAGAATTTGACCTTTAGTCTTTGAGCCCTGCCTGTCTGACAGACTTTTCTCCATCAGTGATGGGCATAATTTTTCTCTCCTGTGTGGGAAAGCTACATCTGATGTGGCCATTTTTTTTAAGTCATAGTATGTAACTTCCCAGATGAAATGTTCAGCCTGAACTGCATGTGTTAGAGCAAGCTACCCAAGTGTCTCCTGATGCCAAAGGTGGTGGTTACTTTTTGAGTCGTGTCAGATATACCAACAGGAGCTCATAAATGCAGAGGGTTTTCAGTGGTAAGAAATCTGTAAATCTTTAGGGTGTTTGGTGTGAATTCCTTCAATATTGAAAAATTTTCTTAGTTTTCAAATCAGTTGCATCAAAAGACATGTGTGCGTTGGTCTTCTGTCAGCATTACAAGCAGTAAAGCAGCCCCTTTCTGTTTGCTGAAAAATAAAAATGTGGAGACCCCTTCTGAGTGAAGTACATCTGAAGCTTGAAAAGCCATCTTAAAATGGAGAGGTGAAATGTGACTCCATAAAGGAAAGAACATGTAAGCCATCAAATGGATTAGGAACATTATATTGTAAAAATACATATACCTTCAGCAACCTAAAAAACTTCAAAAATTAGGCCTTTTTCTGGAAAATTATCTAAATGGCCCTAGTATTGATCACATCAGTGGTGAAAACTTTGTGTTCTTGGCTCTTGCTTCCCCATTACTCCATCTTGACAGCACTAGTGTATAATACGACTCAGGTACTGAATATAAGTACTTCAGCTGCCTTTAGAGGCAGCACTTCAAGTAAATGTATTTGGAGTGCTATTGTAGGATATAAATAGAATTGAAGTACCTGGTCCAGTTTCTGTGATATACTGCATTTATCCACATGGTCTTTTGCGGGGGGAGCATAATTTTGGGATGCATTGAAGAGGAATTCTTCCTCTGCATGTGCCTTCTGCCCCTTCAGGCCTTTTTTTATACAGGTAGGTATTGTAAGCTTAATTGCAGTTACCACATCTGCACATAGACCCCTTGCAGCAGTCTGACAAAATCACAGCCACTGCGTGCTTCCATCAGCATGTCAATCTGACACGGACTGTTGACCTTTTATGCCCATGGAAGACTTGACAAGAGACCATGCACACGGAGTCGAGGCTAACATAAGAATTAAACTTTTCAGCCTCTGAATTTTACATGGTGGCTATCTTATGCATGAAAAGTTGAATATAGAGGTATGCAGAATACAGCTTTGGTAGCTTAACACTTTTCTTTTTAGAAAATTTTTATTTTGCATATACAATAATGATGTGAGCAGCTAGTGTAATTACAGTAACTGCAAACCTATAATGATAGTTCTAGAAATAGTTTTAGTGACTTAAAAATAAAACCTGTTATAGGTGTTTGTCATTCATCAAAGTATTTGTCACTGTGCTTTGTTAAAGCAGTGGAAAATTCTGAAGAACATATAATACTTCATAATGCAGTAGACTAAAGAAAGGTAAGGATTAATTTAGAAGGATTTCTGTTGTCATAATAATACACTCAAAATAACAGCCTGTCACTTAGTATTTCCCTTAAAAGCCTAATTCTTACATATCAAAGACTACAATTTATTAAATTAATATTTCTGCAATTAAGTTCTTCTAGGGAATACTATCACTAGCTTATAATAACTATTTTGGTATACATTGTGAAACAGCAACAATTAAGGCTTTTCTTAACTACCTTTGACAGATTATCAGAAAAGACACATGGTCTGCAATTAAGAAAGGAAATCCTTTCAGTAGGTTTACAAACAGCTTCTTCAAGACACTGCTGTCACTGCTAATATTCTCCCATAAGCAATATCACAATTTATATTTTAAGTACATTAAGAACAAGAAATATTTTTGTGAGGGTTTTTTTTATCAATGTTTTCAACTGCTAGTGTACTACTATGTTTTCTGTATATAATTTCATTTTCTTAAACTATTGGTTCAACTCTTACAATCTCATTTCACAGGAAAGTGAAATTTCTTGTGGGTTTTTTTGGAAGGCGGAGACAGGAAGGAGTGGCTTTACAAATATATATGTAGTGAGGAAGAAGTTTTTGTGCTTAAAAAACCCAAACATCTACAGTAGAGTTTAGAACTACCCTGACTACTTTGGGGTTGCATAACTACCTCATTTTAGCAGTGATATTGACATATATTAAAATTGTACTGTAGATTTCAGATTTAAAAAAAAACAAAAAACAAAAAAGCTCTTTAAAGCATTGCTTTTTTCTATAAAGGGATTTTTTTTGTACAGGTATGTGGAAGTGAAATATTTGGAATAAAATGCTGTGCACAATACTTGCATTATGCTAAAAGTTCAATCTGCTTCAAAAAATGTACTGTACTTACTATGGTAGCTGAAATTTCCTTGGAGATAATGTGACAAATCTGTTGTGCTATGAAAGACCTGCCTGCAAAAGCCTGCTTTCTATGATCACTGGCTCAGACAGTCCCAGGCTGTCTCTTTAGATCTACAAAACTAGTCTATTTTTTATACATGCTTCTGTTCTAGTATTTTTGGCCAGAATGGCTTGATGTGGGAGAGGAAGAGTATGATACTCTACTTTGGACTGATACATTGTTTTCAGGCAGTTGGGGTTTGTGTGCACGAAAGACTTGCAAAAATTTTTTTACTTGGGCTGAGTGTATCTGTAGTTCTTCTGATCTATTCCCAACAATTGATTGAATTTTCCACACTTATGTACATATCTATTTGTGGGTAGGGAGGGAGGGGGAAGAATGCTTGAGTTGTAGAAATGGCCAGAGCATTATATGGCAACTTCTAATCCTGTGGTGGCAGAAAGATAGGTTTCTGAAAGAAAAATATACGTTTTTCAGAAAAAAAAATATACACTGTCATTGGCCAAGTGTTAAATAAGCAAGTATTGCCTGACCACCAAGAAGTCCCTGACCTTTTGTTTCCATTCTCCAAAACAAGTTTGAATCCCTTTAATCCTCAGTCCAATTTTCAACAGAGCAAGTGAGGCCACTGAAGGCATGTAGGCTTTATGTTGACATGCTAATAGGTTGTCACTGGTCCTTCAGATGGTCATAGTTTCACTGAATTTTGGTCTTTAAGAGGGCTGTAACATTTCCAATGTTGTTTAAAATCTGCGTAGTTTAAGGTGAAGCCTTAATCACTGAAGAGAGAATCTCAGTACATGAACTTTAATGTTGGAAATGCCATGCTGTAAATTGCTAAAATAAATGCAGTTATCTGAAATGAATGACTTTAGAAAAAAATATAGTTGAATTTCTGGAAGTTGGAAGACCTACCTTTTCTATTAAGAAAATAAAGAAACAGCAAGTAAAATTATATTTCAAATGGAGTAACATTTACCACATTCAAGGTGAAATGGTGATTCTTTCATTATAGCAGCATCATCGTGACAAATTCCTTTTGGATTTAACTAGTCATCAGTTGTTCTGTGAAACATAAAATCTCTAAGAATATAAGGTTATATAAAAATCAGACAAAACCTTTCTGATTGTAGAAGACTGGTAAAAGTACACTTTGAAAGATAAGGTTAAAAACCTTGGTTTATATGTGCCTAAACTTAAAAATTTTGAAGTCTCTTCAACCTCTTGCCTTTGAGAGTTTGTAAACATTTTGTAAAATTACTTGTTCAACTCTTAATGTACTCTTGGTGTGGAATCATTCGTTGCTTGCTAACTCTTAATAAAATCAATCCTATTTGCACAAAGGAGACAGTAAATTGACTATAACTGCATGTTCAAGAAGAATATCAAGACCTGAGGACTTGAATGCTTGTGTTGCCCTTCTGCTATAGCAATCAAAGTTGCAGCCACAACTTATATTTTTGCCAACCTTTAAATGACATGAAATAGATGGTTTTTATAATGAAAATGTTGGACAACTGTAATTGACAATATTAACTCTCAGATCAAGACAGATAGGCACATGAACCTGCTCCTGAATATTATTTTTGGCTGCTAGGCCATGTTCTTAGATCCAACTGATCTGGCTGCCAGCTGCTTCTGGCACGTGGAGTCTTGGCACAAAAAGCAGCTGTGGTGTTAGAGTGTTGTGGGTTTGTTTTCGTGCTTCATCTCTTTCCACTTGCCCATGACCTGCTAGTAGTAGGAGAGCTCTGTTACTGGGCTGTAAGGTTTTGGGGCTTGCCTAGGAAGTGTGTGTGCAGATGTATGTGATTTAGCTTCCAATAAAGTATTTTTTCAGGATGTTGTGGAAACTCAAGTCTTTAACCTGTGGTGTTTGCAGATTACTGTGCTTAATAAAAATATTACAACCTCTATAAATTCAATGAGTTGGAAGAGCATTTTAAATCTTGTATATAGTCCTTTTTTCTGTGAAACATCAATTTAAAAAGTTGGTGCAGCCATTTGGCTTAAACATTCAAGTACAAGCAATCAAGGAAGTTAGAAAATGGATAAATTAAAGATTTACTTGAGCAAACTGCATTCCCTAACTGGAAAGAAATTAGTGACATAAAGTGGTACACTTCTGATCCAGGTAGTGTTGCTACGGAAGCCTTAACTTCTGAAACCTGTAATACAAATTAACATGTTTTCAGTCATTAGCAAAATTTGTCATTGCTGCTGTTAGCCTTTGCTTTTGTGCTGAAGTTAAGTGTGTATATACAGCACCTAATGTAAAGGATCTGAAGCTGTTATTTGCATAAATAGTTAACAGGCTTGTGAAGTGATGCATGGATTTGGGAAGAAGGGAGCCTAACTGGGAGAAAACAAGAACAAAAAAAAAAAATCTGTAAAGCTAAGGATTAGAGCTGACAGAACAAATTTCCATTGAATAATTATTGTACCTTATAACTGAAACATTTCTGGAAGTCCAAGTAGTTTGGGAATTTCTTTCAATATTGGACCCTGTCAGATTAAAATGCTTTGTGGAGTTTACAGTTTCCAGAAAGTTTCTAGACTTTAATTTCAAGTTAGTATTTCTGTCATATAGAAAAATCAGATCCTTAAGAAGCTTCAGTTCCTACAGATGTTATTTCTCTATCAGTTTTGAAGAAATAGTAAACAATAAGCAGGACCCAAGAGGACAGATAATAACTAAGTTTTCAAATACTAGTATTTGTGCTGCAGCTATGGTCAAAGAAGAGTTCTCAGTTAGCTTTTGGGTTTTGTTCAGCTACTTCTAGCAGAAGAGAAAACCTGTAAGGCAGAAAATTAAAATGTGGTTTAAGTAAAATAATAGCCCCAAATTTAAAATACTTTTAAAATGACATATAATTGTTTAGGATTTGGTTTAGGTTTGCTCATTAGGGGAAATGTAAGTGTAAACTTACATTTCTTATGCTTTATTTTCTGCCTTTGTCTCCTCACTTGAAACCAGCTTAATGTGCCTAAGGCTACTTCTAAAAATCCTTTATTCTTTAGAACTTGAAATTAGATAGATTTCAAAGGGACATTTATTGATTATAACATGAGTATTGTATTTTAAGTTTAAAATGACAGCAATCTTGAGCAAATACATTCAATATGACAATTTTCAAAGGTGGCTGTGTGATATTTATCTGAATGACTTAATAGTTTTCAAATACTTAAGTTTGTATTTCTTGTTTATTGAAGTTTTAACAATGTGCATCTCTGACTTGTCATGCACTGGCTTTCTTACATTTCTGTTCCTGTAACTTGTCTTATTTATTCATCTTTGCCTACTGCCTTTTCTTTAATTTCTCTTTTTGGTGGCTTTCTCTTTCAGGATAACATTTTGTCATCTGCCTTTCCAAAGTAAATGGCTATATGTGGGCACCGAAAGAGGAAACATTCACATTGTCAATGTGGAATCATTTACTCTCTCAGGCTATGTCATCATGTGGAATAAAGCCATTGAACTGTAAGTTTAATCAAGTGTTGTTTGTTGGCCAGGGTAGGGGGAACAGAAGTCTCTCAGATGCATTAACATCACTTGCAGAAATGTCATTGTTACCTATAGTGGCCTCCATATTAGTCTCACTACACCAATTACATTATTAAAGTACATAAATAGTCATGTAAATACTTTTTATTCTCATAAATGTGAAGTCTTAATATCAACATAGATGTTTCTGCCTATAACACTTACAGTGCCTGGAATAGACATAAAAATAGAGGAAATAGACAATATAAAAATAGACATAATCATTATCTTAAAATATGATATGGCTGGTACTTGGGCAGGTATGTCACTTCTATGGTTTTGAGGTTAAAACCTAAAGTATAAAGATATTCATTGTAAGAGGGCTGATGCATGCTGAGTATAAAATTACTGGCTGAAAATGTAAATTTAAATAAGCCTATTCCAAGAGCGAAGTGTATTTTTTACAGATATTGTCATTGCTGCTCCTTTTTTGATATTAAATTCGTGTATGCAAGTGTAGTGTTTTGTGGGTGAAAATGTATACTTGTGTGCTGCTGTTCCTGTGCTGTTAATTTGTTTCCAGAATGGTATGTCTATCTTCAAAACGTATGTGAAGTCCATCACTTGCCAAAGGTTGTTGAAACAAATACAGCTCTTCATTAGTCCATCTTCTTCAATAGCAAGAAGTCAACAGAAAGTCTTGTTTTAACAATGCTCAGCTTGGGCAATTTATGAATAATGGGAAGACCTGTTTTCCAGCATAAAAATAAGCATTTTATCCAACTGTGTCAATTCTGTAAGAACAAACATTAAGATAGATATTGTAAAGCTAATAGCAACTTTTTCTGTGTTGCAAATAAGCAGTAAATAAGTCTTTCCTTCTTATAAAAAGACAGAAACTGAATGCCTAAAAATAGACGGAAAGTATTTATGGGCTTGAAGATAAAAGGGAAAGTGACTCCATGCAGAAATGCCAATAGTTTGCTTACATGTAGTCTCTATCTGCAGAATCCATATTACATGCAGTCATTTTGAGATGCAGTTTTGGGCAGGGGAATTATTTTTTTTTTAATTAAATGGAAATATTTCTTGTTTAGGTCATCCAAATCTCACCCAGGACCTATTGTCCACATTAGTGACAATCCAATGGATGAAGGAAAGGTAGGATATGTTTAAAGACTATTCAATACATTAGTTTTGAAGCAAGACTTTTTATTAAAGCATAGTTACCACTGTTTTTTAAGGAATGATTAAATAGATGAGGACAACATTAAAAGCATAAAGGAAAGCTAAATCATGGTTTTAGGCTCTAAAAATAATATCAAGCAAGGTACAGACATATGACTGTAGGACACATTACTGGAATAATTGAGTGCATTTTGTAATCAGAATCATTTGAAAACACAGCTTAAAGTGCTTAATTGCAAAAATTCTTGAAAACAAAAGCAAAGAACTTATGGTGGTAAAAATTAAGATGTTGCCAAAAAACCCAATCATAACCTGAGTGCAGAAGTAGTGGGATGGAAATTAAATAAACATTATAATGCTCTTGGGTGTTGCTGTTTCACAACTTTAAAATGCTTATTTATATAGAGTACTGTGTACTTCATCTTTAGTTTAGCTAATCCAAGGCAGCAGTTTTTATGGGATTTGAGGTCTAACTGATACACTCTTTTAGCAGACAGCATCTAGTGATTATAATAAATTGCTTAAAACCTAACTGGTAGTACAATTAGATATTTCAGAAAAGTAGACTTAACTAAAACTTGTAAGAAAGAGCTATGTATTAGACTTGTCTTTTCCTCCTTTTGAGATCGTGTTGACATAATCATCTTCTCATCTTGACAAAAAGTTTTACAGTACATGTTCTTGAAGCCCTCACAAGATGACAATTTTTATGTCCTTTGACATAGCAGCCACAAAGAAGAACTTGAGCTATGAACTCAATGGTCATAAGTTCCTTCTGTATTATTAAAGTAAATCTGCTTTGGGACATCTGTTATGAGCCTCATGCAAAAACAATGTAGAACACAAACTTTAGTTCACAGTGAGGACTTTGTGAGTCAAAAAGAGAAAGCAAGGAGTTAAAATGCTAGTATGCCTTCTCTGGGTCACAGCAATTACTGTAGTACCAAATCATACATTCCCTACTTAAGTCATGGTTGCAAGACTAAGTTTGTGATTCAGTTGACAGACCTCTTCTACAAGTCTTGGGACGGGATCACATGATTGACCCGCTCTGTGTGCCCCATATAGTTATCTTCATGGTCTGCTTCAACTCTTGTTCAGATTCCCTTAGTCTGCACCGAAGAGTATGCAGAAGAGGTTTTCCTTAGTTTTGAAAATAGGGATAAAGCCAAATAAGAAAGAAGAATTTGAAACGGCAGTCTTAATGTATCTTTTCCAAAAGTCTGTAGACCCCTGACAAAAATATGTTTAGCCATAGAGACCTTGATGCCACTTCAAACAATTTTTCATTAATGACTGTTTTTCATCTATGACTATGCTTTAGGTTAATCAGGCATAAGTGATTGACTAGACTCAAATGAAATTATGAATTATTTTTGTCAGTGTAATAGCTCAGAAATATCCTAGAGTTCTGAAATCCCATTTGTGAAGAGTTTTCAAGGAGAGAAAATAATTTTGCTTACTAGTGTTCCACATACTCAGGAGAAATAATGTTTTTTTGGTTTACTTGCTTTTAATTTTACATGTTAGTGTTGGATAAAACTGAAGAGAGGGAATGATACTATTGTCTCAGCAGTGGTTTGAATGTTTTAATAGCTAGCTAGTTATAGGCTTATATCCTAGACACCTGACATTTCAGTCCAACAAGGAGAATTTCATGAGCAGACGTGTTGTTTTTTTTCACTGGGCTGAAGCTCACTGCAGTAAGTATGTAACTAATGGGTTTCTCTGTAGAATTAGGTTTGAATCACATTTCAGAATTGTGGACCCTAGAATATGAATGCAATGAAGCTATGGTAACCTCAGAAAAGACAAATGATCTAGTTATTCTGGTGTATTCCACCCCCACCCCACATTTAATTATTGCCAATTAAAGTTTAAGAATTGCTATTATTATCAATGAGTCTGTCTATCAGTGTTTTAGAATCTGACCTTACACTCCTTTCTCAAAAGAAAAATGTTGCTGGAAAAAACCTGTGTAATCACTTTTAAAATTTGTTCAGGCTATTAGCCTTCTAATCACTGATTTTTTTATATTTTTTTTTTCCTAATGAATCATAGTATTGTCTAGGTTGGAAGGGACCTTTAAAATTATCAAGTCCAACCATCAACCTAACACTGCCAAAGCCACCACTAAACCGTGTCCCTAATGTTTAAAGTTAAAATAGGAAAAATTATAAAGTATGACTTACAATAAACAAGATCATTTAAAATAGTAGTATACATGACACTCATGAGAAAAAAACCAAAACACTAATATTCACTGTCACTAGATCAGATGTGCCTAATATTTTTAGGGTATTTTAGTGCTGTATAGTACTGAAATAAATTAAATATTTTACCTGTAAGCTGGTATGAGATCCATTTCCTACTGGAAATAACTGTACAGCTCTTAACATACTGAAAAGATTGTCCAGGCAAAACCTCTAGGTATTGATTTAGAGCTCTGTCCTTGACTACAACGGCATGTGTGTGAAGGCAGTGTTTTGTAACTTGTAATACGAAGGACACTCTTAAAGGCACTTCTGCTTGCTCACAGGAAATAGGCTGTTTCATCAGCGAGTAAATCCCGGCAAAAAATACGTTTGTTTGTTTGTAAGTCTGTGCTGGGAAAAAGAAGTGGGAGTGAAGGTGTGCTACTTAATGCTAGGAGCTGCTTCTCCTGTACCAACATTGCTCAAAGGAAAGATCTCACAGTAGATCCAGCAACTATGGAAGATGAAGCTGCATTGCCGCCTCCTATATAACAAGTGGCAGGACTGGTACTACTGCCTTATGTTGGCCTTATTTGGTTTTCACTAAGTGAAGTGGGACTTAAGATAGGAGAGCAAAACAGTTAGATACTCAACAATGTGTTAGACCAATTATTATGGGCAACTTGAATCTTTGCTCCCTGCAGAAATGGTTTAATCTTGTTTTTTGCAAAAATTATTTGGAAAACTATCTTGTTTAATTTCTCTCTAGCTTTCCTCTCCTTAACAACTAATATTCTGGTGTTCCTTTAGCCAGTTACCTCAATTGTGGTTAACATCTGGAGAAATCTTATATTACATAGTTTCTTTATAGATAATGAGCTGTTACGTAGAACTTCAGGAAGGTATAGTGTGTTCTTCCAGCAAATCTAAGCAGAACAAATTCTAGTGAAGAAAATGCACAGTAAAAACTTCTCTTTCCAACCCCCTCCCATTTTCACTCAGGAGGGAAGACACTTAAAGTTTAATGTTGACGTTTCTGGAATTCAAAGGGATTTCCAAGGACTCTTCAGAAGAATGTGTTATTTTTTTTCTAGTTTTGCATGAATGCCAGTTGTAGTAGCTGGAAGTTTAGGAGAAGGACAAGAAGTACAAACTAAACCTCTCTAACATTGAAGTCTTCACTGCTTTTTGTATTCATAAGTACTTGTAGTTACTACATGTAGTATTATACTGCATTTCTTTGGGGCAAGAACTACAGGCATTGCAAATGGTATTTTTCATATCCTTATAAAGACTTAATATATCTGCTTATTATTGCAGCTTCTGATTGGCTTTGAGTCTGGAACAGTGGTATTATGGGATCTGAAGTCAAAGAAGGCGGATTACCGATACACACATGATGAGGTAAGACTTTTCATCTGCATTACTTCCTACAAGGATATTATTTGCTATTCTAATAGTGGCTCTTATTATTTTCTTTCATTTCTTCGCCTGCTTCTGACACCAGTGGATCAATAAATAGGTCTCTTTGAAATTGCAAGTACTAGAACT
Organism: Charadrius vociferus; assembly: GCF_000708025.1. Classification (NCBI taxonomy): domain Eukaryota; kingdom Metazoa; phylum Chordata; class Aves; order Charadriiformes; family Charadriidae; genus Charadrius; species Charadrius vociferus. Next base: position 2,392,925 of record NW_009647025.1, read on the forward strand.
TTTCTCTAAAAGAGCCATAGAGTTTGAATAATAGAAACTTCAGATAAGTGTTCATCGAGTTGAAGTTCATGAAACAATGAATCGTGGCATGGATTGGATTTCTTTTGCTGGTTTTGGGGGCTAGGGTGTGAAGCTTTCAGATATTTTTTTCTGTTATTGAGTAATGTGACTTTCAACTCTGTTAAGAGCTTGAGTTTTAAGTAGAAACAAGATGGTATAGCAATTTCTGTAATTTGGATTCTGACATTCTGAAAAGTGGTGGGAGGGGAAGAAACCACTAAATAGTCTCATTAGGACATTTCTATAAACACCTTTTCTTTGTAGGATAATATCAAGGTTTGAAATAAAACTGGGGGAGGTTTAAAATAAAAAAAAAAAGTCATTGAATGGCATTATTTCTTTAAAACTTGACTCTTGAGAGAATGTAGGCTTCCTGAAAGACCAATATTAAGAAAAATTATTCAACATAATATGCAACTTGATGTATTTTATTTAAAATGACATAAAATTAGTCTCAATTGCACTTAATTGATTGTAAAATGTCTGTATCGTTGTTCAGTACCACCTAGGCATGTTTCTTGTGTCACAGAAGGTGTGTTTTCTTTAGTTCTGTGCTGAACTTCTCACAAGACAGGATTTGGGTTTTTTTGTGGTGATTCTGGCTCGGTATTCATGCTTGTGTGTCTGTTAGCTCTACCAATGAAGAGTTTCTTTGAAAGGGGAGTCTCTGAAGTAGTCTAAGCCTTAGATCATCAGAGCTGTATTAGAACATCAGACCTGAATCGGGTTTCTTTGTGTGTTCTGAAATGTCTTTATAAGCCTCAAAGTATGTTGTGTGAAGAGCAATTTTCCACCTTCCAGTTTCATTGCATGCCCCTAATTAATTCTCTGTTGCTTTGTTTCATAAACTTACTCTTATCTCCATCATCTTTTTCTAGTCTTAATCAAATTCTTCCTATATCTCTTATTTGTCTTGCTCTTTTCTTTCTTTTTTAATCATTCTATTCTATCTTTGTTTTATAAAAGAGAAGCACAACAACATAGTATATTCAAGATGTGGGCGTGCTGGATTTATGATGTGGAATAATTATGTTTGGTTTTGTTTTCTTTCTCTCTTGATCTTGATGCTGGATTAGCCTTTTAATGCTGCAAGCATTTAGCAGATACTTCCTTGGAACCACTTACTGAAAACTAGAGTCTCATTCTTCAGTGTTAATTGTCGGCTCAAAGTCCATTGCATTTATGCATAGGTTCACATTTACATATTTGGACAATAAAAATTAATTCTTTCTGCAGTTCTTCACTGGAATCTTCATTTCTACCTTGAATATGCTTTGGTACTGTCAGCAGACTTATCACCTTAATATGCTTGTTCTAATTTTCCGAGTTATCTATGAATAAACTGAGCAGCACAGATCCCTGAGGGGCTCTGCCAATTACCTTCATCCATGAACTAATCAATTACTGCCAGCCTGTTTTTATTCTAGCTTGCTTTACTTCCTGATACCTTACCCAATTATTCATCGGTTCAAGCATCTCTAGTCTGTTTGGTTTTAGTTTCCTTTGAGAGATGTTGTTAAAAGGCTGAAAACTGTGTAGACAGCTTAATTGATGTTTCTGTTAGCCACATGCTTGTTAACATTTTCAGAGGTTTGTTGGATATGATTTCCTTTTACAAAAAGCTTGTTGACTTCTCTTACCTGGTATGTTATACTCATCCATATGTTGATTATCTCTGTTTAATAAAGCTTTGTTGCTGTTTCTAGAATCTTACCCCAGCTAGACACAATGTTGCTGTTTGTTTGGGGTTGTTTTTGATTTTTCTGGTCCCTTAGTTTAAAAACTAGCTCTATACTTATTTTCCTGAACCAACCCTGATTTGAGAGATTGCAAACAGCAGTGAATAGTTCAGCCATTTCATCTTTGATTTCCTGTAGGATTTATAAGTGAATACATCTTGTTGTTCAGGTTGTCTTTTTTTATTTCAGAAGACGCAATGGAATACCTTAGGTAAAGTCCTTTGGTAAAGAAATGTGCACTATCACAAGTTGGGAATAGATAGGAAGGAGAGAGAAAAAAATGAAGATCTATAGAGTGAACTTGAATTTCACTGTTCTCTTTAGTGAGAATCAACATACAGTAAAGTTGCTTAAAAAAAAAAAATTGGCCATTCAAGTCTTCAAAGTTGAAGAAGGCTTTTTTTGTGAGTTCAGATTGCCCTTTAAGAAAAATTTCTCTTTGGAAAAGGAATTGCTGTGTGCAGTAATAATTTGTTGGTTCACATCCATTTAACATTGTATGACAAGGAATTTCTTCTTCAATGGGCAAGTTACTTAGATCTAATCTTCTAAGGGGAAAGGCAGTATAGAATAATGTCCCTCTTTATTTGAATGTGACACAGTTAAGCAGTTTCAAGTTCTTCTGGATTCTGGCCTGAGTGGCATAGAAATAAAATAATTAATCTTGTCTAACAGAATTGAAAAATAAGTGTTTCTTGAAAGGTGCCATTGTAGAGTGCTGTAATTGTTTTTGGACCAATGGCCTTGAGAAAAGGTCTTATCAGATGCAGAAAAGATAATGAATAAAAGCTGCAGAAAGTGAATGATTATATGTATGTTATATGTGTCCTTGTTTTAGTGTGAGTCAGGTGAGGTGGGGTTTCTCCTGTATCTTCCTTTCATTCTATTCTTCAGTGCCTCTGTTTTGTATTTAGCTGCAAAAATGTAGAATCTCCCTCAGTTTTTCAGTGAAAGGAATATTCAACTCTATAATGCTATCTTTCTAATCATATTATGATCAGTGCTGACTAACTTGTGACCTATATAAATATACTGTTCTTGCTGTTTTTCAGCTAGCACAGTTTCAAGTAAGTGAATGTAAATGTTAAGTAACGCAGAAGAAACAGTTCTTATATCGCATTTTGCAAGAATAAAATAGTATTGCCAGATAATAAAAACTTTGCTAGTTTTTATGAGCAGCTTCCTTAACAGGAGAAAACCATTCTCGCTTGCTTAATGCTGAAAGAGGTTACTGTGGAAAGGTGGGTAACTTTTTCAGTTTTAGACAAGTAACACCGTAACTGATACAGTGAAAAACACTGACTGGCATGGTTGGAATTCTGATAATATGGTAAACTTCATTCTGGTTGAATGACTTAGCAATTCAAATACTTCACCAAAACTGAAATGTCTATGTATGTATAGTAAGCAAAGAATTATCTTCAGTGGCAGGCTAGTACAGTTGTGCAGGTTGTAAAGTAGAATGGAAAACCAGAAGCCAGGGAAATTGACTAAATGGAGCAGTACACAGGGAGGGTACAGCTAACCAAGGTCTTGGGTAAGAGGAGAGTAACTCACAGACGGTTCTGGGCAGAAATAATTTATTATATGTCCAGTCTAAACTCAACTGCATCTTTTTTCTTTTTTTTTTTTCCCACATTTGACACCGATATTAGTTTTGTTCTCTTAACGTGTAATACTGACTTCACAGTTGAAAAACTTTGGTCAAGAACATGCAACACAACCTGATTTTTAAGATATGTAATAGAAATAACCAAAGTGTTTTTGCAAGGATGTTATAGCCAAGATGTAACACAATTAAAAACTTTTAGAGTTAAGCTTGCTCCTGAGTGGTTTTCTGCGATACCTTTTCTCATTGACTGGAGCACTAGGTCATCTGCTCCCTTTATAATAAAGGAGCCTAAAAAATTGGTGGCCAAACTCATTCCTTATTTAGCTCTTCCCTCCCCTCTATCCCCAATAACAAATAATTAGCGTGACCTATCATAATTATTACAGTATTGTGATGTTTTGCCAAGACCTTTATTGACTAGTTTAGTCTAATCTAAGATTATTTTGCTGCCCAAAAAGGCAGTATCAACCTGACCACCCCAGCAATATCTTTCCATAATTAGTTGTGGCTGCATGACAGTACAGCAAGTCACAGTATAACTCTCTTCCCCTCTTCCTGTACACCCAAGAAAAGTTTCAGTCGCGAAGACCCATTGCGCATGAAAACTTCAGGTTTGAGGAAAATCTGTAGACTTTCTGGCAATGTAGTGGTTTCCTTGCTCAAGAGAGTACGCATGCTGAGTCTAGCAGTGGCGGAATAATACCTTATCTCATGAGATCTCCTCTGCTTCTGGTAAGTGTGGCACAGAGCAGAGAAAGCTCTCTGCGATTTCATTTTCTGCTAGCAAACCCTGTAGACTTGAATACTTCTGTGCAGAGGATCTTTCTAGCTCTTGTTTCTTGTTGTTTTCCTGCTCCAGTGGCTTTGCCAGAGACTTCTTTCATACGGTGACCATAAGGGCTGTATTCCATCCATGAACATGTTTCACCTCTTCTCACACAGAGGGTTATGCACGTGATGTTCTACCCTGTATCAGCAGCAGGATTTTAAACCTCAGGATTTATATCCTTGGTGTTCTCTACTTACTTCTCTACTACATTTCTTGATGAGAGCTCTTCTGAGTGTGGAGTTGACAACCAGTAAGAAGAGAGCAACTCAGCTCATACGAGATATGTGACATATGAGATCTGGTGCAGAGCTGTTTATCAGATGCAGGAAATGCTGTCGTCTCCCTTCTTCCTCCCTGACTGTGCCACCTCAGACTGCTCCAGTGGAAAGTCACAGAGGGATCTTGTTTGGTGAATCAGGCCTGCTTATTAGCACTGGGGAAAGATTCTCTGGCTCTAACCTTATTGAAAACAAACAACTCTTCTGGTACTGGTTAACTATGTAGTCTCATCAGTCTCATAAAATGCATCACCAGTCATTGCAAAAGTGATGACTAATCCTGTGTCTGTTAGAAATGGCAGTGCTCTGCCTGGGGTGTGAGCTAAAGGTCCGAATGCTCTGATCTTCCTCTGCTAAGGAACAATGAGGGTCAAACTTCCTGCATGATCAGAGGTTTTATGGAAAGATACCTATGTGATTCCCTTGGGGAAGAAGCTGGATCCTATTATATCTCTTTGTTGCTTCCTGCTTGGTTTCATTCCAAATTACTTTACTTTTAGGAGGCTTTCTTGAAGCAAATTCTTATGTTGTGGTGGGGCAGTCTCATTTATTGCCTTGAAAGCTAGGTCAGCGGAACACTGTCCGTGCTTTCTTTGTCTGAACACGTGTGCCTGCCCAGCACCCTGCTCTGATAGTTGCAGCACAAGAACACAAGGAGCACTTATCCCCAGGACAGGAATGCTACTGGGTGGGCAACACCACCACCCCTAAAACCTTTCTAATCATACTTAACTATTACTGGGGGAGGCATCTCTAGATCATGATTAGTATTAGTGCTGATTGCTGGCATATTCTTCCCTCCAAAACTTTCTAGTGGAATTTAGTTAAAACTTGTTCTTGATTTTTTTTTTTTTTTTTTTTTTAAATTACAAATGAGTTCCTGAACTTCCAGTACGGTGGACCTTTTATTATAATAGCAATGTGTTGCATGTTTAGAATTAGAAAAATGCACAAATACAACATTCTTTTTCAGAGAATTTGGAGGAAATTATCTTTGACATGATAGAACTACAGTTGTGAATTAACTTTTCTTTAGAAAGTTTCTTTGAAACCTTTTTCTCAAAACATCCGTTTTTGTCTTGGGTAGGCTCAGTAGAAAAATAAAACCACAAATTCTTTTTGCGTCATTCTTAAGCCTTTTATGTTCAAACGTTGGGGATTTAAAAAAAAAAAAAGTTATGTATATCTTAAGTGGAATACCATTTAAACTGCAAACATTTCCCATAGTATATTTTCATCCATGAAAGAAAACAATTTTTCAACTATTAGTTTCATTTCTAAAAAATTGAAGTGCAACTTTTGAAAACTAAAACTAGTTTTTTAAAAGTCCTTTCTTCAAGTAGTATTTTGTTCTGATTTAAAGTAAGCTTGGATAGCATTAGCTCAGCAAATGTATTATAGATTACTATTTTTAGGCTCAATGTTCTGGTACATGGCTGAGTGTAAGAGATTATTTTACAGCATTAAAAACATGTCAAAGTAGCCTGTGGGATTAAAGGGGGGGGCGGGGAGGGAAGCAACACTGACATGTGACTTGCCAGAAACCAAAGCATGTCAATGCAGTCCTTAGGCACTTGCACATTTCTTTGCATCAAAATGATCATCATGATATACTGCCATTTAAGTCTCAGTAACTACTTTTTTTTTTTTTTTCCCCATTTGCAGCGTTTTTTCCCCTTTCTTTTTTAAGCTATTGACAAGGTACTCCCAAGTTACTATGCTCACTTTGAATATTTTGGTAAACCTGTAGAAAAGGAGTCAGTGTCATCATCCGTTCAAGTTTACTAGAAAATACTGTCCATGGGAAACGGAGGACAGTGAAATCTGAATAGGCTATGGTAAACAGCCTGGTTGCAGAATAACTAATCTCATGTCATGGACCTTACCAGTCATGCATAGTATATTTCAAGATCAATTAATGGCGCAAAAGAGTGAAGAATCATGGTCAAATCCAAAGAATGTTGAAAGGAGTTCTCCATGATTCAGGTGCATTCCTGTGGGAAAGTATGCAGAAACATTTTGCCAAAGATTGTGTTATACTTGAAAAACAATTAAGGAGGTGCATATTATTTAAAAAAAAAAAAAAAAAAAGGCAAGCCAGTTTACTTAGATTTTTTTTCTTTTCTGAGTTGTAGCAACTGTATTTGCAGTAGTCTAAACTTGGTATTAGAAAAATGGGTTAAAAGTCTTTTAGAAACAGGGGCAACTGCTTAAATAAATAGTTTTTGTATTCACATTGAAGTAACAATACGCTTCTGCATGTATGTTGTCTTGGAGGAAGATGAGATACCAAGAGCAGTATCAAATGGTATGCGTATAATCAGCTGTAAAAGGGAGAAGAGAAGGTATTTTTTTGTATATATATATTTATGAATTCATAGAATCATAGAATTATCTAGGTTGGAAGAGACCCTTGGGATCATTGAGTCCAACCATCTACCCTACTCTGCAAAGTTCTCCCCTACACCATATCCCCCAACACCACATCTAAACGGCTCTTAAACACATCCAGGGATGGTGACTCGACCACCTCCCTGGGCAGCCTGTTCCAATGCCCGACCACTCTTTCTGTGAAAAATTCTTTCCTAATGTTCAGTCTAAATCTCCCCTGTTGGAGCTTGAAGCCATTCCCTCTTGTTCTGTCATTAATTACCTGTGAGAAAATCCCCGTGGTGGAAAAATACACTCAAAACTGAGGTCAGGACTTGGGTTACCTGACACACCAACTCCTCTTAAGGATGCAAATGCCTTGTGCCTTAAATATAGTAGCAATCTTTTGTGTTACTAGTACATGATCCTGTCATAAGGGATTACTGTCTGTTTGGGATCCGTATGACCAGTGATATATTCCACGAAAATATTTGAGACAGTTGAATCAGTACCAGCTGATTTAAGCACACTGTTATATTACGGTACCAAAATGGTGCCAGATGAAGTTTTAAATCAAGATGAGAATTACGATTAAAACTTTTAGAGTTTTATTCTGCATCAGTAAGTTTTGTGTAAACTGGGGGGGGGGGACACACGATGACAACTTTTTCATTGTGACTGACTTATGACTGTAGATAACTAGCCTGTAGTATACGTAGAGATTATGCTACAGCTACTTACTTGTCTGGTTTTATTTTTCAGGCTTACAAAAAGTTGTGAATTCTGTAATAGCAAAGGATAGTGCTCTCTACCAAAGTTTATTCTACTCAGCCCACAGAATTGTTAGTTGGATTACTTTAAAAATACATAAAACGTGGTTTTGTTATGCTTTAAATTATATTTAGGTGCATTGCTAAACCTAACTAGATGCTCTATAAAACTAGGCAACAAATAGCCATAAAGCCAATGGCCTCATTGTTCATTCTTTCCATCCCATCAGGTTCCTTGCAGAAATTAAGTGATAGCAGTCATCCTTCTTTTGTGCTTAGTTTATCAGATCTTTTTATGTTCATAAGCATTAATACCATTTCTACAGTAATGGGTTGTTGCATTTTTTTCCTCTTGACCTTCTTTTTCAAAAAAGAAGTGTTAATTTCTCAGATTTATCCTTCTATAAAGTTTGCTTTCTTACTGATTCTTAAGACCTCTTTCTACATAAACAGAGCAGTTTCTGATATGCTTTTACACTATGGGCTGCCTACAATTGTCAGGTTTAGACTTCAGATGGGAGAGTACTTGAAACATACTTATTACTTGTATTACTAGTCATAGTATAGATAACTTATTTTCTTAGTGAAAAGAGCATTTTGAAATGCAACCTTTGCTTTACCAAGTCTGAACTTTCAAACCTGTTGATCCCTGACTTTGATACTATGTTGGTAAAGAAAAACACGTTTTCAATATTTATGCAAAGTTTCTTTTATAATACTGCCTTTTATTTCCTAAATAATAATTTCTTACAGACAGAATGAGCAAGACTATTTCACTTTGACTCTTGGAGGCTTCATCTGAAATGTCTAGGTTTGAACTATGTATGTGTAGATGTGACATTGATAACACTGAATCTGTCTTCTAACAAAATATACAGTGATTTCACACTACATACGGAACAAGATTAAGTTTCACAAAGAAATAATAAATTTAGTTAATCTGTAGTTTGCAGCTATCCAGATCTACTTCTTTAAGTTGGAAAAGTTATTTTTGAAGACTCTTGAAGTGTACTTATTTTCCTCTGCCGTTTAATCTCTAGATTCTCCCAATCATATTGCTGGAAACTCTTTTTTTTTTTTCTGTATACTCTTATGAAATGTGAAGATCTGATCTGTGTACAATCAGTTTAGGCAAAGCTAACTTCGATCTCTTGTGTGATTTCTTCTTCACCTAGTAATTTACTGCCTAATCTCTCACTGCTAGTTAGTGTTCCCTACCACTCACACACCCAGGTTTCCTCTCAGAGGAAATCCATAGGTATCTGAGCGGCTGGTGTGAGTCTAAGCCCTGCTTACAGACAGAATCTCTACTGAGGGTAACCCCTCAAAAGATGGTATTGTACAGCCCATCAGCTTTCACATATTCATGTCCTCCTTTCAGTTTACCTAGAGTAACGTCTTTACCATAAGTATTAAGCAAAACTACCTACTCAGTAATATCACAGTTCCATACTTCTAGCAGGTAAAACTTCCTTCTGCACCTTTTGGGTAGTAGAGAAATACTTCAGGTTTTCATTGTTTATTGATATTTTCATGCTATAACTGAAATTCCTTTGAACATCACCTGATGGTTTCATAATGTCTCCATGAACAGAGATGCAGGAAACAGAAATAGCACCAGTTTCTTCTTACTAGTTAATCTCTGCCTTATTTGTATTCTTTGCTTCACTGTTTACTTTCCTCTCACCTTAAGGCAGCAACTAGATTTTGTTTAGTCAGCTTTTTTCTGCAGTAAGGCTTGATGTGGTGTAGCTTAATCATTGCTTTCCTAATTTTATGAATGTAAAGATGGTTTTGTATGTGTGGAAAGATTTAATAGTAGATTCCTACGCGTCTCTGTACCTCAAAACTGCCATTGTAACATTAGAATGCTTATTCAAGCTGGTATTTTGTTAACATCATCATTCATCATAGTTTCCAAAAAATCTTATTACTTCAGTTTTACTTATGTTCTCAACCCACGCGTGCCTCTTGTGTGCATCCACATAGACATCTCAAAATGGCTTTTAAAACTTAATCCCATCAAGTAGGCATTTTTAATATGAACAGTGTATTTTTCCCAATAATAGAAAATTTTGGTTAGCAAAAGCTCACATAACTGTTTGCAGTTGTTCTCTGTGTGCTAGCCATTGTTGAAAAATACTTTAATACTACACTGAGGAGGATTTTTTTCCCCTTAAACATGTCACTACAATGAAGACAGTGGATAAAGTATGTCTGAAAGAAGTACTTAAAAATGGAAAACTTACTGGGGGCAGCATGATTTAATTAGTGCTTTCTCTACTTTCCTTTTGCTATCTAATGTAATTGAGGAAGGAGTAAGGATAAAATGATACTAAGATACTCAATTTCCACTGTTCCATGTTTTTTGTTTTGTTTTTTTTTTTTTCTTGCATAGGCTATTCACTCTGTGGCTTGGCATCATGAAGGAAAACAATTTATTTGTAGTCACTCAGATGGTACCTTGACCATATGGAATGTAAAATCTCCTACCAAACCATTCCAGACAATCACTCCACACGGTAAGATGAAAATGGATACCTACTTTGTTTGACAGCTTTTAAAACACAGAACTTACTTTTAATATAAGTGTGTTTTGCAAAACCAAGTATTAAAAATGCATTTGCAGTACAAGCAAAAAAAAATAATGTCATATCAAATTATGGTAGATTTATTTAAAAAAAAAAAAAGCCCAGTCTTAAGAATCAAAATCAGCACAGTTTTGTCTAAACCTCTGAACTTTAAGCTGGCATCTCACACAATGGCCTTGATTTCAAAATTAACTAATGCATATTTTGCAGGTCTTGGTTTTTGCTTGGCATTACAATCCCATATGTTGTTTAAAGTACATATAAGCAAGCATCTGTTTCATGTATAAATGTGTAGATTACCATATAAATTCTTGGAAAGACTTGTAACAGTAAGACTAGCATCTGGTAAGTTGTTCCCACTTCTCAGAAGTCTTGCATTAATGTTAATCTAGGAAAGTAACATTACATGTTGTTCTGTGAAATAGACTGCTGCTTTTCAAAAATGTTCTATACAAATGCCAGGTTTACATGGTGTACATGTGTCTAAATCATGCCTTAGCAACTTATTTACTTCAGATTCTTAAGTGTGAATGTAAGAGGATAATCTGTGAGGTTACGGTCATAGTACAAGATGCTGTGGTTAAGCATCCTGGTTAACCTATCTGAGCCTCCAGCCAGTCCATGTTCACTGTGCTGGCTGTGGACTAGAGTGGAAAAAGGAAGCTGTGGGTTTCTATATGGTCCTGCAGCAGTGAAAAACAAAAAACTGACACTGTAGTAGTAAAACTAGTTATTCAAGATTAGCTTTAGTTTAATATGTTTTGGCCTCTTTTAAGAACTGTTTTTATTTTGATCTTGGGCTGCAAATTAAATTCTCTGCAGAACTTTATAGTAGTATCAGACTTTATCGATGTTTGGATAAAAAAAAACAACCAACATATTTACACCGTACTCTTAATTTCTACTGACTCCATGGGAAATTGTGTCTGTAGAAGATTTAGTTGCTAATAGTGCACAGTAGAGACAGAGTGGGCCTTCACGTTCAAATTCAAGTCTTAGCCTCACTTTACTTGTAAGCTGATCCATTTTAATTGCAAAATGGTAGACATGAGATAAATGTCCCAGTGCTACCTAAAACAACATTTTAGGGGAGGACTATATTTTTGAAAACAAATATACTACAGCACTTAAACAAAAAACCCCACCCAACAAAAAAAAATCCTAAATGTAAATATTTTATATTGGTGTATTTAGAGTTTTAACAAATTTTTAATGATATTATTCCAAGGCATAGTTTACAATTGTCAGAGGTGTTGAATATATGTTTGTATTAATGTTCTACTTTCCAAGTTGCATTATGTTATGGAACTGTAAGATTAATATAAGAAAATAATTCACTTTAGGAAAGCAGCTGAAGGATGGAAAGAAGCCAGAACCCTGCAAACCTATCCTTAAGGTGGAATATAAAACAACTAGAGCTGGGTAAGACTTGTTCTGTATGCAAAATTAACATATGTAAAATAAGTGCAGCTCTCTGGGAACGTACTTTGTTTTCCAGTTGATTGGATATGTATCCTGATGGCACACGTGTTGCTGAATAAACTATAAAAACATGTGAACAAATCACTACATACAAACCTTAACTTAGGTAAAGATACTGCTTACACATTATCTACATGCTTCTTCCATGCTACTAAACTCGTGTATTTTTACTCAATCTTTTGAGAATATTAAAGAAGAAAAAAAGGCTGATAAAGCTCAGAAGACCCTGAAGCACAGACCCGAAAAAAATGAAATTTGACAAATAGTGGCCTACAAATGTTCTGAATTCCTAATATGTTACCCCCCAAAAAATGTTACTGACAGAAGCTTTTCTAGTAGAGTGCAGTAATTTATGCAGTGAACTGTGCCTAATTATGCACATTGAGAATGTAACAAAGCAGTAATTGCAACAAGAGGCTCAGATGGAATTACAGTATTCTAAGCAGCATGTTTTGTTACCAAGACTGCAATTAGGATTGAAGGATTTTGTGAGCAGTGTGGAATTTCTTCTATTTATGCTTTTAAAGTGTTTGAGTAAAAAGTGCAATATAAAGATAAAATATTCATAGAAACCTGTTCAGCTATTTGCAAATGTTGATTTTTTTCTTTTTTTTCTTTGATTTTTGGGGGGAGTTTATGTATTGCTTTCATTTGCTTTCCAGCCATTCAAATCTATAGAAGATGGTTACTTAATTGATGAAATATAGGTTCTTACTATATATTGGTATAGCCATGCATATAATATCAGTGGGTTTGTGTATTTTTATTGTTTGCTGGAAGTGAGGTAAATAGAAATTTGTCTGGGGCTAATTCTCAGATGTATAAACATCTATGATCAGCTGGAAAGCCATATTTTACTTGAAGCAGTCTGTATCTGTCTGCATATTCCTTTCTCGACTGAAATGTCAAAAGCTGATCTAAAGAAAGATACAGATAACCAAAAGTAGTCTCAGCTTCAGCAAGTTACAATTTCTGCAATCGGAAGCCTTCTGTTATGAATAGTCATTCTGAAGGAAAGGATTAGTTCAAAGCTTGTTCTATGCAATTGTAATATTACAATGTGAAAACTAGTTGACTTTTCACACAGTTTAAAGAGGAGCTTATTCTCATATAATTTCCAATAATACATAGCTCTTTGGGGACACTACTTCTTCCTAGCGTGGGCTTTTTTGTTACACCTCTCATTTTCCAGTGTTCATCCAAACTATGTTTGGATGCAGTTCAATTTAATATTTTCTCTCTATTTTCTTCGTCTTCAGTGTACTCCTGTAACTGTTATGATACTTTTCCATAACTTTAAAAAAAAACCCAAAAAAAACAACCACCCAACAACCAAACATACCAACAACCAAAACCGCAAAAAAACCAGTTCACACTGTGGTGGTAAAGCAGTGCCCTGAAAAATCTGTTCATTTAGTGCTAGATGTATTCCAGTTCACACTTGAATTTTCAGTTTCACTTGTAATGGTATTACAAGCATTTTAAGGCAAAGCAGAACTACTTTTCAGTGCTTAAATCTTTGATAGTTTTTCTCTTTACCAATTGAAATTGATTAGGTATGAACATGCTAATTGTTCATGGTTTAATTTCTGTAGCACATAGGAGAATCATTCCTGGCCAGGACCAAAGTTTTTCTAGCTACCGAAAGAATATAAGAAACAAGCCAAATAAACTTGCTTCTGTAGCAGTCTGCTCTAACTGTTCTTCAAAAGCAAACACAAAAGAAAACAAACCCAAAAAGCTTACAACATATTTAAGAGGTACTGTTTAATGCATGTTGAAGTTATTTCACCTAACTTTTTTAATTGTGAAAAACAGTGAGTACTTCAAAAACTTTTTGAAAAAAGGTGTCCGGAACAACACAGAAGGAACATAACTGATTGCAGCCTGTAGTAGGGGCTACAGACCTTTGTAGCCCCTTTGTACTGCTGCAGACCTCTTTGTACTGCTGCAGCTCTTATCCCTTCTCACTTTTTTCCTCCATTATGTTCTCCATATTGTGAAGCTGGAGTCAGGGAAACAGGAGGACATTGAGGCTTTTTCTGGTTCTTACAGACTACCTATTTATCTTTTAAGTCTGTGGGTTTTCTGTCATTGGGGTTTTTAAGTCTATTGCAGATAGTGCCTGTGAAATCTTCAAAGCCAAAGTTGCTTACCCTACAACAAAAGTATACCTCTAGTTTTATTTCTGGAAGAATATATGTAGAAAGGTTGCTATTGAAAGTTGTCCTGTACCTGGACTAGGGGGTTGAAAGGCAAGTTCTTGGTATATTCCTTGAGTAAAGTGGCGTAATTTTCTGATCCCTGAGGACAATGTCATCATTTTCCAGCCATTTGAGTTCATCTAAAATGCTCCATCTCTTTCTGAAGCAATGAGTTCCAAGGTAGCTTACCTTTTGAGCTTGCTGAAATGGTTTCCGTGTTGCTTCTATGCATATTTTTCTGCCTAAAGTGAATCTAGAGAAGTTCTTGAGCTTCCTAATGCTATTTCCCACCCCTCCAGATTCAGTCCTTTATTGTACTTGCTCTGGTTGATATTAGCATTATTGTAAAATTGCCCAAGCTTATTCTTTGCTACTAGAGCACTGTATAATAGAAATTACAGCTCCAAAGTCTCTCCATAAAACATAATCAAAAAGGATATTGACTTGGTGGCTAACGCAGCTGTCACTGACTAACTGTAGAGCAGTACCTCATAGTAAAATGGATGTATGTAACTGGGACCCAGAGGTTACAGTAATACTGAGGTCTCCAGATAAGTAAAAGTTCTTGATCTGTTTTTACTTTGAATAGTACTACTTTGTTGTGTGAGCCTGTCAATTCAAAAGCACACTTACCAAAATGAATTTGTAGCTTGTCTCTGCTACCACTTCAAGATTTCCAGTCTTAAGCTAAACTAACTCTTGAAGTCGTTTCCACCTTTATTACTAGGGATTAACTTCTTGACAAATTCACCAATGGTTTGAAAAGTAAGCCAACTGGTGCCAATGGCCTAACTTCTGTATATGCTGTTCCCTCTAGCATCCAGATTGCCAGAAACTGACTGACATTTGACAGTTTACTTCTAAAATTGATCAGAAACATTCTCTAGGGTTTTGAGTCACTCAGTTCTCAGTTGTGTTACGTTTTTATACAATGCAAGACCTAATCCTGTGTTTCCTGAAAAATTTTTTTCAATGAAACATTGCTGCCCTTTGTAGTGAATTTTTTATGGTGTTCCCCAAGTGATTTTACAGATTTAACTGATGAGGAAATTAATATAAAGGGGTTGCTTCCAAACCTACTGAAGCATAGCTGTTTCAAAGAAGAACCTCTGTGTTAGCAGCTGCTAAAAATGCTATATAGCAATTCTCCAAGAGCTTAGCACTGCTTTTTGTTAATGTTTTCCATTGTTTCAGGGAAGTAAACTATAACTATCAAAGTGGGATCAGTCTTGTCTATTAAGTACAATTTTTTTTTCTTTTAAATCATTCATTTCTATTTATGTGCACTAAACTTTTAATATGTATCACAACTGAAGGGCAACACTTTACGTGTTTAGTTGGAAAACACACAGCTTGTGTTCATGGTAAATCTATGGTTTCATGAAAATACAAAAAGTTCATACATAAACCTGTATTAGTCTTTCTGGCAGACTAACATCAACTTTAATTTTTGACTCATCTGTGAAAAATCCCTGTGACAGGACTGTGTAATCTATTCTTAGCTCTTCCATTCTTTACTTCATAAGGATACAGACTCTGGCAAGCCTGCCCAAAGCAACCTGATTACCTTGAGAAATAAAAGCAGGAGAAACCACCATGCAGTTTTCACTGTGATGTACAAAACTTAGAAACTGAAATTTGTCACTTCAATATTGTCAGTTGATCTTGGTGAACCCGCAAATCTAATAATTACTGCAAATTTGTCCTGGCAGCCTTATTGTTTAAAAAACTAATGATTTTACGAAGACAAAAAAATACTGCAATAAATCATTCCAGCACAATAAGATACCGCAAGTACATCACAACAGTATTTTTCTCTTCATTGACATCCTGAAAAATACCAGGTTAAATTAAAGTTTCTCCTTTTCCTGAAATTACTTCATGGACCTGACCATAAAAGATTGTGTGAGGTTCCAATATGGAGAATTGAGATTAAATGAAAACTTACTCCTTTTCTAGAAATACACTTTCAGCTACTGTTGGAGACAGGATATTGAACTCGGTGGACCCATGGTCTAATTTATGGCCACTCCTTTGAGGTCTCTTCCTCAGCCAGCAGATCTCTTTGGTCCTATCAACTCTTCAGTCATGGGGCTTTCTGAAGGATCAGGCAGATTGTGAAATAATTGTAGAAACTGAAAGCTTATCTCAGTCTGCTTTGCCCTCAGTGCTGCTAACACAGAGCACATTTCAGCCAAGCGTTAAACTCATGAAGGGCAGCATGTGCATAAACTAAACCCTTCATACATGGTTTTCCAGAAAAAAGATGCACCTAATCTGTCATATTTGTGTTTCAAATGCTAACTAGTGAAAGCCATTTAGACAGTATGGTAAAGATGGCGTTATAGGAAGAGACAAAAAATACAAGATCTCTTCAGCTTCCTTTTCACAATATGTCATGATGGTGCTTTTTTACCTACAAATTTTCACCAGATACTGATGTACTAGCTGCTTCCAAGTTAGACATATGCAAAGGGTAGGATTCCTACCTAAAGTGAGCATAAAAGTAGATCAGAGGAATTTCACACTCTAAGTGCCTATTTTTCCTTCAGAAATCACAGAATCACAGAATTTTCAGAGTTGGAAGGGACCTCTAGAGATCATCTAGTCCAACTCCCCTGCTAAAGCAGGATTGCCCAGAGCACATTACTCAGGACTGCATCCAGGTGGGTCTTGAAAATCTCCAGAGAAGGGGACTCCACCACCTCCCTGGGCAGCCTGTGCCAGTGCTCTGTCACCCTCACCGTAAAGAAGTTTTTTCCATGTACTGGAACAGAACTTCCTATGTTCCAACTTGTGCCCATTGCCCCTCGTCCTGTCACTGGGAACCACCGGGAAGAGTCTGGCTCCATCCTCCTTCAACCCACCCTTTAGATATTTGTAATCAATAATAAGGTCTCCCTTCAGCCTTCTCTTCTCCAGGCTAAAGAGTCCCAGCTCTCTCAGCCTTTCCTCTCATTAGGTTCCTCTCTGCCCAGCTCTCCAGCCTGTCCAGGTCCTGCTGGATGGCAGCGCGGCCCTCTGGAGAGTCAGCCACCCCTCCCAGTTTGGTATCATCAGCAAACTTGCTGAGGATACACTCTGTCCCCTCATCCAGGTCATTAATAAATATATTGAACAAAATTGGACCGAATATTGACTGTGAATATAACCTAGAATTTGAGGCAGTGGTCAATAATGGGTGAGATTTCTTCTTCAACTCTTTAAAAGGCATACATAAACAGTGTGAAAATGAGTGGTGACTTTTGATAATCAGGAAAGAAAATACCTAGTAAAAAGAATATGTTTTCTTCATCTTGCTTTTAATAAATTTGGATACTAAACTGTATATTGTTGTGCATATTGGAGAAAATGTGAATGTATATGAAAATGTTTCTGTAAAGACTTTTAAAAAATTTTTGAAGGGAAGTCTCTGTTCTCTTTTCTTAAGACTAGAAGAAATATTTTTGCTTTCCTGTACTCAGCCATTTAATTATGCAGTAGAAGTAGTCTATGATACAGAAGTAGTTCCCTGAAATTTGTGCATGGTGGAAGGGGGGGGGGAAATAGATAAAATGTCTAGAGTAAACATGTGATGGGAGAACTATGGGCATTTATTTATGTCCTTGCTTCTTAAAAGTTGTTAGGTCTCTGAATCTTATCAAGTAACTGGTTGCTTCTCTAAGACAGTCGTGTTATTGTGACTGCAAAATAACTTTACACTATTTGCAAAATTGTTTATCCTTCAAAATTCAGGGTAATTCTGTACAGTAAGTAAATGGGAATTTTTCTTCCTGATCCTGCTAAAATTTTATATTATGGATAAATGGGGCTGTTGGCAAATCTGAATCTGCAATTCAATAGAAAAGAAACAATTCCAAAGTTTAACAAAATAAATCTCATCTTGGCAAACAGTTGTGAAGATTGGTTAATTAAGCAGTATAGAAGAAAAAGTTTGGAAGAGGTGTCTGACTTGAGTTGTAGTCTAACTCCTGTTTTTTAAGGTTTGAAGCACATACGCAAGCTGCACATTATGTGGAGAGCTGGTTTGCATTATTCTTAATGTATGTCTGCTTAATGGTATCTTGTTAAATTTTATTATAAGGTTACAAAACCTGCCCAGTCTGTTTTTACACATTATCTTGGCTTGATCCTAAATGCTTCTGCTTTATTCCAGGGACCCTTTCATCATTCTCTCGGGAGGCTTGTCATATGACACTGTAGGAAGAAGACCCTGTTTAACAGTTATGCATGGGAAAAGTACTGCTGTGCTAGAAATGGATTATTCTATTGTTGATTTTCTTACCCTCTGTGAAACGCCGTATCCTAATGGTATGCTCTGTAAAGATTTTTCTCAGTACTTTGACCTCTTCTTTCTGTGATTTCATCCCATCAGAATATTCTTTACTATTGCCTTTCTGTTTTATCTTTGGGGATCAGACGGCAGCGGCAGCATCTGTTATCCCTATTGTCTGAAGTCTGTTTTGCTTCCCAAAGCATCATAATAGAATAGTTTATTATTAAACCTGTTTTGCTTCTAGAAGAATGCTGATTACTGGTTGCATGGTCTTTCCTTCCTTTAATCCCAAAAGCATGTGCAGACAAAAAGTAGCATTACAATTTCAAGCTGTAGCTGCTGCAGCAGATGTGTTCATCAATATTTATTTGAGCACACGAGGCCTTTCCCGTCAATTCTAAATCTTGATTAGCATTTGTGTAGTACTCAACTTCTAGTGACTTTATTCATTCCAATGCTCACATGAAGTTCATCGGTAACCTGTAATCTCCTGCAGAAGAGGATTTTTTTGTCATAGTTTAGGTGGTTGTGCCAGATTAATAATATTATATTTGTGATGATTCCAATGTTTTTAGCTGTCAAATTCCATCAGAGTATACAAAGCTGCTTAGCTCAGAATTTGAGGTCTTCCTGAAAGAGGTCAAGATGAACTTTGAAATCTCTTTAAATTGTCTTATTTTGGTGTCAAGTTGTCTGTCTTTCAATCCATTTTTTAAGCAGTTGGAATTTAAACCTCACTAAATATGAGGAAAAGCACTTTGGGGGGGGGAGGATGTTATTGTTCTGTAACTCGCTCTTTCTCAAAAATACTGCTTATACAAGTTCCTCTGCATGTTCCTTTTTCTGTTGAGCTGTTTAAATGGTTCCAGCAAATTCGAAGAGAGTTGGGAATATTGAATGGAAGGTAGAGCGTGCCTTTTCCAAACTTAACTTGGAGTCTTCAGGGGGGTGAGGGTATAAAATATATCTTCAGGAACTGTATAGTCATCTCTTTTCTACTCTCAAGTGATAGAGTGCAAGGACTGATCACGTTCTTGAGGCTGTTCGTGCAAGAACTACATTTACCACTAAGTAACTTTTTTCTTTTTTGTTTTCAGACTTTCAGGAACCATATGCTGTAGTTGTTCTCCTAGAAAAGGACTTAGTACTGATTGACCTTGCACAAAATGGGTAAGAACCTTGTGTAGTCTTTTTAATGGCTGACTGCAGCGCTCAGCCTATGGTTCTTCTCTATAGCTTTTTAATCTACCATAATACCTCCCTGTCCAGAACATAAAATTTTGAATATTAAATATTAGGTTTCTTCAGAAACCTGATCAACTTTTCTCAAGTTAGTATGTAGTAGGTGGGTAGAATATTATGTGACTTTTTCCAGGCTTAATTGACTGACAGAAGTTACTTAGAGATCACTGTTGCTTTTTAATTATCACAGTTTATTTTGAAATTGATTCCTTGAGTGCTATGAGGGAAGCTCAGAATTTTCAGGAAGGGACCAGGGGGAACAACTGTTGAGATAAGCCAGGTAATTGTGGCCGACACAAGTGTTGTTGTCATCACATGAATATTTTCTGATTTTATTGCCAAATAAATTGCTATTTGTATTGCTTAAAGTAATTCAATACTCATGCAATAAATATCATATACGTAAAATTAGGAATCTATTCCCTGGTTTACTGCTTTGTTAAGGGATTACTTAAAAGTAGAAAAGTAATATCCTATTACAGTTTTCACAACTAATACCTGCCTGACACATTTTGAGTCTCTTGATACTTTGTCCATAAAACAATCCGTAAACTCTATTAGGTGGTGATTAAAAATTCTGGATCCTGCAAATTCTTTTAACCAAGGGTTTTAAAATTAGTGCAGGCAGTAACAACTAACTTTTAAGCGATAAGTGGCAGAAGAACTGAGGGATGAGATCTTTGTGGTGTTCCTGATTAAAAGTCATCAATGGTCAATGAAGAAAAGAATCCTTGTGAAGAACTCCCTTCTAGGACAAAACAAAAACCTTTAAATATGTATCCTCAGAGTCGATACCTTACATAATGAAGACTTTCAAATTTGGAAGAACGTCAAGTTTAATCCAGATAACTTTGCAGCTACTGAGCAATTTCTTTTAGATTTTCCCAATGTTATGTTGCCATATGCTGTATCCAGAACTTGTTTCTGATATACCAGTGGCATTAAGCTTCCGACATTCATATGTTGAAAGATTAATAAAACAAGCTTTAATGAGATGAAATAAAAAGGCTTATACAAGGCTTTTTTCTTAAGCAAAATAGTTTGCAGTGCCTGAAATTTGATGTTAAGGCTTGTTCCATTTCATATTAAAAAATCTTCAGCAGTGATGTTTTTAGAAGGCTTATAATGGTCAAATGGACTGACTTGAAAATTATTAATTGCTTCACACTTGAAAAAAGCAACAAAATTAGTAGGCTTTTTTTTTGTTTCAGGAGGTGTCCTTTTGCCCTGTGTTATCATAACGATTTATCACATTTTAACAAAATTAAGCCTCTCTTTAATTAAATTTGTAGAAGATTGTTTTAGCTTTCCAGATAGCTCTGTATAAAGTTATTGATGTGCAGAATATTTTCATCTGTTGCTAATTTTTTCCTTTAGATGGGATGAGAAGCTGTGTTCCTTTTAGCCATTCTCAAAAAAAAAATATCATATGTATAGTATGTGTTTCCCTGGAGAATAATGTTCTTAGAACACAGATGTATTCACCTCTTTATTATTATTGGCTTTTTGCCACATTAAGGCTCTGTCACTTTTCTGATGGAGTTGGGGGTGAGAAGTATATGTGTGTGGTTTTGCTTCTAATTGGTAACTGAGCATTGCTATATATAACTTTCAGAAGGTGATCTTGGAGTTGCAAGTAGGTTATGAAAAGTGCTGGACAACTTTTTGTCTAACCAGTATAATAATCCAAAGTGAAAAGCGGAGTCTTCCTGTCTTTCTCCCTGGAAGAGACTGAAGAGTTAGAAATAAATTCATAGCTCCACGTTACTACAGTTGGGACTTGGTAACTACTTAGAACTTTAAATTGGTCATTCAAATAGTAAGCTTTTAAAAATATAAAAGTATAGGGAATAGCAGTGTTCTAAAAATATGCTAGAAATAGTACAAACTTCAGGTTCCATACACCGTACTACAGAATCTTGATAGCGTACTGGATGAGCAGTAAAGTTGCATAGTATATTTGTTCATAATGTAATTTGATATGCATTTATTTTCCTCTATACAAAAAGAATGCAAACTTAGTCTTCAGTGTTTTGCTTATGTTCTGCATTTAAAAAAAAAAAAGTTTTTTTCCTATATTAAGTCTTCCCCTTTCATCCATTAAAGGTACCCTATATTTGAGAATCCTTATCCTTTGACTATACATGAATCTCCGGTTACCTGTTGTGAATATTTTGCTGATTGTCCTGTGGACCTCATACCTGCACTCTATTCAGTTGGCGCTCGACAGAAACGTCAAGGTTACAGTAAGAAGGTACAACATCTAGTACATACATATGGATTTCAAAGTACTGAAAATCAACAGCTCTAAACAACGTAGGGGTGGCCATACTAAGACCAAAGCTCCATCTGATTCATTATCCTGTCTTTTGGCAGTGGCTAATTGCAGATGTCTAGAGAAGATTTACCATATGTTAAGCCTATAGTCATGTTTTGCTGATGTGTTCCCATTGATTGCCATATCACTGGAAGCGAAGGGATTTCCAGGAGCCGGGGGTGTTGTTTATCACCCTTGTTGATTTTTTTTTTTTTTTTTCTCTGCAGTGGATATGTCTAATTACTTTTGAAGTCATGTGAAATACTGGAAGCTGCAGTATTTGTAGTAATTTCAGTGGCTTAACTTTGCACTGTATGATATTTTCTTCCTCAGTGTATTTGTTAATCTTCCAGGAATGGCCTATCAGTGGAGGCAACTGGGGTTTGATCACTCAGAGCTATCCAGAGATAATCATTACAGGGTAAGTGATGCCATAGAGTAGTAATAACTTTCTTAGCTGATTAAGTAGAAGTGAGAATATTTTGTTTCTCTTAGAGAAAACAATGTTCTAAGAGTGGTTTGAATGATTTAAGAAATTAGGTCACCAGACAAGTCATTTGCATTCTTGGTGTGTTAACAAGGAAGTAAAGCAAAATGTGGAAGAGAAGGTACGAACAAAACAATAGCAGGTGTTTTACAGGAATTATAATTATGATGTGGTATTGGGGTTATGTCTGCTTGCTATCAGTATATTCTGGATGAAACTTCTTTAATTTTTGGAAAATAGTAGTGTAGTGTTTTAAAGCATAGGAAGTCCATTAAATAGTTACAAGTTCAGTTCTCAAAGGGAAGCCAAGTTTTTTTTTATTTCAAAAAGGACAAACAAATACTTAAATCTGTTCATTTTGATCTGACACTGATCCTTCTAATACCACTCTAAGGAGCATAAATAAAATTTAATTTATAACTGTGCAGTGCATCACTGAAAGTGAGCGCTACTAAAGTTTTTTTAGAACAGCCTATTAGCCTAATGAGGATTACTGTCACTTTATACTACACATTGCAGAGACGTTGAGAGACAGTCCTGAAAAAATCTAGTCATCTGATTCTCAATTTCAAGGATAAATAAAGATGTTAGGTGACTCAGTTACACTGAAATATATATCTAGTATGGCTAGGCGTCTCCTTTGCAAGTGTCACTTCAAATAAAGGATATCTTTTAAGAAACGACATGTGGTAAGGTATAGAAAACTGCTTATGGGAAATGTAGGTAACTGAAATCAGCATTTAAAATGGTACATTGGTATCAGTGCAGTGGAATTTCAGGGAGCTAGCCACCAAATGTTATTTTTAATCCCTTCTGTCTAAAGTAATTGGGGCACGTGTTCGTAAAATATTGGCTTCCAATAAATTGTGAAAATAAAATGTTACTAAGAATACTAATAAAAATAAATGTTAGCCATATATTTTTCTAATTGGTAGCAAAGAGGTCTAACACTCCAACTAACCGTTTTACCATCTTATTAATTTTTTAATATTTCATAGGCATGCTGATGGGTCAATCAAGTTTTGGGATGCCTCAGCAAGTAAGTGTTTCCAGTAGAGATTTTTTTTCCTGTGCAGTAGGAGTTTTCTAAACTTACTGGTTTCTCTAATGGAATGTAATTGCAAACTAGCCATTCTCATTATTTCCTACCTCATGTAGAGGAAACTTTGATTTAAAATTAAATAAAATTAATATTATCTCTTAGCTTATGATTTCACTGTTCTTATCACCTCAGTGAAAATGCACTGCTAGTCAAAGGGCCAGCTTGAATGGAAGAGTTCTAAAAATTTTAGAAGCACCTTCAGAAGCACATTATTAAGCAGAGAGATGCATGACAGGCAAATGCATTCCTTTTTAGTACAACTGAATTTCAGTAAGTTATTTCTGTCTTTTTAGACAGGTGAGAGGCATGGATTTATAAGGCATCAGCTACCCGTAAATTACAGTATCTAAAAATGAGAATTGGAACCAGTAGTAGTTTGTGCTAATAAAATGGTCTAGGTATTTGTGAAGAAAGGCAGGAGAACAGTAAAATAAAGACGTTCTTTGGTAGAACACCGCACAAGCTTTATACTAATCTTCAGTTAAAGGGTCAATTGCATCTGATGGTCTACACAGCTAGTAGTGAGAAATTCAGTAAGAATTCGAATTAGAACGGACCACACAGGTGTTAGATGTTTTAATTAATCTGGTTCTAACTAACCTTACTCTTGATACTTAAAAGCTGAAGCAATCTTGGAATCATTATCAGTTGTCTTTGAAAACTTGTGGAAGACTCTTGAGATTCCAAAATGCTACGGGTGTGTGGGTGTGGGAGGGAACAGATGCAATGTATATGTTTAAAAACTAGGAGGAGGAGTGTTTGGAGTGTTATAGATCTTTAATTTCAGTTTGGGGTGGGAGTGGAACCTGGGGGAGAGAGAAAGGGAGGGGTGGAATAACCTGATCGATACTGTGTGCTTAAGAATTCTATTCAGCATAGAACTGTCAAAAGGACATCCTGTTAAAGACATTTCATTTATTTCTAAAACAGATAAATAAGCCTGTTAAGGGAGAAACTGCGGGTATCCTGTATCTTGATTTTAAAACTTTTAAGTCTCTCTAATAGCAGTCTTAAGGTTGAACTAGGGAAGTGCGATTCAGGTAAAACCACTGAAATATGGAAGAGGAGAAAGGATGCTATAAATTAAGTTGTCCTAATGACATGATTAGTATTTGTAGCAGTGATTTGGGCCCCCTCCCCCCCCAAAAAAAAAGGGATAAATAAGTGGGAATATATGTAAAACCAACAGAGAGTAATTCTTTCACAATTTTAAACTGTGGCAAGGCCTTACTAGAACTGCGAAACATGCTATCAAGAAAAATGTGGACTGATCAGAGGGCAGCACTTTTGAATGATCAGACAGGACAAAATAAAAATTGGAGGAACTGGGGTTGTTAAGTCTGAGAACACAGGTGAGAGACAATGGATTGAAACACTGTAAGGAGAAAGAAAAGGAGCTTCACTTTCTCTGTCATAGGTGGGTATAAGTTGTGGGTATGGCATATGTAACTAGATGTTATTGTTATAAAGAGATCCCTAAGTATAGTTAAGCCTTGGTTAATAACTGAAGCTTAGTATACATCTCTCAGGAAAAGTGGTTTTAGTTTGGGTGGTTTTTTTTTTTTATACTAGCTGATCTTTCACTGTGCAAGTGGTACACTGCATGGGCAGAGTCAGCACATATTCAGTGCTTCTACTCTGCCCTCTTTTGTTGAATACAGTGGCTTTATCTATGAAGAGAAGTTTCTAAATTAGAATAATTAACAAGTTTAAAATTATCTGTTTAGAGCAAAACTAATTTTTTTCTCTTTTGGTTTGTTCCTAGTAACGCTGCAAGTACTCTATAAGCTAAAAACGGCCAAAGTATTTGAAAAATCACGGAATAAAGATGACAGGCCAAACACAGATATAGTAGATGAAGATCCATATGCTATTCAGATCATCTCATGGTGTCCAGAAAGTAGAATGCTGTGCATTGCTGGAGTTTCTGCACATGTCATTATTTACAGGTTCAGCAAGCAGGAAGTCACAACAGAAGTCATTCCGGTAATTAGTATAACTGTTTTTCATTTCATTATTGAAATAGACAAAAACAATTGCCTCAAAACAAGAAGATGTATTTTTGTGGAGGAAAAATAATAAACTATGAAATTCAGCAAATACAAAAATTCACACCAAGATTTTAGTTTTCATTGGCTTTTTCAGTTTTTGCAGCCAGTAATAGTTCTTTGTTCTATCAAAGCAAATAGTGGATCAAAACTTGGCTGTACCAAAGGTAAAATTAAAACAGAAGTGAATGAGATGTGGAGTTTAAGAATTTTCAGAGCTTTTAGGGAGTTTATTCCATTGTTTTTCTTGATTCTTACTAAATACCATCTCTCCGGGCCAAAACTCTGCAGTATGCAGAACTAGAAGAGAAGAAGTGTGCCAGACATGCCCTACGGTCTGTTAAGGACTTTGCTGTGTCACTGTTTTATTCTGTATAAGATACGACGACTAGCTCTATTACAAGTTTGAAAAGTCATTTGTTAAATCAGACACACATGCAAGTTTACTTATCTGAATGTGTGAGCTGAAAGCTAACAAAGCCGTTTAATTATAAAATATTGTATGTTCTGAGTAAAGCATTAATCATAATGTAGCTGGTTTTTTCTTTTCCCGCCCCCACCTCTACAACAGTATAAAGTGTAGCTGTCTGCATGCCTTCAGCTCTTCTTAGTTTTAGAATTCATGAAGTACATAAAACGTCATCATTATAACTGAGAATTTATGTGCACAGAATGATAGTTTAATTGGTCTTGTACCCACTATTTCATTTCTTTCTAATATAAAGCAGCAAACTTTTAAATACTGGGAAACAGGTTAGATTTTCAAGTTTAAACAATTTTCAGATATCCAGTCTGTAGTAGTTAGTATGACTCTGTATTTCTGAAGACCACGTGTGCATTTAGGTTGCATGGTTTATTAAACTACTGCATCTTTTAAGAGATAGCAAAGTCCTGGGTGTCACTTTTATCACTAGTATCTTCAGTTCTACTTCATTTATTTCGTACATAGTTTTTTGAAAGGCAGAATTCACTGTTACCTTTTTAAACTTTTGTTTACAGATGCTGGAAGTACGTCTGTTATATGAAATAAATGATGTTGAATCTCCAGATGGTGAGCAGGTGCCACCTTTACCAACTCCAGGCACAGGTTCCAATCCTCAATCCATTGTTCCACAGTCTCATCCATCTACTAGTAGCAGTTCATCTGATGGACTTCGTGATAATGTCCCATGTTTAAAGTAAGTATAATCTGTTATACTTTGAGTGTGACACTTTACAAGAATATGTGATGAAAATGTGTATATAATTTGATATTACTACGGAAATGTCATTGTTGGTAAAGATATTGGAGAGCAATGCTCTCCAAATATCTAAAAGTTGAGTTCTATTTTAAGAAATTAATATTGCAGTCTTAATTTCTTTAAACTTCATAAGCTGATATTTAAAAAAACTTTTAACTGCTGCTTGCTTTAAGATGTTTTGGCATAGATGTTAGTATAGTTATAGCATAGTTTGCTCATGCAAAAATTTTCAATAGCAGCAATATAGTTACTTTGAAATCTTATTGTCCATTGAAATTAATAGACAGCGTAATGTTTTGTGGCTATCATTAATTTTATGCCAGGTAAGTCTGAATAGTTTTCTAGAGTCTTAGATTTTTAGAGCCAAATCAAAAGCAGTGAAAAGACTTAAAAATAACTGAGAGGTAACTCTTTTTAGGCTTAAACTTTTTTTTTCATAACTCTCTAAGGGAACTACTTTGTTTTTGGGACAGCAAAAAAAAATTAATATCCCATTCTCATGGATCTTCATTTTGCATAATGCCTCATAGTGCTCGCAGTGTAGGCCTTTGACCAATTTTCAGATTTTTTTTAAATTGGAAATTTTTTCCTTAAGGTTCTTCACATGTAAACTTTTACTCATTTGAGAAATAAAGGTTGAAAGAAGGCAATCTTTTTTTGCTCTTCGAGAGCGCATTATGAGGCCTCTAGACCATCTCCTTGTCCTTGCAGAATGTACGCTGAACTTCATTTTCAGATATAAAGTTAAGATATGTATATACTTTGTTTTCTGAAGTTTTAAGGTCTCAAATTGGATCTTAATTCTGAGTGCATCCATCCAGAAAATAACTCTGGCGTTATTTTCTCTGGGTGGATGTTTTTGTATCTCATTGGTTGTACTGAGTTGCAGAAGTGTCTTTTTAAAGACAGCAAATTCTAAAGAAAACTGGACAGAGTAGAAAATCCTGAATTTTTTATAATATTGACAAACTATTAATGAGAATGAGTGAGTAAAATAAGGGAAATTCAGGAAATGAAACATCAGCTTTTTGTTTGCATTTGTCTCAATACATTGTGCTTCCATTTCCCTTTTCAGTATGATTCTTCTATGTGCACCCCTCACCCACTTCTGCTTGCTAAAGCAGTTCTTTTGGGAGCTCAAAAGAATTCGTAACACCTTCCTTTTAGACACTGAACACATTTATTCAAGTCAATACAGCATGCTAACAATATTAAGCCTTGCTCTGAGGATGGGAGAAATGAAGTATTTGTGATCATTACTCAATTATTTTTCAATTTGATAGTGAATCAAAAGGGCCTTCAAGAAGTAGTGAATGACCAGGTCCGATGCGTTTTTTTTTTTCTGGCTGCTTTTACGTGTTTGTGTTGATTCTTTGCAATTTTCCAACTTCTGAAGTCCAGTGTGGTGTAGAATTTAATGAATTCTGAGCCCATAAGGGAAAAATGGAGACTGTGGAGAATCATAAAAAGGTACATGTTTTGTTTACTTTGCAGAGTTAAAAATTCTCCTCTCAAGCAGTCTCCAGGCTACCAAATTGAGCTAGTTATCCAGCTAGTGTGGGTGAGTGGAGAACCTCCTCAACAGATAACTAGCTTAGCAGTCAACTCGGCGTACGGCCTGTAAGTATATTCTACACAATTTTTTTTTCATTATTCTGTTAAAGTGGTTTGAAATTATCTATTAAAAATTAAGTCTGTACTTGTGTTCACATAAGGTACACAGCCACACAAGAGAGGCAATCAGTCTCCTGTGCTTAAAAGATAATTCCTTTTGGGTCATGGCAGATCCTGCTGATGCTAATGTCAGAAATAAATCGGCATCAGACTTCCTCACCTGGCACTATAAGGCTCTGTCAGATAGGTTGGCCAGTACAGTGATCTGTTCTGCTCAGTGTCACATGTTTTTACAAGAGAACAATTAAACAACACTGCATTCTAAAATAGCATTTTATAAATATGTGTAGTTTAAGGTAATTTATAAAAATTAGGAGGTCTTAAAATTCTGAACAGCAACAAATACCGATATAAAACTTTACCAACATTTGATTAGCACTGTCTTTCCTTCCATTTCTCTTTCTACAGAGTAGTTTTTGGAAACTGTAATGGTATTGCCATGGTTGATTACCTCCAGAAGACAGTGCTCTTGAATCTAGGCACTATTGAACTTTATGGCTCCAATGATCCTTATCGCAGGGAGCCACGATCTCCCCGAAAAACTCGGCAACCATCTGGAGGTGAGTAACCCAAAACTTGGTTTAACCAACTGTGCCTTTCTTCTGAGCTTATCTGGGCTATTAATGTATATTCTTTGAATACAAGCATGCTTTTCTTCATTGTGGTTTCATCCTTTCTTCTTGATCTATCCCTAATGTCGCTATTTTAGGTTTGTTACTTCATGTTTCCTTCAAAACTGTTGCTTAGTGGAATCTACTGATACTTGATATCATTACTTATTTTTCAGTGTAATGTGTTTTAGGAAAAAGCAGATGGGAGAACATCTGTGTGAATAGATATAAGCACGCAATGGATTTATGTGGTTTACAAGATTTTAACTTAACACAGGATGAAGAAGTAGAAGTATCCTAGTATTTCTGATAAACCTAGTACCCATATCACATGCTTGTATAAACCCATAAATGTCTGCAAATAGGCAGCGTATCTGCTGGGATCTTTGGCTTCCTATTTTAAACCTTGACTAGAAATGTCCCTGATAAGCTAAAGCGTGTTATGTTTCCCAAATCACAACAATGCTGTTGTGTTATCCTTGAGAGGACGCCTTTGATTTAAATGAACCAAATAAACTTCCGAATGCAAACTGGTAAAATAAATCTTTTTTGAAAAAAAAGACCTTTGATTTTAAAAATACAGTGAAGGGTATTACTTTCCTACTCAGCTACAAAGACTCTTCAGTCAAAATTCCAAGATTTTTATTGCCAAAAGGAAAACTTAATATTTTTAAGTGATTTTCTCCTCCTTGTTATGCAGTGGATACTTTTAAGTTAATTTGGAAAACGGCTAAAGACAGAAGATAAACAATGTTACTGCTGCCTCAAATGATTATTTTTCAATAGGAAATAAACTGTTCAAAAAAACTTCTTCATGCTCTAGTGTTTGTTGCTTTATTTTGAGATCCAGAATAAAGTCCAGGTAAGTTCTTTAGGTAATATTTTATTCAGATCGAACTGGATGCTCTAAAATGTATTTTAGTAAATTGTGGGTTTGAAAAAGACCTAGTTAGCACGAGTTAGCTTATTTCAACTGAGGAAACTGGTCTAAAAATCATTAAGGTAGGGCAGAACATACACAGTTGGTATCCTGTCAGATAAAATATTTTCTTCTAATAAATAAGCTTTTATTTAAAATAACTTTTTAAGAGAGAAAGAAATAACTTTACTGGTTGATTGTGTTAATTCCTCTTGGGAGTAAAGGACTTAAATTCTGATTCATATATTTAGATTATAAACTGGGTTTTGGAGTGTTAAATATTACTTGCTTTGTTTTCTTGGCTTTGTTATTTTAATGTATTGGATCCCCATAACTCTGAGTTACAGCTGTCCAAGATGTTCATGAATGAAGTCCTTTTTTGCTCATGAAGATAACTGTTACATGATTTCATGTATTTTTTCATCTTACATTTTAATACTAACGGTCTGCATGGCAAGAGCGTTTTATAAACCTGGTTATACAAGTTATTCTGCTGGCTTTTCTGTCTCAAATGTACTGTTAGTGTCTCCGTCTTTCCTTTTCTCATTGCTTCATAAAGGTATGCTGACTGTGGCTTCTTGCATGTGCGGCCTTTCTAACTTATATTCAGAGTCTGTGAAAAAGCTTCGCACCTCTTATATAAGTAAGTCATCTCATGGCAATAAAATATTTTTGAACATCTGAATTTGATTTTTTGACTTGTTCACTCCCCATAAATATTTTGGTTAATACATTTTAAGTAACTGTTTTACTTTTAGAAACTGATTTTTAATCCATCACTCACCTATTGTGTTCCTTGTTCATGGCATCTTTAAAGGAAACTTGAAGGGAAAAAACCAATCATAATAGTCTCTGTATTTTGTGCGCTGAAATAAGTAAATAAATATCAAAATCAAAAGGAGATCCTGTCTCAGAAGTTACTGATGTCTACAGACCCAAGATCTTACTCAGCAAACTTAGTGTTCTTTTGAGATCTGAGGCTAGAAGCTTCCCTTGCTTGGTCCCCTTTCTAGCAGAAAAAGCTTCAGAAGTCTAGTGTTAGTTTATTATTATTGTTCTTAATAATATTTAACCTTGTAAAATGGCGATTTGTCTATTACAAATGAAAATTTACTTCTACAAAGATGTTGATCATAGGGATTAAGAGTGGAGGTGTCTGTGTATTATGCAGCCCTGTGGGGTTTCCAAGCAATTTCGAAGTTCAGGTGCCTATGCAAGGGAGGTAGCCCATTAAAACCATGATTTACCTGAGGGCTTCTCTGACTTATTCCATCATTCACAGCATCCAAGAATTTGGAGAACATAAAGCTGATTTTAAAAGCATAACATTGTTCCTTTCCCTAGGGTGCCAGTTTTCTCCAGCCCTTGGGCAGAGGTAGGTAATCTCACCCCATTTTTTAATGAAGGAGAGTAGAATGAGTTAAGGGAAGAATGACCTGGAGTTAATGAAAAAAATAAAAATAATATAACACTTGAGGTTGTGGTCCAGTTCTGTTGGTTGTGCTATTTTTTTTTTTTTCCCCCAAGAAGAAGAAAGAAATGTATTTCAGAGGGTAGGTTCAATAGCCAAGTATTGCTTTCTGTATAGTCTTCCATTCTCTGCTGCCAAGGGAGGAAGGGAGGTAGGCATAAAAGAAATACCTCTACCTTATGATGATATGGAACTGAAAAACAGGATCTGCTGCTGATTTTTTAGTGTGAAGGGAAGCAAAAGATGTGGCAGAAGTCCCAAAACTGGTTTCTGAAGCCAACGGTTGTTTTCCTCCACCATCCCCCAAATATTTTGATTAGCTGGAGCTACAGTCTCTTTGAAAATAATTTCTCTAGAGTTATTTAATATATTGTCATTATTTATAGTTCTTTCAATGTATTTGTTGCCCAGGCTTCACTAGCTTAAATAATAAAGCATTATTGCAGTGTAATTTTCCACAAATAAGTCTGTTACATTAAAGAACTATCCTTTGCTGTATTTACGGGATTGGTACTATAGGAGTTAGTCAGAACACATTTGGATTTTGCATTCTCCCTTTCTTAAACATAAATATCTGTGTTTAGTGTCTTCAAAGATGCACAGACCTTACACTTCCTTGGTTTTGTTTTGGAAGATATGCCTTCATTGAATTCTTTATCTTCAAAACATTTGTCTTAATTTTATTTTTCTACAAATAAGACATTTTCAACTACTATACAGCTCTAATAACCTTCAGGGAGTATTAGTACCTAATTTCTCAATCTTCCTAGAAAAAGTGCTTATGTATTTGCTGCGGTTGTTTCAGAGAAACCGAGTATATTTCCCATTCTCTTTGAGACAACCACAATGCATTTAAAAAAAAATGATTGTGTTAACCTATGCATGCTATCAGCAAGTTCTTAGTTACATTAAGTTCAGGTTCAGACAGCATGCAACAGAGCAGCATAGTGTTATTGTATGTTGTGTCCCAAGATTCACAGAACACAGAATTAAATTATTTCAATATAGAGGGGAGTAGGAAAACATTCACTGTTACTCAAGCACTTCCATAGGTTTTGCCCAAAAGAACAAAGAATTCATCCTTCCTCATTAAGAACCCTGCTATACTGTATGCTCCAGCATAAAAAGTCTATTTAATAGATCATCAGTATCTGCTTACGTGTTTATAATTTAGTAAATGGCATGTCCTGAGTCAACCAATTGAAAATTTTAAAAGACTTTTAAAAAATTGCAAGATTTTCCCTTCACTTGTGTTGCAAGAATATGATGTATGTTTCTGTCATCTTATTTTTTCTACTCAGAAAAGAAATTCAGATTCCCGTCTTAAAGCAGCATCTATTTAGAGACAAGGCTCTCTACACTAGCTAGACTGTAAACTGTCATTTCAGGCTAGCTCAACAGATACAAGCTCCCAGTTGGGATCGTGTTTTGGAATTTATCAGTGATTCATACCAGGTATATTACTCATGTGTTTTGGGTGGCAATTTATAGTTTGTGAAGCATGCAGTATATATGTTTTGTGAAGGCCTTCTAGACAGTGTCATCAGGTGTTTGTCAAGGATTAAAACAAAGTCAGCCATTGCCTTCAGGTCATAATGGGAGGGGCGGGGAGGGCAGATAACTTTGGTCATGTGCCAAAAGACTTAACGTGTCAGTAAAAGCTTTATAGCGTGATGAAAACTCTACAAACAGTGGAGGCTTACACCATTTAGAGACATTCGCTTGATAAACTGTTTTCTATAAATATGAGAGGAGCCATTAAGAAGAAAGCCGATATTGGTACCAAATTATCAAACAATCCTTAATTTTGACTAAAGACCGAAACTTAGGACAGCTGTTATTTTTCCTTGCTTAGTTACATAATTAAGTTGACATAGGACACCAGTCTTAACTCTTTTGCAACTTACTGTTGGTGGGAGTTACAAGGTTTTATGTGACTTTTCAACTAGTACAATATAATACAACTTTTTATAAGTTAGTATTTCTTAGTTTTACCAGAGGCAGTTTAGGATTCTGACTCTTCTGACTCTAGCTCTTCCATACATGTGACTTTTTTACTTTTATTATACATCAAAAAGCCTTCTTTTGAAAGTAAGATAGAAGGGTTTCAGGACTGGAGTTCAGTCAAACCTGAAGAAAATACGTGCCTGGAACTCTTCTGCGTTGCTTGTTCTAGTTGTTTGCCCTACTCCCTTTCTCCTTCAACTGGATCTGGACATTAACTCTATTTGAATTTCTAACTTAAGTGTCAACTAAACCAGACTAACATCAGCTGTGCCTAAGCCAAGTCCAGAACTGAATCAGAAAGTTTGATTGTTGGGTTTGGTGACTTTTGTACTCCGTTTTTCAGGTTAATTGTTTTTAACTCTAGCTTTCATATCTTCCTGTCAAGCTAGTTCTAGTTCTGATTTTTAGTTAGACTAGTTTCCAGTCCAGTTATAGTTTCTTCAGAGATGTATCTGCCTAAAGCTTATTCGAAAAACTGGCAAATGTCTCATGAAACTTCATATGTCAGTTAATTCCAACTGTAATTCTAGGGAGTTTTTAATGCATCATGGTAATTTTTGTCTTTAATGACATAATTTGATTTTTTTTTAATTTATTTTTTGGTTTTTCCAATTACTTGCTACGAGAGTTCAGAGAGATAAGAAAAAAGCTTATTAGAAGGTCACTTTTCTGTTTATTTGTGTTCTAGTCAGGTTGTAGTCTTTGTAGTTCTGAAATGGAAAATCTTGGATCAATATGTTTATATAATCCATAGCAATTTGCATATATACTGTAAGCCTGAAACCAGAGAACTTTTCCATGAGAGCTGCTTTACTGCCAGTGCATGTCTTGCTTCTATCAGGGTACCTGGGGTTTTAAGATAAACAGCAATAACAATTGTTACACCAGTTTCTTCTTCTCATTGGTCATGGACAGACCCTCATAGCTCATGGACTTAACTCAGATCATTCTTGTTATTCTCTTAGTTTAATTACTAATATAGTGATAGATAAAATTACTTTTTATCTATTCCTATCCCTTCTTCTGTCTCTTAGATAATAGCAGTGATGGCTGTACTTAGATTTCCAAGGTTTATGTGCCATAATGATTGTCATAAATCACACTTCTTTAGTGGAATAAATCTTATCTAATGCATAAAATTAGTGTATAGGTTTATGATGAGGGAATGTTTTGGGGGTTTTCTTTTGGATCTATTGATAAGTTATTCATTAAGATGTATATTAATCAAATCATAGCTGCAAAACTTCTTACGAAGAGATCAAGCATGCAGGTGTGTGACTTCATTCTTGGCTAAGACTATTCCTGTCAATGCAGGATTTCACTTTTCATAGGAAAACCAGTGTGAGAAGTTACTCTTCCTATGAAGATAAAGAATTAAAATATTTATGGAAAAGAGGAATTAAGTTTCTGTACTGCATG
Organism: Charadrius vociferus; assembly: GCF_000708025.1. Lineage (NCBI taxonomy): Eukaryota > Metazoa > Chordata > Aves > Charadriiformes > Charadriidae > Charadrius > Charadrius vociferus. Next base: position 2,427,674 of record NW_009647025.1, read on the forward strand.
TTTAGATTTCTACTGTTTGGCTCCTGGAGGAGCATGATCTAGAAACACAACTATTTCTATAAGCACGGTACAGGTTTGTCCTTCCAGCACCGCTACAATCTAAAACTTGTATTGCTTGTTAGGAGAGGAGCACCTTGATTTTCTTGAAAAATCTTTTTATACAACCCTGTCTAGTCCAAAACATTTAGACTCCCATGTGTGTCTAAAACTCTGGCATTCTCAGAGGTCAAATCATATATTGTTAGAGATATACCAAGATTACCCCATAGTGGTCATTGATTTACTGATAGATAAGTAAATAAATGAATTGTTTTTTTCTTTCTCCTGTGTAGTGGAAAGGTATAGCTTCCACTTGGGATTTCACCATACACTTTAGAATTGAAATCAGTTCCTGGACTGTTGTTAAGTGTTAGGCTTAACCAAGCCTTCAGGTCGTTTGACAATTTCACAGCAATCCCAGTTGCTGATTTTTGAGGTTCAAGCTGTACATGCTCTTCGTAATCTTAAAAAATACTACTTAGCATAAATGAAACTGCATGAATGCAACATACTTTTTAACGTGTTCCACATTGATACAATATTTCAGAAGAACCTTTTTTCCTTTAAATGTTTTAGTATTTCAAAATTCTAAAGCTTTGATAGAGTAGTTTTGTTGCCATTTTTTTGTTGTCTGTTGACAGATATGTACAGATGCAGTAGTGAATGTGTAGAATACAACTGTATAAACAGGCTTTGCACGTGCAGGCCCTTGTTGCCTTAGCCATAACCATTACACCTCTCAAGCTTTTTGACTATTTGAAATATTTGTGTGCATGCAAAAACCTTTCATTTTAACAAATATTTCTTAACTGTTACTGTTACGTATTACATGCTTGTTTGCATTAGTATCACATCATGAAGTTTCTGGAGGAAGACTTTATTACATAAACCTAAAGATGCATTACTACCCTTAAAATATCAATAAAATTCACTTTTCTTATTCATGGGCAGTCTTGACAGCAATTTCTTTTCAAAAGGGAAAATACAAAAATTCCTTGTATACTTCTAGTTAGGGCTATGGAATAGACCCTTATGAGGCAACTTCCATCTTTAGCATCTGATTGTGGACTCCTGTGCTTTATTCCCTTCACTGGAATGGAAGCAATGAACTTCTAGATATTAACATATTGCAGTTATTCAGATGATCAGATTTGCCCAGTAAGAATTTAGTAAAATTCCTCCATACAAGGAAGAGCACTTCCGTAAGCATCCTTGAACCTAAATCCTGTAAGGGACATCAGTAAGGAGTTTTGCTGGAAAATGAACTTGGCAATGCACCAGCAAATACAAAGAACATCACTGTAACAGTGGGAAAATAATTTGAAAGAAGGCACTGTAGTTTCACACATACTGCATGCGTGGTTGGAAACTTCAAGATCCTCTTTCATCTTGCAATTACATTTTTCATAACTAGGATTTTTTCAAAATAGAAATTATATTTGTACTTAATATAAATCTATAGCATGTAATTAACTGTTCTGATAAGTCTGTCTTGCTTAAAATATGGTGGTTTTCACTGAAATGTAATGAGAAAGCATATTTTGTGAGGAAAACTTTAATAGGAAGAAGCAAGTGACTCTACAGTCGTTGTGGGTAATGTCCAAATTAAAAAAAAAGTAATATATAATGGAAATTCTATCACAACTGGCTGGTTTGTAGCTAATAAGCAATAAAGTTCCTAACTGCAGTGGAAGAAAGGATAAAATAGAAGCTGTATTTATTATACACTGTTTTTGTGTTCCAGCAGGTCTTTGTGATATTAATGAAGGTACAATGGTGCCAGAGGATCGCTGCAAATCACCCACTTCAGGTAATCATAACTTTCTCTGATTGTCAGCTTCTTATTTGCCCAGAAGATGGCATGCTTTAAGTCAACACTTGCTGCTTAAGTAATTGTATAAAACCCGTGTCTTCTCACAAACTGAGCTGTCATAAATTTTCCTGCATTGCACAAATGCATTTTTAAAACAAGGCTGATTTAAGAGATGCAATAGGGATATGTCATAAAAATCAGTGAAGAGAGATATATAATCGGAAGTATTTATGCTTCAGGGAATATGCTACGCAATGGAATTTTGAAACCTTGATAAGAGATGCACAAATTCCTGTAATAGTTCGTGTGACTGTGCTTCAAAGTCCTCCGAAGTGGTAAAGATTATTTCTGTAAAAAGAGCTGTTTACTTCTGCTTCCTCATAAGTGGTAAATTACTACTTTTCATTGGAATCAGAGTTCTTCAGAAAGTGGCATCCTTACAAAGTAGGAGTTCCCTATTTAACACTCCCCCCTCTTTTTTTTTTTGAGTTGCTATTACTGTATGTAAATACTTTAAATGAAAGCTTCAGCAATATTGTAATACTACTTAATATTTTGTTTAACATTGGTTAGTTGAGGCTATAGCCATGTAACTACTTAATAGTGCGTTTCAATGTATAGTATTCAAGATGAGTATTTCATGTAGTAGCTAAACATTTGTTGCTTATCTGCACCATTAGTCTGAAAAAACTTTTCAAGTAATATGTCAAGATCTTCTTCATTCAAAGTGTCTCAAAGTTAGAGTGAAGGACAAAATTGCAGGTTTACTCAAGTACCTAAAGTAGTACGTGCACTCTTTGCAAGGCAGTGAAAATGGTAATCAATATAGGCATTTAAAGATAGACTCCTTTCAAAGCCAAGTTGAAAGCATAATGAAAAAAGAAATCCTGTTTGTAGCTCCAGCAAAAATTTTAACATAAATTTTAATTTTTGATTTGACAACTGCTGTCTTTTGATGTTCATTTTAAATTGTGCAAAACTCTCATTTATATCAGTCAATGTCATTTTCTTTTTGACTAAACCTTTCTTAAACGGAGTTAGATTTATTTATAATTACAGGAAAATTTGGCTGGAAATTTTAAAAAGTCTTAACTGAAGATGTGATTTCATGACAAACCTGTGTAATGCTAAGTATTGGCATGCTGAATTTGTCAACTTCACCATAATTTTTAATGCAGGCATTTTTTGTGGTGTTTAGAATATAGTGCATATTTCCCCTTTCATTTTTAAATATCAAGACCAATGTTTGTAAACAACTTGCTGTGTAATGCTGCAGTTGCAGTAAATCACTTTCTCTGTCAAGACCGAGGAGGCTGATGATAATTCTTAGTTAGGTGTTTGAATTTGACACACTTAAAGTCCAGGCTAAGTCTAGTTTCTGATAGACTGCTATAAAATCTGTACAATGAGATGTAACCCTTAATTGGTATCGTCTTTTTCCCTTGCTCCAAAGTCACTCGAATGTCAGCTCAAACCACTTCTGACTGGTACTGTTAAAACTTAAAACACTATTTAATTTGAATGAGAGGGTTTCTTCCATAATTTGGAGTTGAAGTAGAGTAAAGCCCAGTTCACTGTTTCCTCTAACAGTGCAATGAAAGCAAGCCCAAAGATGAAAATCAAGGTTTATATGGAAAAATCCTTGATGTAATTAACATTAAAATTTGCCTCCCCTCCCTCTCTGTTTACCTCCCTCCTTCCTGACTTGTGCTAGCTGAACTAGGTTAAAAATTAATGCAATTCAGTTATTTGTTTAAGAGGATCAAAAAAGGGGGCAACTTAGAATAGATGAATTCAGATATCCTGAAACTGAATTAGCGGGAAATTCCTAGTCCTGCAGAGGTAGGAAAATTTCCAGTAAGTCTCCAATTGGAGTTGACTATCTGAGAAGACTATTTTGAAGCTAGTTCATATTAGAATAAAATCTAGAAGTTTGGAGAACTGTGTGCTCTGTGGCAAAAAAAGCGTATAATATCTTAGGTATGCACAAAATAGTAAGGACAAAGAAGTACCAAAAATAGTGAATGGACATAAGACGGAGGGGGGAGAAAGTACTGTTGCATTCCCCTGTAAAATAGAATCTTGAAGTAGTGAGGTTGGACTGTGCCTTGCTTCCCTCCGTTCTGTCCTGTCCTCCCAGCTCTTGGTGAGTCAGATAAGGCTTCTCTAGTTTTCCTTTGAGAAGAGTACTTGGAGGGAAGAACCTCCCTGATATGGAAATCGTTTGGTGATCTTTGTGAAGAGAGAAGAGCTGCAGTTCCTTAGGTTTGGTTTAAGTTTTATCTTTTGTGGGGAAGAGCACAAGACTGGAAAGAAGCTTGAAAATGGCATTCCGTTTTTGGAGATATAGAGAGGACGCTCCGGAGAAATCAGCTGCACAGTATGGGTGAGCTTGAGAGGCAGGAGAGAGGCCAGATTGATATGAACTTTCTCCAGTCTAGAGGTTCTCAAGTTAAGAGGAAAATACACTAGCACCAAAAGTTTGCTTGTTACTGGCTTTAAGATTGGAGGATGGGATTAGCAACTGAGTGTGTTATTGGCTTTGACTGCTACAATGTGATCTCTAAAACAGATCAGCCACTGTTTGGGCTGAAGTCTGCATTTGCTCAAGTGATCTAAATCTTCCACCTCTCCCACCTTTCTGTGCCCAGGTGAAGAGAACTGGAAGCTAACTTCCATTAGACTTCCTCCAGTGCACGGTTATACAGTTGAGAGGACTGTGAAAAGGACTACCTGCCTATGCAAGTTAGGAGAGTATCCTACAGTTTTAGTAACACAGATCTATAGAAATACTGTGAAGATGCAGGAGAAATAATAGCCGTATCTCCTGCTTTTTCTGGAGAAGTTAAACAGTAATAAGCTTAGGCTCCAGGGGCATTCATCTGACCCATAAAACATTGTATAGCATTGTAAACTGGTGAGTTTGTGTTCATGAGAGTCAAAATGTTTGCATTCTATTCTTATTTTACACTTCCACAATATAAAGTCCAATGAAATCTGGTGGGTTTTAGTTGTTTTAGTTTCATGACAATATTAAGCCTCAAGTTGTGGCCTATAGCCACCACTGGGTTTTCAGTATTAAGTAGTCAGAAAAATCCCAGGTGGCAGCCTTGGCTCAGAGCTGTCTGCAGAATAGTTGAACTGTGGCCCAACAGTGACTTACTACATTGGAAAAAAACAATTTTTCAAAACTTGTTTATTGTTACGGCAGTGGTCTGTGAATCATAATTTAGGTTAATCTTTACATCTGGAACCGTGATTAAATGTAAATATTTTATTCAATGAGGGAAATATTTCTATCAGTAAACTTGCTGCACTGTGCAACGTTGTACCTTGCATTATAATTTTTGTGGTTAATCTCAATAGGGCAGAATTCTTGTCATACCAAAATAACTTGGACTTTGTGGTATGTAGTACAGCTGCAGAGGATACTGGTGGCAGTATTTGATATTTTAATTCATCTTTGTATCTTTCTTAAACTTAAAGTTTGTATTAGTACATTGGGTTTGTGTCAAAGATACATGTTTGTATATCTGTTTCATTCTGTCTTCACTCAGGTTCTGGTTCACCAAACAATTCTGATGATGATCAAAAAATGAATAATTTTATAGAAAAGGGTACAGTATTTTTCTTTTCTATAGACTTATTTTTTTCCAGTTCATCCTTTGATACACTTAGATTGATCTTTTTTATTGAAATATTATTTACAGTGAAGACCAAAAGCAGAAAGTTTTCCAAGATGGTAGCCAATGACATAGGTAGGAACTAGAAAAATTCTGCTCTGTTCCTAATCTAGTGCCTATTCTATGCAACTCTAACCCAGCAGCAAAAAAAAAAAAAAAAAAAAATTCCAATTTTAATGCATTAAGTTATTAATTTTTCATTCTTTATGCTAATTGGTAATTCTATGGGCTGCTTCTGTACTAAATACAGTGGGCACAATAATTTTTACAAAAATCAAAGATGATGGTGGTTTAAATTCTTTGATCTTACAATTACACTTCTCTATTTTCTGGATGGGTGAAATTCTAATCTGTACTAAGAGTTCAGTCTATGCAAGTCACAACATTATTCCACTACTTTTGCAAAGGTATACTTACTTTGAGAACACATGGCTGACTTTATTTCATGTGCTGCATTCATAGCCATATGGTCAGATTTCCATATGACTATGGCCAAGGTAAAGGCAGTATCGTGTTTTCGTTTAATCATCTGGAGAACTTGGTCATATATATAACTACACACCATTACTGTTCCAGAACTGTATTTACTTTTCTTCATTCAAAAATGACGCAATACCCTACCAGCTCCAGACTTGTGTCTCAACAATTTGATGACAAAATTGCCTTGGAATATGTTGTATGCAGGTAGACTGAACCCTTTTATGATTGGAATGAAAATTAACTCTGCTTCTGACAATTGGGTCATTAAATAAATGAAGGCAGGAGTCTGTATAATTTAATTTTGGGAAAGGGACTCTTCCTTAACTGGGATATGGTTATTTTCATTTCAGAATCACTGTGTTAACGGGTTGTTTTGTTTTTGTTCAGTACATTAGTATATCGTTGTAGGAGGATTGCATTTCTTCTTGTTAATCAGATCAAAAGGTTGAAATTATTTTATATTAGAAAACTTTTTGCTAAACTACTATTTCATAGGTTGCATTGAACTATAGGTTAAGGGTAGGGAGGAAGAGATTTCTTTTTCTGTAGTCTCCCTTTGCTTTTCTGTTTGGCAACTTAACTTTTATCCTAAACCATTAAACCCTTTCATCGTAATTTGTTAATTGAGAAGAATAATTCCAAATTCAGTGAGATAAATAGGAGTATGATGAATTCATCTTTGGAATTTGAGGTACAGAATTAAGAGCAGCAAGAATATGTGCTTTGCTCAGTACTGTGTTGAGCCCTCCTTGCGGCGATAACAGAAATGTTAGGGAAGATGAGTTCTGAGACAGTGGAAGCCTGAAGTTCCAGAATGCAACTGGCTGTCAAGAATACGTTATGTCAATTCATCTGTAATTAAAAAAAAAAATAAAATAATTACATGAGTATAACATGATTAATATGTTCTCCTAAAGGAAATTCAGTCTAACTAGAAACTTATGTTCAGTTCTTCTAATGAGAAAAGCCACACTTAATCTTATGCATGTTATATCAATGCCTGTTGATGAGGTAGCGTTTCCCTTTTGTCCCAAAGCAGTCTCTTCTGGATTTAAGACAGCGTATCTTGTGCAAAAAACATAGTATGTTTGAGTATGACTTCATTATCTTTTTCACTTTTTTAAAGAGTAATGGTACAGCATTGATAAAATATGCTAATGATAATTCTATAGAACTATTGACATCTGTTTCAGCTTGAAGCCTTTCAACTAAAAGTATTGTGAATGTTTTTCACAGCTAAAAAAAGCAAAACATTTATTTACATGTAATGCATTCTTTAGGGTGCAAGTTGAACGCAGAGTTAATTGAGACAATAATGCATTTGATGTGTAATTCATAAGCGTCCCCCAGTCAGCCCATACTGTGATTTGTGTAACTTGCAGTTTATTGGAAGTTTAAAGAAATTAAATTATTTCATCTGCATTCTGTTAGTTTTGAGTGGTTTGATGCTGTGCATGGAATGTTTTTTTTTTTCACTGACATGTTTTCTATACCTTATCTGGCATGTTTGCTCTGCATGGCTCTTTCTGAACTTACATTCTAAGCTCTTCCACATAAGTAAAACACTTGTTAATAGTTGCACGTTTTTCCATTTCATTATTTTAAACTGAATTGCCAACTAAATCTGAATGGACAATGAGTTTTGTAAAATGTGTCACTGTCATTAACTTCACCATGTTGTAAGAAACAAGTTGTTTACAATCAGGTGTGTTCACATGGATGAATTTGGTGTATGTAGCATGGTTGTAGCTCTTCACACTGGCATATAGTGCAATCAGTCCAAGTTCCTTCCATTCTTTGTCAGTCTGAAATGTAACCTTTCAAATGGATTTGAAAACACAACAAGAATTATTTACATTGATAATTTCAGTTGCTGTTAGTATCACTCCTGTGGTTCTTGTCATATGGGAGCAGTGAGTAAGGAAATACTGCTTGCAAAGTGAGAAGTGATCTCATCTCAGTGATAGGGTGACAACATAATACACATGCATTTAGAAATATGAAGCCATTGACAATTTATTCACTTTATCGAAACTCATATAGAGGCATCTTCCTTTCTACAGTTTTATGTCAGTAGTGACAGTAGTAGGAAGTATCATTCTTGCTTCATTAAAGGATCAAAAACCATCTGAGACTGCAACAATAGCATAAATTAAAAAAAAAGTAAATGCTTCATGTACCAAAGCGGCAGCTTTGCCTTATATACTGTTAAGATCAGTTGGTCTTTTTTTTTTAAATACTCAGTTGTGAACGTTCTGTGTTAAGGAATGGATAGTCATTCAAGTTAAAGACCTATTGTGAATATGTTGCTTTTGGGTCCTGTTTCCCTTTTATTTGCATCAGAGGTGAATTTTGGAATAGTTGTGATTACCTTGGATGTATGGAGATACTTGGCTTAACTAAGCATTTCTAGAGATCATAGAAAATACTGTGGCCATTATTAAAAGCAGCCATTGCTCTTAGGAATGGCAAATACTTGAAATTATAAAAAACGTGCTGTGAAGTAGTGCAGAGAAGTGTACCAAATGTAGATGAACTTACAGGAAGAATAATTGGTAGGAAGTGTTTGATTTCTAAGGCTGTGTCATTTTTATAGAAAGGCATTGTGATCCAGCTTCAGTGGAAGCAAAATCTTAAGCTGTTTTACTCACACTTTGGTCAGTTAATTATTTGACATGAAGAGATACATGTGATTAAATATATAGCTACAAATCAGATCAGAAGCTGAGGTATTGTAACATCTATTTCTGGAAGAAGCTTTAGTAAAGGTGTATGCGAAATATTGTAGACTGTAAGACCTTCAGAACTGTTCCAGTAGGCTACGTGTCAAATACTTTTCAGGAAAAATTGTTTTATTTTTTGTGGTTCATAAATTTTAAAACAATTGCAAACAATATTAGTAGGCAGATCTAAGCAGAGTAGCATTAATTACAAACTTCTATTATCTCTGCTGTTACTATTGACATAAAGTTTTTCGCATTTGTTACATTCTAAGTGTACACCTAAATATTTCAAACAGTGCTAGTCATTGACTGTTAATGCTGTTTTCATGGAATCAAAGCTTAAGATGCTCATAATAAGTTCTTGTTTTCCCTAATGCCAGAGTAAGACTGTTTCTTCCAATGTGTTTTTAATAATTCGATCTCATTGTTGATATGTCAAGTACATCTCATGTTCTCCTGTAAACTCATTTTACTATTCTTATATCAAATTTCAAGATTTCGGCATTGTTAATCTATTTCTGCATTGTACTCTCACCTCTACAATATTCAATTCTTTAAGCATCTTGAAATGGGTAATGTAAATTTTTCACTTCTGTGCAGTTGTCAAATAGAGAATAATTTTGGAACTTAGGTATGTCTAACAAATTCTAAGCTGCTTAGTTATTTTTCATGAAATGTTAAATGAAATAGGCTTTATGTAACCTCTTCTCTTGTCTGTCAAAACACCGAGACACTTGTGTCCTTTATAATCTTTAGAATATTTTTAGACAAGTTAGACCGTTTCCTTAAACAGGGAATGCATGAGAAATCACTGTAACTTTCAAACCGATTTGCTAGTCACTGTAAAATATCAGCTCAGGATAACCCACCACAAATAAAATAACTATGATTTTGAAGCCACAGCTTGCTATTGATAGTTCAGTCATGTTTCAGCCTTCGGGTAGTCTTCATTGAATTGGTTGAGCCTCCTATGCTGAAATATAAAACGCTACGCCAAGGTAAACTTTCATATTTTAATGCCTGCCCCTTCAAGCCTGACCTATGAGAAATCTCTAAGAATCCTGAAGGTTGTTTTTTGACAGTTCTAAAATACCATAATACTATATCATACTTGTTTAATTTTTTATATATATATATATATATATAAGCAATAAAAAGAATGTGTGTGTGGCTGTGTATGACTCTAGGTTTTCTAATTTAGAGGAGTATTAAACGTAGGTGTAAACACGGGCAAAATAGTCATTCTTACCTCAAGCCAGCAGTGTGCGAGGAGGTGCTCCCCCGTCTCTGTCTCCTTGTCTCCCAGCAGCTGCAGCAGGGTAGTCTTGGCTGTAAATGCTGAAGCAACCAGCACCACCAGAGGTATTAAACTCTGATATGATAGCTAGTACTTGAGGTCAGCTACACCCAGGAGGAGCAGTCACCATCACCTTAGCCCTGTTGTACAACTGGAGCAAAAAGCCTGACACTGAGCCCTGTCTCTGTACATCTCCATCCTGTTTTTTTCCGTTGCTCTGATGTGTATCTTTTGTGTTGTAGATGTCTAGCATGTTGCTGTTTTTCATCTGAGGCATAGCTAAAACTGAATTTTCTAAAACTATTGTAAACCATAAGCCAGATATGAATACAAACAGGTTTTTTTTTTTTATACTAAATAATGTTAGTTAAAAAAGGTTTAGCTGGCACAATATTCCTATTTTCTTTCTGCAACTTTAGGCACTTTTTTCTTTAAACACGAGATGGCACTACTGCTACTTAAATAGGTTCTTGTTTCCTATTTACATTTGAATTATTGAGGTTTTTGACACATTAATGTATGTTTTGAAACGTATAATTTTGCATAGCACATTGACAATTTCTAGCTATGACGTCCTTTTTAGCAATTCATGTATCCTCTTGTCTTATTAATGAGGCATAGTTCAGTGTTTGTAGAAAATGTCTGACAAATTCGTTTTGCCTTATCGACGTAGTTCACACAGGTGGCCTTTCACTTAGGAACCAAAAGCTAAAACTGTGGATTGACTCTTAAGAGTCCAACACACTTGCCTGTACTTATTACCTGCTGCCTAGTATCTTTTTTTGTTTGGTTAGTTTTCTCCGAGTTAAAATTGTGTGTCAAACATTTCTATTTGAAAAACCAAAAGTGACCACTCTGATCTTCAAAGTGACTAAGTTAACTAAACATTGGTGGTATTCGCATGTGGAAAAAGCTGTGAAAAGCCAAAAAAAACCCCCTCAAATTATTTTCTATGTGCATACTTCAGTATCTCAGCTTTTATGATTTACATGTTTAACATAGGAAACAGATCTTACATTGAAGAACTCCCATCTTGTAATTCACAGTTCCAAATGAGGTTTCATGGTCTCTGTTCAAGCTGACAGCAAAAAGATGGTTACTGGTTACTATTGGTGTTTTGTACCATATTTTCTGTTTGTATAGCTGAGCTCTGATCTGAAACAGGAGTTGATCTTGTTGAACACAACCTTTGGCAGAAACTTAATTTCGAGGAGCTTGGCCTCAGCATTAAGATAGGCAGATGCCAGTGCAAGGATGAGGGTAAAAAAAATGTGTAATGGGACTGCACTTTTCAGTTTCAGCCTGCACTAAAATAAGTTAAAGCACTAGCATTTCAGTCTGAGAGTAAGTAATTTCAGTTTAATTTGAATAGGACGTACTTTGTAACATTGACACTTGAAGGAAATTAGAAGATTATTTCTGGAGTCTTACTTTCAAATTTTTATAATGTATGACAGGAATAAAACTGTTCAACTATTCAGATAACTAGCATTTGCAATATTAATGAGCATAATTGATGATACAACGAAGTATTTAACTTTTTGAAGAAGTGGAAGTAACTTTAAATCACATGCTGCTCTTCAGGATATGTAGAAAACAATTATTTCTGTTCAAATGATAATTTGAATGAGTTAACTCCATTTTTAGCTGAGAGAAGCGGCAAGATTCGGGCTGCTTTATGACTGGTATCCATTATAACATAATCCTAGAATTATGAGGCTATTCTCAACATCTACTTTATGTGGAGAAGTGTCACCCTTCCAAGATAGTGAAGAATTAAATGATGCATCAAAATTCAAGCATGTGGCTGGGAAAAAAACTTCAGAGTCTAGCCCAGGTCTAGTAGTTAAGCTACATCAAAATTATTCCTTCTCTAGTAATTATTGAAAGAAAGGCGGAGGAGGGTTGTACGGCTGCTAGTTTACTAGTGACTTTTAGTATAGCAGCATTTGTTAGTATCGCACTGCATTTTAAATGGACCACAAGATTTCCATTCCTATAAGGAGAATTTTCCAAGTCAGGGATGAGTTCAAGTGCTATTTCTTACTACGGCAATATTATCAAATTATACTATCATTTGTTTGACGGCGTCCCAAGTGTTTATGCTTCTGCTTTTATAATTATTCTCTGTAACATCTTCATTCTTCTAAAGGAACGGATCGCATCTCAGATTACCAGTTTTTTTACACATGTGCATTAGTGTTTTAGCATAATAAGAGTTCATCTTTTCCCTATTTTAAATATCTCAAATTTGATCAGGAAATAGGCCAGAAGAAGAGGGGATGTAATGTTAACTTTATGTAAACTGCAGCGCATGTTCTTACAGTAGCCAAGAGTCTGCATTCTGTCCTCTCACCTGCGGAGCTAAAACTTGAGGTTGAGCCAAAGCAAAATTCATGCAACCCATTAAGTTCTGCCTGAAGCCTGAGGAGAAACGAAGCTTGGCAAAAGTCATTAAATGCTGTATTTGGGGATTTTGGTATCTTCCATGTTTTACTTTGCACCCCTCCCTTGTGGAAGTGAAGCTCTGCTTTAGTAGAAAACCTGTTAAGTACTGCAATTAATGTAATAAGCAATTATATATTAAATATTGGGAAAGAGGCAAATAAAGGCCAGCAGAGTCATGTTTATTCTTTTTAAAAAAAAGATATACTTCACTTTTCAGCAAAGATGTCCAGGAAGCTAAGTTTGCCAACTGAGTTAAAGCCTGATTTAGGTAAGTTTACATAGTTGATTTTATTTTTCTAAAACTGTTTTACAGAATGCGATGTACATTAGAGTCATAACTTATGTAAACTATCATGACTTTGTGTTGCATTTATCTGAAGTGTAGAACTAAGATTTTAATTCAGCTCTTTCTGGGGGCTCTCAGGCACAAAATGTCATTGCTGTCATCATAAGGTAAGCCTGCAAATCTTGTACATGGCTTATCACGCTTCCGTCAAAATTTTTAGTCATCTGTCACTCACTTTACCAGTAGTGCTGTGATAGCAAAAGTGTGAAAAAGCAGGTAATGTACGAAAAATTGCTGCCTGTTTAGGACCATTAGGATTACATTTTAAATTGAAAAATTAAATACCTTAAGAAAAACAGCGTATGTTGAGGTCCATTCAACAGATAGTTGGACATAGTTTTAAAAATGTTAATTATCTTGTGACCACTCTCTCTAAATGACAGTAATATACAGCTGTTTGGATGGATGACCAGTCTGAGAATTTAATTTTTCCTGAAAAAGCACGGTACCTTTTTATATAATACGTAGTTCAGTTGTGAAGTCCTGCACAACTAAAACAGCAAATGAGTGGATTTATTTTTTTTTTTTAGTACTTAGTCATCATAAGTTGACTGCCAGCTTGTAGATCGGTTCTAGCTCCCCTGCCTTGTTCTCTAAAGATGATGGGGGGCAGCTGTAGACCTGCAGCACCAGATGCAGCCTGCATGTGAAAGCTGTCTTCTGCCTGCCACAGCTCACTTCCCCCTCTGCAGCAGAATTGCTACAACCACCCCAGCAGAAGACAGACCAGGATCAGACTGGCAGCTGCAGAACTGTGTATTTGACAACTGCTGCTATCAGCAAGGAAAGAGTCCATGGCACTGGGATATCCTGAAACTGAGCTGGACCACCCTGATTTATAATTACAGCTTGCTCCACTCAGAGAAATGTGAAGTTGGAAGGAACCCTCAGAGATCCTTTAATCCGTTGCTGTGGCAAGGATCCAGATGTCTGACAATTTAACCTCTCATCTATTCATGAGCCTCCAATAAATAAGTTTTTAGAAAAATCCCAGACGGAAAGTTCCAGTGTTCTGTAGTCAGACAAATTTCCTGTTATTTAATCAATCTTCCTTGCTTCCATGTTAACTTTTTTTGTGTCCTTTGCACAATGAACAGGGATAACAAGGGCTCCTTATCTTTGTTAGCCATCTTTTACGCTGTTGAAAGCTGTCTTCATATCTCTAATCTTCATTTTTGCAGATAACTTTTTTACAAAGTTAAGTTCCTTCTCCTTTTTTAGCTTATGCAGTTTAAATCTAGGATGGCTTCTGATAATCTCCTTTTGGAATTTTTCCTTATCTTTCTGAAACTCTTGTGCTCAGAACTAGAAGGATTTAACTGTGGCCTTGTTGGCATGAAAGAGCAGAAATATTTGATTTGTCTTTTCAGTCTGTGTCTGTTCGTCCTTACTATGTTTACTAATGGTTTAGGGATGATTTCAGTTTCATGTGAATTTTATCATACATTGCAAATGGGAGCACATTTGTACTTAAATATTATCTAATTCATTCTAATTCTGCTGCTGGTTTACTCCCAGTTCTTTGATAGCAATAAGCACTTAGAAGTTTTCTTAATGAACACTGGAGAAAAGAGAATGCTGAAATTCTTTCAGCATTTTCCAATCCTGAGAGTTTCAGCATTTTCTACATTATTTAATATTTGCTGTTCTTTCTACTGAAATATCGGAAACTTTTTTGTCATCTTCTGCTATACTCATAAAATAGTTCATACCTTCAGAATTGTAATAGCCTTTGACTGATTTTACTTGACTTTGCATATGTGTAGATGCCTTATTTTGTTCTGTGTAAAATTCTTCTGGGTTTGCACATCTGTAAATAACTTCCTCAAACAATTATTTTTTTTCATTTTACTTTTATCTTTTATCCTAGTGGGATAGCTTTTCCATAGTGTTCTTCAGAGATTGTCAGCTTGCTTGTATTTTCTTGTCATTGATGCTGCCGTATCTACTGGATCTAGGAGACAGCCGAAATATCTTTCTCTGAAGTTCATTATCCTTATCTTCTCTCCTTTTCCGTGGGTTCTTGAAACCTACTTTTCCATGATCATCATCTTTCAAATTACTTTTGTCTTTAGATCTGTTTTCCTCCATGAATAGCCAAAACAAAATCTAAAGTATGTGCTTCTGTATTTATCTTCTATTTTCCAAAACAAGTTATCTGGAACATAGTCTAGTCTGCATTATACCATTGCTTTTCAATGTTGTAATTCAGATGATTAAGGTACCGTTGCCATTGGGTCCTATCCTTTGGTTTACTTGCTCAAAAGAGCCTCATCTTTCTGATGAAGTGGTGCGTAGTGGGTCATCACACTGTTGTTCCTTCCTCTTCGTCTGAAACTAATCCATTAACAAACCATAGATTCCTCCTTGAGTTCAGGATAAATAATATGTACTAAAGCAGTTAAACTCTTGGTTCTCAATTCTCTCTTCTGAACAAGTTGTCCGCTCTCCGTAAATCCTGTATTATCTGGAAAAATTTTTATGGGATTTTTCCCGTCCATTCCTGCGTTTCTGGAATATGTATACATGCTCTTCAAATATTCAGCCAGATGCAACTCAACAAATGCACATTTAATTTTATGCATCTTGGAGTTAATGTATTATTATATTCAGACTGATTAATCCATGTTAAGAGTTTAAAAAACATTAAGTTAGCAAATATTGAAACCTGAAGAAACGAGCATCTTAAGAGGTTGTGGTCATTAGAAGAATTATAAAAACAAATAATTTTTTAATTGTTTTTACCCTGGATTTGATTTTTTTAAATGTGAAAACTTAGGATGTCAACATCTGAGTCTTTGACTTAGTTTCTTTCTATAATCCATGTTTTACACTTGACTTAGCTAAAATTTGGCAGGACAATAATTTTCCTATCCTTGTTGGAATGAGACGAGTGTCTCTTGAGAAGATTCACTGTTTGTGTTGAGTAGATGTCTGTATTTAGTCAGTTGAATTCTCGTTTGCATGCTTTTCAAATGCATGTTAGATGTTCCTTGTAGAAAGTTCTGCAATAATTTAATGAAATTAGCATAGTGATACTTCCAGAAAGTATGTGGTTAAAATGTTTCTATTTAGCTCTTAATCTCGCTTTAAAAATGCTAATTGCCTCTATACCCTATCCAAAGGTTCAAAACAATAACTTATTTTTTAAAAAATCATTATATAAATTGTATCAAACTTTTACTAGTAAGGGTTGTCTTGTGCTAAAGTTTTGGAATGATGAGGTTAGTAAAGCATTAACGCGTGAATGTGTAGATAAATTGAGACATGCTGATGTGTTAAGTATCACCACATGTACAGACAGCACACAGCTAGAATGGAGCAGCATATTTACTGATCTGAGCTTTTTTAATGTTAAAATTCATTCTCTGTTACGAGAACCTTATTTGCTAAGCAGTGAGCAAGATGTCCTGTAAAGTTTTAGTGCCATTTCTGGCACTACAGTACTGTATTTAAAATGGAAATCTTCAGCTTTGCATACCAATGCCAGGCAGCACTTGGTATCATTTGATGTTTCTTTTGCTAAAAGTTTGGGCGTATACAAGTAGCCTGTTAGGTATCCTCCATACAGTTTCCTAAAGTGGGACAATATTATTGCGAGTCATTACAGGTTACGTGTTATCATGATGTCTGGCTATCACTGCTGCTCTTAAACTAAAATAGTTGCATCTTCATAGGATTACTAAACCATGTTCCATGGAAGCCATTGTTTTTTAATCTGGTAAATGAACTAATTGGCAGAGAGATTTGTAATTCAGTTTTTTAAGAGGAGGAGTCCTGTTTGGTAACTGTTGTTCTCTGTCCCAAGAAGACAGTAATATGCATGACAATTACCTAACGGCAACCTCTGCCAAAAAAGATTGGGCACTTTGTTCAGGATACAGGTATTGAAAACTGGCCTGGACAGAAATATGACTGAGGAAGAATACAGGAGTAATAATCAATATAATGATAGTATATACTTCATGCTAAAGAACAAAAAAGAAAATCTGAATTCTCTTAATGCCTGCATTTTGCCATTCTTTTTCATTATACTGATTTCTTTTCAGATGTCAAAGACAACTCTTTCAGTCGATCCCGGAGTTCTAGTGTAACTAGCATTGATAAGGAGTCACGCGAGGCAATTTCAGCTCTTCATTTTTGTGAGACTTTCACAAGAAAGGCTGATACATCACCTTCCCCATGCCTGTGGGTTGGGACCACGCTGGGTACAGTGCTTGTCATTGTACTGAATTTACCCCCAGGAGGAGAGCAAAGACTTCTTCAGCCAGTAATTGTTTCTCCTAGTGGTAAGTACAAAGCAGATGGGCTAAAGTATACTTTGATAAAGTATTAATGATGATGGTTGGGGTTTTTAAGACACTTTTTCTTAATTATGGATTAATTGAAAGTTAATACATACTTCATCGAATTATCTACAAAGGTTAACAATCTAGATTAGTTACTTCATTACCAGAGTTTTAAAGTTGCAAAGTTGAAAACATGACCTAATATAATATAAAAATACCACTTCAATGTATACTTGCTGAGAAAAGCATGTTTTCTAACCTTAATGTAGTACGTGACAGTTGTTAAACAGAAACAGCAGAGCAGATGGGTATTTCAAATACTCAAGTAATTCTTTTTTGAGTCATGAGGTAGGAAACTTTCAGTTTTCCTGTGTCGTGAAAAGGGAATACAAATTAAGGGTTGTATATTGAACAACTAGCTTTAAATATTAGTGATAAACTATTCCTTTGGATTGCTGTGAGGGGTCTTGTCTTGTTTTTCTGATACACAGCAGCTGATTTTGTTGTAATTATGTGTTAATGCCTTGCTGAAAGTGTTGTTAGGCATATATTTCACTCTTCTGCTACCGCTGTCTCATGCAGAACATGCTGCTGTGCTCCACTGTGCTCACACAGATGGAGGGTATCAGGACATGCAAATTGCAGTGTTGGCAAATGTTCATGGGTTTACCTGCATGTGAATAAATGCAAGTAAAATAAGAAATGTATTAGCTTAAGATCTGGCCTACAGAGACACTGATTTAAACAGTGGGGAGGAAAAACTTTTCCTCTTTCATTTTATGCTAGAGAGAAGTGGATTCAAATGTGAACTGCAGCAGAAAAACTTCATGTTGTTTGTTTCTGAACCTGTCTATATTGGAGAAAAAGGAGGTGCTCACCTTGGACTAAACATTTATTGTTGATATTAACCACTGTGTGTCCTCCTCAGGAGAGAATTGCATTTGTGATGCTGAATTTGAATACAAATGTGCATTCCAGCTTGGCTTTCTTAATAAATGTGTATATTTCCTTTGAAGTTAATGGAAGGGTATGCATGCACTTAACCCTTGAAAACTGGTTTGACACTTTCTTGAATATATGTGTGCTCTTGAACATGCTACATTGGGTTTTAGATAAACATCAAAGGTTTTGGTATATGTTTTGCTACAGAGGCAAGCCTAAGCTCTTGCGTTTTTTATTCATTTTGCTGGCTTAAAGAAATATTTTGTAGCTTGAAAGACAGTTTAGGAGAACTGTTTTAGAAATGTGCTCAATTTCTTTATCCTAGGAACCATCCTGAGGCTAAAAGGGGCAATCTTGAGAATGGCTTTTCTAGATACCACAGGATCTTTGGTCCCACCAGCACATGAACCCTGGAGAGAACACAATGTTCCTGAAGATAAAGATGAAAAAGAGAAATCGAAAAAGCGACGACCTGTCTCAGTGTCCCCTTCTTCCTCTCAGGAAATCAGTGAAAACCAATATGCAGTGATATGTTCAGAAAAGCAAGCAAAAGTTATCTCACTGCCATCCCAGAACTGTGTTTATAAGCAAAACATAACAGAGACTTCTTTTGTTCTTCGTGGAGACATAGTGTCATTGAGTAACAGTATCTGCCTTGCATGTTTCTGTGCCAATGGACATATTATGACTTTTAGGTAAGACCTGTTTGATAGTAACTTAAATATAAAAAGGACAAATAGTCTTCTGCTAGATAAGAAGTTTCCTTTTCCATAAGAATATGAATTAAAATCTACATTCACTCAGTGTTGATGAACTTCTTACACTTGGGCCTGGATAATTTTGATTATGCATTCCTATTAGTTATGCCTTCAACACATGAAAAAGTTTACCTGTTTAGCTCAAGCTACCCTGATTCAACAAAGAGTTCCAAACGTGTGATATAGGTCCTTGAGTTGATGAAGATTCTCAAATGTAAATTTACTCCCTGATGGAGAAAACTGCATTGAGTCAGACCTGCAACAGTACCTGACCACAACTCTGCTTATTTTTGTGCAGCTATTCGCATCACACTTGTGCCTCAAGCTTATCTTTTTGTTGTGTAGCTAGATTGTGTCTTAAAGGCCTTAAACTCAGGCTATAAAGACAAGATTAATTGCTAGAAGTTGTAGTATAGAAATAATCTAAAGAGGCTTAAGTTATGAGTTTAAACATGTGTGAAAGTAACGTTTCAATGTACTTACATGTCACCTGTGTAACTTTAACATGTCCTTTTTCTTGAATATTTCCAAATGCTATTTTATTCTGAACAGCAGTGTGTATATATCTATGTCCTTGCACCTGCGTTTTAGTCTTTACTAATGCTTACGTGAATGTGGAACACGGCATTATAAAACTATGCCAGTGAAATTCCTAAAAGGTTATTTTTAAGGTTGTGAAAACAAGCTCTCAGCTTGGGAAATTCTCTAAAAAGATACTTCTTCAGGGAGTTGTTAGGAATAGAACTAAAGCTGATCTGATGCATGCTACAATTAAAAAGTAAGTTTTGATTGTTAAGTTTAACTCCATTGATCTATATTCCAACATATGTTCTAAACATCTCTAGAAAATGCTGCTCACCTTGGCAGGGCAAATACTCTCCCCCCCCCCTCCCCAATTAAAATTGAACTCAATGTTCAGGTACAATATATTCAAACAAATCCTGTTTTCCGCAGGATGCATTTTGTTTTCTAAAGAACTTTTCATAGAGGTAGGTTCTAAACTATAAATATTGAATTTTTACCT
>NW_009647025.1:2447543-2471581 GCF_000708025.1 Charadrius vociferus
TAGGGAAGTTGAATGCCCAAATATTAACGCCATTTCATAAGCATAATTGCTGCTGGGAAGTGGATTTAATGTGCTGGTTTTGTAAAGTTGTGAGAGCATTGTATCATACCAAACATGGCCCATACTTACCTACTGATATAAATCTAGACAGGTCTTATGATTCTGTTAAATTTGTTTGATTTTTCTGAAAATGCTGTCGTGGATGTCATGCATATGCTACCTGATCTAATGTTTTTGTGTTTTGTCTTGAAGCTGTAAGGATGTTTTTTGCTTCCATCCGTCTGAAGCAAAGCACTTCCCTGTTACTAACTCACTCTTAGGAATATTCTTATTTTGGATACGTGCATGGCAGAAGTGTCATTTCTGGGTGATGTGCTTACAAGACAATATTGCTTTTTATTTCTTACCTGTAGAAGTTGCCTCCAAAGTCGTGTTACCTGTTCTTCTTTCTGTTGTTTGTCTTAGATTAACTCTGCTGAGATACAAACCAGAATCCGTAAAATGCAAGCTTAACATTTAGAAATCTCAGTATCATACCAGAAAAACCCCACAACACTTACTGTTGCGGTTACTGCATCCTTCTTTTTCATTACCTTTGACTTCACTTTGCCCCTTTATTGCTTTTTTTTTAGGTTCTAGAAATAATAAACTTATGCAGATGGTATCTGCAGCAGAAGCTGCATAATGTCTTGTTGGTACATTTGCAGTTAACATCTTGTGTAAATTATGTTTTTAAACAAATTTCATAGGGGGTGTTTTTGAGACAGCGGTTTATTTTGGGTTCTTTTTTATCAAGACATCAGGTGTTCAGTCACTTCTTGCTTGCATTTATTATTACTTTGAGGGAGAGGAATGTTTGGTAGCAAGAGCATTGTTACAGCCTGAGTGTGTTGCATCTGTTCTTCAGTAGCGTGATGCAGTAGGTACTCCAGTTATATGTGCAGAATCAAAAAATACATGGTAAGCAAACCTTGCTCTAAGAGGACTTCCTCTTAAATATGCAATCAGATTTAAAAAAGTGGACATAATTCTTAATATTGTTGTTTGAGGCTGCTAAATTATCTTTTCCTTTGAAAGCTCACACTCCTGTGTATTTCCAAGTGTTCTTGAGAAGTGTTCTTGTATTTTTAGTCAAGGAGAAATTCTTCACCTGAAAGAAGAGGTTGGATGTTTAACTGTAAAAAGTAATACTTATCAAAATACTTTAATAATTACTGAATAATGCTTTAAGTGTATCTGTGATTTACCCTGTTTATATGGTACTTATGCAGATGGTGAAGAGAAAAAGAATGTATTGTGGTTTAGAAATTTGATCAATCCTGCTATATTTAGTGTTTTAATTTTTTTTTCCTTAAGTTTGCCAAGTTTAAGGCCACTGTTGGATGTATATTACCTGCCACTCACCAATATGCGGATAGCCAGAACATTCTGCTTCACCAATAATGGACAAGCACTCTATCTTGTCTCACCAACTGAGATACAGAGGCTCACCTACAGTCAAGAAACATGTGAAAATCTTCAGGTAATGAATTTAAAATAAAATTACTCTTTACTTAGGCTCTGAGGTTCTCAGTTCTAGATTCCCAACGCTTACATTATAAAGTTGAGCAATCGGCGCTTTTATTTTTCGCACTGTAGAGTCTCTGATTCAGGATGAATCACTTCTAGTCTTAAATGTTACTGTTTCATCCATCCTCTTGTATTTGAAACAGTTTCTTACTTAATTTCCTTTTTGATCGATAGGAAATTTCTTTAGCATAGGCAGTTATCAAAACTCCCTTGTTCATTGATGCTGGTGAGGTGCATGCTGATGTAAGGAGGGAAAGCTGACTCAGGATACTTGAAGGAAGCTATTATGTTTCAGGGGAATTAACAGCTTGAAAAGGTTCTCAGCCATGCTTCAGCTTGGAAGTTGTATAGAATACTGAAATAGCAGAGCTGCAGGCTGTAAGCTCAACAAGATCAGGAGTGTTGCCCAAGTTGCTGAGGGGCAAATGCAGCTTTACTCGAACCCATTTCTGTGCTACTAAATTTCATGAGCTATAAGCTTGCAACTAGCAGAACAGATGGTTTGGACGCATTTCTGAGTATGTTTTTATTTCTTCTTTCCTAAGTCGCCTTGCAAAGGCAGATGCCTATTAAAGCATATTAATTTTGAAATTTAAATCCACAAAATAAATCCTTAAAGTGAAAGAATGTTCCATTAATTTGTGTGTAATAATGTATGCCTTGTTGTGTCTCTTCATTGCAAAGGAAATGTTGGGTGAGCTCTTCACTCCAGTAGAAACACCGGAAGCACCAAACAGGGGCTTCTTTAAAGGTCTGTTTGGAGGTGGGGCACAGTCACTTGACAGAGAAGAACTCTGTAAGTTTTTAGAATTTCTTACTTTTCTGGTATTTCTACCCAAGGAAGCCAATAATCCTTGAGAAATGTATTATCTGTGTTAATAGCACATTACATTTGCAAAGAGGAAAGTAAAAAAAGGAATGACAAATGCTTTTCGATAGCGTTTGTGTTGTGCGCCTTACCAACAAGATTGGAAAAGCTTGGTACCATCTTCTCACAGGCTCCTTTACCTCATTTGTTCAGGATTAGATTGTAAACCAAGAAATGGGACAACCGATCTTATTTTTATTCATCTTTATAAAGTATATAGTACTGACCATGCTTTTCTTAATGTTAAACTGAAAGGGGTTGGTTCTGGAGAACAGTGTTCTGGACAGTGGGAAAATTAAAACTCTGTTCTGCTTTAGTTCATTTGCTAGATTCTTTCCTCATTTGGCTTGTGCAGAGATTCCTTAGGAACGAGAGCAAGGACAGAACTGTATGATAGTTCAATTCAGTCTCGTGTTCATAGGACAGGAAAACTCGGATTTGGCAAAGTTTATTGCATTGTCACCTCCTCATTGTCTTTTGATTACAGTTTGGTTTTGAGTTTTTTTTACTGTGGTGGCATGCAGTATTTTACACAATCATAGACTAATATATTTAAGGAAAATAACTTCCACTTATTCAGATATTTGTTAGATAAAACACCATATTATGCAAGTTTATCTGTAAGAAGAACTTTCTTTTTTAACATGATATGTAGCTGTTAAAACAGACAAGGTTCCCTGGTGATCCTTTATTTTCTTATCCAATAAAGATTAAATCAAGTCTTTACTACTTGGGCCTGTACACTTTGAGGTCACTTTCTGCATTAGAAATTCCGTTTGTATTTATGTATGTGTAATACTTTGAAAGGTTGCTCAAGTACTCTATTAGAGAAATCTGTGTGCAAAAATTATATATTTAATTAGTATGACGGGGACAGGGAAAAACTGCCTTTTCATGGCAACAGAAAAGCACTCTTGTAACTTTAGAAGCTATGTCTTTACATCATTTCAAGTTTTCACCATCAAGATTTGTCTCAGATCTTCAGAAGGAAAATAGTATTGAATGGGAGAAAAAAGCCTAATTGTATCCTGAAAGGTAATTCAATGACAATTTAAAAGACATCTGAAAATGTCTTTAAAACAGTCATATTTAACATGAAGGTCACAGCAGAATTTGTAATAAGTGAAATGATGTCTCTTTTATTCTTAGGAATTCAGAGAAAGACATTTATAGCATGAATTGAAATCTAAGTTCTTCCTAGAAGTGTAAAATCAAATCAGAAAATCTTGAAATCCTGCATCAAAACTTGTTAAATAAGTTAATATTACTATTCCTATAAGTGAAAAAAAAGAAAATATTTAAACCATAATTTCATTGTTTAAAAAAAGAAAAGATAAAGATTATTTGGTTTGAGTTCAGCACCCAAAAATGTTTTGGTCTTCACTCAACTTTTTGTAGACTATACAATGCAGCATGAATTTGACACATCCTTTCAGTGTCTAGACTGAACTAGTGGGCTGATGTCCCATTACAAGCAAAGGAGATGTAGTCAGTGCGGCTACTGTAGTCTAGAGAGCTGTTCAGCTGACCAGTCGTGTTTAGGGTGAACTGAGTTGTTCTTACAGCTGTACTGCCTTTTTCATGATTTGCATTACATTACTTTTTTTGACAAGATTTTTATAATAATGAGAGTACAGACACGTAATCTTTAGGTGTCTGCATCTAAAACTGAACTTCCATCAAAGGAAACTTCTACTGGTGGAGTCATACTGGCTGGCTACACCAGCAAAGCACTTCCAGAGTTGACCACAATTTGTATTTTCAAAATTTTCCTTCTTTGTCTGCTGAATTCCCAACACCTTCCCTGTGAAGTAAACTGTATTGTTCAAAACCACTTCACCAGCACAATTCTGTTGGTGACCATGATGCCAGCAGTTTTGAGAGAGTTTTAATTTCACACTTGAGCTATGAAAAGATTATAATTTTATAACCTGCTTGGAAACTCAGAAATATGTTTGAAAATCTCAGTTTTATTAAATAGTAACACGTAGTAACATTGAGTAGTGAGTATTGCTCATAGTCATGCCTATGATTAGGTGTTGGGTGTCCATGCAAAGAAATAACACCTCTATAAACTATTTGCATTGATATTTATGTAATAATGATAGGAAAACCTTACTATTCTGTTTTTGCTCTTTTGCAAATGCCTCCAGTTGGAGAATCAGCATCTGGGAAGGCATCAAGGAGTCTTGCCCAGCATATTCCAGGGCCTGGGGGTATTGAAGGTGTCAAAGGAGCAGCATCTGGTGTAGTTGGTGAACTAGCACGAGCCCGGTTGGCACTAGATGAAAGAGGACAGAAACTAGGAGAACTAGAAGAAAAAACTGCAGCTATGCTTTACAGTGCTGATTCTTTCTCTAAACATGCTCATGAGGTGAGTCTGTTACATGTTAAACTAACATTAAACTGATTCTTGATCAAATAAATGCAAGTTTTGCAAGTAACTGACATCTGCAACCAGATATTAGAGGTATCTAAAGAGAATGCAATAACATTTATAAAGGACACTTTCCTTTTATCAATTGATCATGACTGCTAATAATTAAGTGTTAATGTAAACAGCTTTGTGTTGTGACATGTTGGTCTAGAGCATACCTTCTGCCCGAGTGGCATGTAGACTTCTAAGTGTCGCTCAGTTCCCATTACATAGAATCATAGAATGGTTTAGGTTGGAAAGGACCTTGAAGATCATCGAGTTCCACCCTCCCTGCCCTGGGCAGGGACACCTCCAACTAGACCAGGTTGCCCAAGGCCATGTCCAGCTTGGCCTTGAACACCTCCAGGGATGGGGCCTCAACAACCTCTCTGGGCACCCTGTTCCAGTGCCTTACCCCCCTCAAAGGGAAAAACTTCTTCCTAATGTTTAATCTAAACCTGCCCTCTTCCAGTTTATATCCATTCCCCCTCGACCTGTCACTACATGCCCTAGTAAAAAGTCCTTCCCCAGCTCTCCTGTAGGCCCCTTTAGGCCGCAATAAGATCTCCCTGGAGCCTTCTCTTCGCCAGGCTGAACAACCCCAGCTCTCTCAGCCTCTCCTTATAGGGGAGAGGGGCTCCAGCCCTTGGATCATCCTCATGCCCCTCCTCTGGACACGATCCAGCAGGTCCATGTCCTTCTTATGTTGAGGACTCCAGAGCTGGATGCAGTACTCCAGATGGGGTCTCATGAGAGTGGAGTAGAGGCACAGAATCACCTCCCTTGACCTGCTGGCCACACTTCTTTTGATGCAGCCCAGAATATAAAAGAATTTGTCACTGAACTAGAGTAATGGTGAGATTCCTGTGGTTCTTAAGAAAGATCCAATTGTTGTATGCAAACCCCATGAGTCCAAGTTAATTTTTTCCTCAGTAGCTATATAGGATGGCTGTTCTCTTCTGCGTTCAGGTAGGTCTCTTCCCATCCCCTAAACTCTTGTGCAATCTTCCCATTCTCCCAAAAATGTCTTTTTCTATCTGATGCCAGATCATCAGCCGTGATGCTACCATTAGAAAATTCATCATGCTAAATCCTCACTGTTCAGCAGTGTTTTTGTTGCAGTTTTGAGAAGACTTACTGAAGTCCCTCTTTCTGCTGCTTTGTAAGCATATAATTTGTTTGTATCATTGTGCTTTTTGATACATTACAGAAACAGTAATGAGATTTTTTTTGTTTGTTTTTTTTTAGATGATGTTGAAGTACAAAGACAAGAAGTGGTACCAATTCTGATGATGCTCATCAATTACATCTGTTTAATTTTGTCCTGATGAAAAAATCTTGGTTTTTCATTAATTTTGGCAGGACCATTGAAATTTAAAGGAGTATTCACCATTGGATACTGTTGTTTCCTAGCACAAATCACACACTGTTTTACCTCAGTCATGGCTTTAACTGAGGAGCTTTATATTTAAAAGAAACACACATGAAAAAACAAACTTGAGTGTTTCTTAGCTGTTGGTTAGCTGAGAGGTGGAACACAGAAGGTAACTAGAACATGTGGAAAAGAGGGTAAAGGGGAAACTTAGTGTGAGATGGGCAGGGGCAATGCAGGGTCAATCCTGTGTTAATATTTCATATGCCAAAAGTTCTTGTGCTATTGTAATTGCCGCCAGTGTTATACCCTCCTGTGAGGAGAGGCAATAAATCAGGGGTCCAAGAGCTGTAATAAAGTTGTTTGTCTAGCTGGACAGTAGCTGACTTACACTTGCCCTCTCTAGGACTCCCTATATTTACCATTATTGTTGAAGAAGAGTTGAAGTTTGCTGTCACTTCTTTCATCGGAAAAGCTGGAAGCTTGGAAGATTTCATGTTGAAAATTGTATACATAGTTGACCTGTGCATAGTCTTTTCTTGGACCCCTGATTGAGTATTCTTGTATTCACATCATATTCTGTGAAGTGCAAAACCAGAGAATACACAATTTTTGCATTAAAAAAGTAAAGTGAATAATATGACTGGAATGTGTGTCATGCTGGGAGTTTTCATTTGTGTTATGGCCGTGCAATGTGAAATGTGGTAACATCTTCATTGTGGTAAGAATACTTCAACTTCTGTTCAGTTAAATATCACTTTTTGCCAAAAATAGTTATTGGTTCGGTTTGTATAACACTTAGAATTGGCTGTGGGTTCCATTCATGCTGTGAATTTTTATAAATGTTTAACAGAATGTATCTTTACAGCCGTTAATTAAAATAGCTGAGATAGTTTTGCTCAAAACTTAAGTTCTAGATGCCCCTTTAGTCCTTTACTATGAAATCAGATAATCTTGGACTCAGGTTTTAAAACAGTTTTACACTCTGTGGAGGTGCTGATGCATGAATAATGGCAAGCATCTAATATTTAATAATTGTCAGTATATTGTTCAGCAAAATTCTAAATCTTGCTAGTAGAGCTATTTTACAAGTACCTATCTCAGCTCCACCCAGCACTAAAGGCAGCTGGCCTAAAGTTTGTGTTTAGTCTCTAAAGCTGTATTTTCAATGTGGGCAGTGGTAAGTGGCCACTAAACCTTCAGGAATTGCTGAAATAATGTTCAGTTTGGGTGAGGTAAATCATATAGCTGAGCTAACTTATTAATGGCTGCTGCACTAAAGCTGTAACAATGGGAATAACCAGAGCTCTTTTAAAAAGAGAGGATTTCTTAAAATAAATGTTTGCATTTCAAAAATTAATTTAGACTTTTTTCCCCTCAAAGCAGGAAAGTTACTGATTGGTTTTGTTTTATGAAAGGGAGTACTTAGAAGCTGATAGGTCTGCATTGTCTGAAATTAATCATTTGGGTTTGCTTCTCCAAGCATCACATTCTGTGTGTCTTTTTCACATGCTTTCCAAATGTTTCCAAAGCAAAACCTTGGTTATATTTATGTTGTAAAGTGAGGTTGCAGGTGCATAGATAAGGCAACCTTACAAAACACTTAAAAGATGCAAAATAGTAAAGTTGCTGATGGTTCTTAATTCATTTATCAAATGAAAGGCAAATGTGTTTGGGCTTCGTAGCACAAATTGATGAATTTTCTGATTTTACATATGGTAACATTTAATTTAAAAGGAAGAGTGAATTCTGTTGCCAGTCCAGGGGCATGCCATATTGTGTCCACTGTTCAAAGAACTTAACAAATGAGAACCTGACAATTTGAACAAGCAGCATCATGATTTCTTGATGGCTCTGTCCCATACCTGCTGAGGCAATGTTAACTCCAGTTAACTCAGCCTGCCACACAATGTTTGCCTCTGCGTGTTAATTTCTCTTTTAGTGTGTAATTAATACATATTTAACACCATTTTGTTGAAAATCCAGGTAGAATAAAACTAGATAAACTACTATCCATACTATTTCCAAAAATAAAATACCCTATCTGACGCTTGTCCCCTTCCTTATCTCACCCTTATAAATTGAGATGACTGATTATTATTTGGCCTGGTGAAGAGCAACTATATTTCAGAGCAACAGAATCCTGGAAAATTAGTCTCGTCAGACTCAGTGGGAGAGAATGGCAAAAGTACTCTTCAGCAAATCATGGTATCAGTTCAATGGAAGATGACCTTCACTTGAAAGAAAAGTGTACTTAACTTTCCCATCGAGAAACATTTGATAACCACCAGCAAGCAAAAAAATAAGAGGCAATGAGAGACCATCTGCCAGGACAAGAAAAGTAGTGGTTTATTGGTATTATGGAATTTATCATAGTTGAATCTTTTTTGTTGCGTGTGTTCAGAGCATGCTTCTAGACTTGAAAACTAATGAAGTGATTGCTCATAAGATGAATACACAAATGGTTCTTGGTCAATAATGAGGCCATGTACAATTTTAGTCTAAAACGTTCTTTTTTCCTTCTCTGTGGAAGGAAGTTGATCATACATAACATCATTGCATCTTATTCTGCTATTGGTGGTGCACCTTTTCTACAGCAAAGTATATTGAAATCCTTGGGGGGAAGCACCCCGGGTTTTTTTCGCTAGCATTTTAATTGTGTGAAATTTTTTTAGAGTGTCTGGAAAACTATAAAATACAATTGAGCTATTACTTTTTTTTTTGATGGAAGTGTAAGAAACTGCTGCTACCTATCTGTTTATATGTAGTGTCTCTCATTAGGAACTGTAAACTGAAGAAGCTTTTCTTCACCTTAGTCCTGCCAAACTGTAACTTTTGAATGTTGATATGTGTAAATATGCGTGTATTCCAAATAAGTCTGAAAGTGTTACACCACAGGCATCTCCAGTGATTTGTTCTTCAGCAAACAGTCAGTTATAAAATATAGTAATATATAGCTGTGTTCTTTGTCTGTCTTTATGCAAAGACTTTTGCCTAAGGTGGTACTTGCATGGCAGGTGATGTTGGAAAGCTACATCCAAAGGAAGATTTTTGGAAGCAAGTTCTTTTCCTATTTTCCTTTTCTCTTTTCTTTTTCTTTTTTCTTTTTTTTTTTTTTTTGCTTAATTAATGGCACTGATCTTACCTGAACTTCTAAACTTGAATTTTTCCTGCACTTTAATTCAATCATGATATTTTATTCCTTAATTTTGTTTCTGTATTTGTGCAGTTCAGGTTCATTATTTGTATATAAACACACACATTCAGTAAAGACTTTAGAACAGATTACTTTCAGGCACATTTGCTAATTATGTGACTATCATTTAGAATGTGTGTTTTCTTAGCAAAATGTGTATATACAAGTATATACAATATAGAATCTAATGAAAGGCACTTATCCTGTGTCGGCATTGAGTTTATAAATTCAACACTTTCAGATTTGTTATAGATAATACAATGAAATCTGTTATATTTATACATACTGCTTAAGAATATACTTTTAGTTTTAAATAATTTTTATATGTGCACTTCTACCTTTAATTTTAAAAAGATTTATGTTCAATTTTTAAGTCAAAGTACTTAAAGTATGTATATTATCCATAGAAGAAGTTGTTTTAAGCTTATGAATACATTCATATCTCATATCGAGATGATACAGTTACTAAGCAATGAAAACAAATAGCCCATTTTGCTTTGCAGAAAATAATCATACTTATTTTTACCTCCCATTTGGAACATTCTTAAACAATTCCCTGAGTATGGAGAGGGAAGATAGTGCATTCAGAAAACTAAACTAATGTAAAAGTTTTCTCAATAGCTGCAGTCTGTGGTTGTCTGGTTTTCTATGATTATTTTTTTTCTTTTAGGTATACACATGAAAGACTTTTTTCAGCTCTATTCCTTGGACTTTTAAAATTCCCTAAAACTGAAGTGGGGTTTGTCCAATAAATCTTTTCTTTGAGTAATGTATGAGTCTTGATTATACATCGGCTCTTTACATGTAAATCGGGGGGGGGAGGGGGGAGTGTATATCAAATGTGTGTTGGAAAACGTGCAGCCTGTGGCTGAAGTGCCCTCTTCTTTCTCATCATGGTTTAACGTACCCGGGTGGGCATTGACAGCAGCCAAAGTTCAGGGGGCGGGGGGGCAAAGGAGCATGAAGCCTTCTGAGTTGCAAGGTAACTTGTCGGTTGAACCTGTCCTTCTTTCTAGCCAACTTCCTGTATAATTTTTGTGAATTTATTTGGGTGGATGTTGATGCTTTGCTACTACCACAAAATCTTCAAATACTTTGTAGACAGAAATTAATGTTTGAGAGGAGGAAGTGAGTAAAACAGAAAAAAAGACATGTAGTGTAGGCAAATCAGCTAAACCAATTTTATTTCAGTTTTCGTTGAAAAGCTAAGTTAAGCTGGGCCAATTTCTCCTTCTTATGCATGTTATAAAGATGTGCTGGATATC
This sequence comes from Charadrius vociferus, assembly GCF_000708025.1. Lineage (NCBI taxonomy): Eukaryota > Metazoa > Chordata > Aves > Charadriiformes > Charadriidae > Charadrius > Charadrius vociferus. The sequence goes on from NW_009647025.1 coordinate 2,458,230, forward strand.
ATCCACTTTATTACTGTTTCAAGCCAGATAAGTGTACTGTGTTTCTGGGTCCTTTCACAATTTATAAAGTTTAGGCTTAAAGATGGGGGCATTCATTTAAAAAAAAAAAAAAAAAAAAAAGACAGAAACATGGAACAATCAAGTGAAAGGTATCAATCAGTATTCCTTTTAGTTTTTCATGTAAAATGCCTAGAAATGTTGAAGTCGTACAGCTGTAGGTTTCTTTGACATTTGTATTTGTTTTTGTTAGTACCTAAGTTACATACTACCAGGCAAATAACTAGAAGTTAAACTGTTTCAAGTTGAAAACATGTAAGGAGTTGTATGTGGATTACCACTACCATTCAGGAATAGGCGATGCAAAGGGAGAGGGGTGGGAACATGTTTTAAATATTCCCTTTTAAAATGGAATTGTAAATAAGCAGTACTGTGTTATTTTAGACCTGAGCTCTGCTATCTGTAGTGGTTAGAACTAGGAAAACATGCTGCTTTCTAGTTACGCTACTGTTTCATTGTACCAGCACCACGGGGGGGGGCAGGAATAAAAAAAAAATCAGTAAATTTTTCTAACATTGCCCACTTGTGGGTAAGCATGCTTGATGTGTAGCAGTTCTCGTTTATGTATATCTTAGTGTGTACATGTGTGTTTTCTTTTTTCTTTTTATTCATTGCAACTTATTCTTCAGTTAAGTCTTGCTGAGCCCCACTAGCTCTTCTGAGGGTGATTACTGGAATATGCATTTTAGGTAGGGTTGCAAATCCATCTGTCTACAAATATAGTTTCATATGAACTGCAAACTGTACTGTTACAAACACAACTATGTTAGATTGCATAGAGTTATTTTACTTACATGTACTTGAACGGAATTATGTCATCATAACAAAGTTAAATTAAGTATGGAATATTTTTGTAAATAAAAATACCTGTGCAGCTGGTATTTTAAATTTAAAATGTATTATACATTAATGTTTCAGAAAAAATGTTCATATATGTGTATATGAATGTGTCATTATGCTGAAGGGCTCTGATTGGGCAAAATAAACTATTCAAATCTCTCCTGAAATGAGTGGAGCTTACTCCTTTTCTTCCTAAGAAGTTCTTTTCCTGCTGGCTGGTGTGTGCAGTGACTCCTGGCCAAAAGAGGCTGTTTCGTTTTGCTTAAGGCTTTGAGACGCGCTTTATAAGGAGCAGAGCGGTGTGTGCCCGAAGCACTAGCAGCCAGCCTGACAGGGAGTTGCCCCTAAGGAGCACAAAAGGCAAAATGGTTCGTCTGCGGTGGTGTTCCCAAGCAGGTCTTAAAACATTGTGAAACGCACATCTCGATGGTGACAATGTGAAGTCCCGGTAGCCTTTTAAGCTACCAGAAAAGCCGAGGTCATATTACAAAGACACAGTGAAGTGAAGTATTTTCTGCAGCTGCATCTTCACAGTGGTCATTAATGTAAGAATTCGAGGTGCATGGGGAGAAGAAATGAAGTTGATTTTTCTTTGCCATATTTACAGCACATCAGATGTGTTATTTTCTCTGGTTGTGGCTCAGCTTTGGCACAGACTAGTTTCTAGCTTGCAGCCTGTTAAATTCTCTGTCTAATGCTGTTGGAGGGGGTGAGGGGAGACACACCTTTGTGAACATGCTCTGAATGATGAAAAAATACTGAGTCTGGAGAGAGACTGGGGCAGCAATACTGAGAAGTAAAATTGCTGCATCTCAGTGATATTTTTGGAATCTCATGATGTCAAATAGTAAAATATTTCAGTGCTGGTTGTTGTAATGTGTGATTGATGTAGTGAGGATGCGGTTTCATCTGGGAAAAGTCGGCTGGTTCCAGACCTCTCCTGCCTTCCTGGGTTTTTTTTCTCTAATAGGTGATAGTTATGTACTCTGAACTTTAAGCTCAGCAGCACATGGAGTTATAAATAGGATGATGCATTGGAATAAAAAAAATTTTTTTAACTTCAGTCCAATTAAATTGAAGGTATTCAGAGCTGTCATACTGCCTCCAGCCACTCTGTAACTCTGGTAATCTCTGCTGCCACCAGTAACATGGCAAGAATAGCTCCCTCCGTGTGGGGACTGTGTGGCTGCATGTACCATCCGTGGACTGACAGGAGGAGATTGTCTGACTGAGATTGCAAAGTGAAGCACTTTGCTTCAGTGAAAGCCAAGATTTGATGAGACCTACATAAAACTTGGGCCCTTTGCGCATCATGTGTTACAACGGTTCCAGTGCCAATGTACTGTAAATCAAATGCGTCTAAGACCTACAGACACATCATGGCATGCCCATGAGTATTAAACTGTGCCGCCCTCCAAAAGTTTTCCTTACCCCAGTTCTTTATTGGGAAAGGTCCCTGGCCAGCTCTGTCTGGGAGGAGGCGGGGAAGCCCCATGAGGATGTGGCAGCGGGTAACTGAGGGCCAGTGCAGAAACACTGTAAACTGGGCAGCGCTGAGGACCAGGCTCGCATCCCAGCCTTCAGAGGCAGTCTTTTTTTCCAGGCTGGGTCACTGAACCAGCTCTTCCTTGTTGCCCGCTGGCCTGTGGGTGGTGGTGGCATCCTAGCCCTGTTCTCGCCTGCTCCCTCCCCCTGCCCTGGTGCACCTGGGCTGCTCCCTTGGCCATGGGTCTGCCAAGCAAGAGACACTGCCTGTTTCTTCTCTCTTAGGAGAAAAGGTAGCAGCCTTGCTGGAGGCATCCCAGTCTGGGCTGAGGAAATAGGATGGTTTTCCCCACAGTCCTGCACTGAGATAAACCCATGAAAGCAGAATGTCAGCAAACGCCAGGTTCTCACCTAGGTTCCTGGCTGGCTTTTCATAGCATGTAATTAATACTCCCCTAGTAAGGGCTTGGGGCCTTGTATATGTAACTGGGTGTAGTACTGGAGTTCTGCCCAGTTGCTGTAGCAAACAGTTCTCTTCGTTTTTCAGCCCCAGAAGACAGCCTGGGCTGAGGCTTGTGCGCAAGCTGCTCCGCAGGGAGGGAAGGTGGGAGCTGTACCCTCTGGCTGGCTGAGACCTGGGGAGCCCTCCTTTGGCCTCAGACACTCATTTAGAGCTGCTTGACTCCACAACTGCTCAGAAGGGGTGATGGAGGACTGTAGCAAAGCCACAGTTGAGAGAGAAATGGTAAGATTGATGTTCTGTTTTGGAGCAGATAACAGCATTTCTGCATCTTGCTGCAGTCGTGGTGTGAGCAGGGTTTCAGCCGGAGTTGATCATTTGAAGGCGTTTGCAATCAAAATGTCAGACTGTGCTTATGTTTTGATAAGTTTACCAACTCCTCTGCCTAATTAAGCAGATCTAATGAGAAATGTTGTATAACTGATTTCTGTGGCACGAGAGACTTCTGGGAAGAATAATGTGGAATGCAGTCTCCTGTGTGGGAGTGAACAGAAAACCATTTCGAGCTGGTATCTCCTAATTCCCTTGGGCACCTGCAAGTCCCTTGGCATCAACTCAGTAAGTACCTTTTATCTGAATGTCAGCGTCACCTACCAACTATGGTGCTTTTCCTTCTGGGTCTTTGTAGCACATAGCACAGTGGGCCAGGACCCCCGTGAGGCTTCTCTTCATTACAATTAGTGGTTTTAGACTGAGTTTGCACATGCCTGTCGTTAAAGATGTGTATGACAACATAGTACGAATTCATATCATGAAGGATTGGCAGTTTTTTAAATCCATCCCTTATGAAAGGGGTAGACAAAATTTAATAATTAAAAAAGGGACTATCCAATGTTTTCTCTTTAATATGCTCAAATTCCAAGTAAATTCTAGCTGTGAACTTAGGGGCCCCCAATATTCACCTACTTTCCATTTTGTCTTTAAGCACAGTAGTTTCTGGTGGTTTTTTAGTTTTCAGCATTTCTTGAAAGAAATCTTTGAAGTGCCTGGGAAGACAGAAATCAATTCTTTATTCTACTGTTCCAGTTAAAACCTTTTAGAAAACTTTTTTTTTTTTTCCCGCACATTTTTAAATGTAATTTGTTGCCAGAGCAGGATCCATGGAAGCTGCATTGACCTGTAGAGCTTTCCTCTGGTTGTAAAAGGCCAGTAATTAGTCTGGCTATACACGTCTGACACACAACTGTGAGTTCTTGTTGGGATTCTTCTGGAAGCAGCTGCTTCCTCTCTAGTAGTCCAGTCATGCTGCATGCACCAATTTTGGCAAGTAGCTTGTGGGCTGTGGTCACCAATGCAAACTTTCTCTTCCTGCAGGTAAAGAACTGAGAAATACCTAAGCATTGCTGTCTAGGATGCTCTGATACCACTATCACAACTACTTGAATGTATTTAGCAGATTATGCCTTAAGGGACAACCAAAAATCTCTTGCTGTGTACTCTGGAGGGCACAGGGCAGCACCTTGGGACTCATAATCGTGTCAGAATCGGGGAGCACTGCATCTGAGGCCTTTCACTAGCTCACCGTAGTTCAACACTGGGAATGTGAGCGGCTGTCAGCCTGAAGTGGAAGCATAGTTTACGGAGGGCTTTAATACAGACCTTCAAGCAAAGAAGAGATGTGGTCTTCCAAAAGATAAACAGAGATTGATAGAGAGTGACAGAGATTGGCCACGTACCACATCCTGGAGAGCCAATTTCAAGCCTGAAACCCCCACTCATGTGACTTAACCTGGGGAAAAGGTAAAGCTGATCTGAGTTAATGGATGTTTGCCATAGTCCTCCACTGGACTGATGGCAAGCAATAACCTAAAATTTCTCCTGTAGCTGTTGGAAGGAATTGCTTTACATTTGCATTATAAACTATAAGGTTGTGATTGGCCCTTGGTCAGAGTGTGAGCTGCGTGTATTGTTGTATCCTTGAGGGCCCTACTCATGGTCTACTGCCTTATTATTACAGGCGGTGTAAAAACATGGAAAAAATTGTTGATGCGAGCCTGGCCCTGTAAGCTTCAGCCTTGTAAAAGAGCAACTGATGGAGATCGGAGAGGCAAGGGGGCAGAAACAGGCAGACAAGGTTTGGCTGAGCTGGTGGCACAACACCAGTTCTCCTCTTGCCACATTTTTGCAGCTATTGTGGCAGAGAAAAGCTTTTACAAAGGTACTTGAAATGAGAAAAAGCGGCTGTTTGGGGATTTACAGGGAGCTGCTCCCTGACATAAACAACAGTGTGGAAAAAGTGAAGCGGGACAGTTGGAAAAATCTAACTAGGATTGATAGTGTTTGGCATAGTTCACCAATCATGGGAGATCTGGCATCCCACTAAAGGAGCAATGATAGCTCTGGAGGGGATGGGATGGTGAGAAGGCAATAAACATGGAGACAAACTGCTTGCATTTGCTGCTGTCAAGAACAGAGGAGCAAAGGGAAGGCAGCACAGGGGAAGGTGACAAGCATGATGCAGCAGGCTTCGAAATGATCTTTGCAGCTGTGTTCTGCAGGATGGCATTTGTCAGAACCAGAGGAGCACTGATGTGAAGCTTTGTCATGTGGATGTATGCAACAGGCTTTGCTGTAGAAGCGATGCACAAAAAAGGGCCTGTGAGGCAGCAGGCAGCCCCATCATCACTGCCTGAGGAGAATAGCTGGAAATGATGCCTGAGGAGACACCTGCTTGGCCAAACAGAGGACCCACGTTATCTCAGGCATCGCTTCGCATACAGACAACACCAGATATGGGCCATGCGTTTCCAAACACAGTCATACCTAGAGCAGCACAACAAAAAACCCTACTGCTCTGGGCCAAATTAACTGGCAATGTTGCTTAATGTAACTTAGGCACAATGTGCGCAGCCTCCTTCAGCACACTGACATGTGGCCATACCTGTCCATGGCGCATTTGCAGATGAAAGCACCCTTTGGAGTGAAGGAACAATGAGCTGCAAACAGCCCTTCAAGTAGCTTTTGGCTTCACAGTTGCTGTTCTGTAGGTCTGCTGTACTTTGGGACTTTTGCTCCCTGAAAGCAATGCACGTGACACAGGAGCAGATTTTTTCATTTCTTCCTAGAGTTTACAGTGAAGTGTCACATTCTGGCTGAAGACTCACAAGACGGGACTTCATGGGCATGCCAAATTCCTGAGCTTCCACTGCCAGGTCACTGTGAGTGGGATCTGCAGTACGCTCACAGGCTCAGCAGAGAACCTGCCCTGTAAGGAATAAGCCCTGTGGCTCTCGGGCACCAGATGGTTCTTCATGGGAGGAGTACTAGTAATATTGCAAATTAAGAAGTAAAGAGCCACCCCCTCCTCATTGTTACCACCTGTCCTGCTCTGGAGTGAAATAAAAACCCCTCCTGCTCTGTAGCTTTAATTAAAAGCAATGCTGGTACATCATAGGGCATTAAGGATGACTGAAATTGCAAACTCCTCTTCCCCTCCACTGGAAGATTTACTGTAGGCAATTGTGAGTTATATGTCTTCCCAATAGCGCTATCCTTTAGTCCTTTGCATACCCGAGTAATACAGTAAATAGTATATGCTGTAGTAAAACTTCCCATAAAAAGTTCATATATAACTAAAATAGGTGTGTCTAGAAACTTTTGCTTTGATAGTGTCGCTCAAAAGATTCACTCACTCACCCCCTTCTTTTTTTTTTTTTGGTTTTTTTTTTTTTTTAAAGACGACTTTCCTGCATGTGAGCTACAGTAAAAGCTTTCCTAAAACCTGGGCTCCATTTTTTTTTTGTGGATCAGCATGGCGGCTTGGTGTGGAGGGTTTCCCTTGCTTGTTGTGTCAGGCATATAAATGCAGCTGGGCCACGGGAGCAGAGGCATGGCAGATGTACCTTGTGGAAACCTCCTCCAAGACTTTCTCTCTTTACGAACAGCTGGCCTTTTCCCCTCAGGTGGGTGAAGAGCATGGTGTTTACACTTGGAGGAGGAGAGATGAGAGGCCGCAGGGTGGGACAGAGAAGGTTTTGCACAGCTGGTGCTGGCCGGGCCCGCTCCCTCTGCATCCCCCTCCCAGGTGTAGGAGGGGACACCTCAGGTGGGGCAGGATGATGACATGTCCACGAGACACTGAGGTGCACAGGAAAGGATGAGGTGGAGGGACCTGGTAGTGGTGGTGGTGGTGGAGGTGTTTCAAGCATGGGATGGGGCTGGGCAGGGCCCTGGCTGGCTCTGCTGGAGCCCAGGCAGGGTGCAGCTATGTTTTGGACAGGTGAGGGACTGGGAGAAGAAAACAAGCCTGTAGATGACCGACGCAGTGGTGGGCAGTTGGTGAGTTGGGAGATGGAGGAGGTGCTGCTGGCCAAGGACAGCGGAAAGAGGTCTGTGTGGGCAGCATCGCTCCTCTGACCGCACAGCAGAACCAGGCTTTGCTTGCTGGCACCTAACGTGCTGTTTTGCAAACATTAGGCATCACTGGAGACCTGTGAGAAGCAGTTCAGCCTCCCTGACTCTTCCAACTCATGCTATTAGTTTTCAATTTAAGCTCATCCTCTAACTAATGGAGTATAAAACAGGGACCAGCTACACACACATCCTTTTACCTCTCAAGCTTTGAGAAAAATCCCCCATGGGCAGGAACAGCAGCATCAGCATGTGCGTCACCCAAAACCTGACTGAATCGAGCACTTGGGGATGTTGCACCCTGTACTATCCTACTCACCTCTGACTTGTTTTTGCTGGGAAATTCTTGTTTCTCAGAGGATGCTCTACACAGGCCTGGGATTACTGCCCGCCTGCGGGGCTGAGAGCCAGAGCAAGGGGAAGGATTTGCCTCAAAACACATAATCAAGGCAACAGTGTGGATTTTTACCTAAGTCTGCCTGTAATGAAGTGAGCCCTGGGTCATTTGGCAATTATTATGGTTGATCAATAATAAGCATTTCATAAATTAATGTACCCAGCTCCTATGCAAGACAAAGGTTTTGCAGATAGCGACCTTTGCCATGTTGCAACAACTCTGATACAACCGTCCCAGTCTTTTCTAGCACTGAACAAATCAGCTTTTGTCAAAATCACAATGAGACATTAGGCTTCTGGTCTGGGTTCAGATACACCAACCCTGTGGTTTCTCAGGAGTTTTTAAAAATAAAAACAAAATGCCTTTACTTAGCTTAGTCTTCTATTATAAAATGTCATTGTGCGTAGCTTACAGATTTTGCTAGGGTTTAACAGTCAATCTTTTCCATATGAGTGCATGCTTTTGGCTGGGAAAACTATTATCTGAATATAATGGCTTTCTTTTCAAGCCAAAAACTAAGCATGGAAGGCACATCCAACTGAAATGAGAAATGTCGCGTTATTTCAGTTTTTGTAAAACTGCTCTTATTTCTGACAGTGGTTTTGCTGAAGACAGTGGTTTTGCAGAAGAGATGCAATCTTTCTTAAATAGACTATAAATAATAGCTAAAAACTGAATTGGAAGCAGAATAAATAGAGACAATTAATTCAGCTGAAAAGGGCTAATTTTCATTCTGATTACCCATGCTAGCACACAATCATCACTTAATGCCATTAGGAGACTGTAGGATGAGGAACAAATCATGGAATTCAATTGATAAAATAAATGGTACAATACGCGTGCTGTTCGCTTCAATCTGTGGGTAATTATTCTCCGCTGTGTTACACAAAAATATTCCCTTCCAGTTTGAACACAGTTTCAAAACTCTCATTAGAAATTGCAAGACATATATGTAGATGATGTTGGTGACGCTCAGCTGTCAGTTCTTCAATGTTGCGTGTATCTTTCTGCCTTCACTTTCCAAATACATACTTGGAAACCCTTCTCAGTTGGCCAGTGTGCTTGTTGTGTCCCCCCCCCACCCCCCCTTTTCCTCTGAAATATTTCACTGAGGTTATTCCTCTAATTTCAGACAAATCTTGCTGCTTCCTCTCAGCCAGCTAATTTCCCAAGCTAGCCCACAGTGAATTAATTTTTTGTTATCCTACTGTGCTGGACATGTTTCATTCCTACAACCAGATGCCAACCGAAGTTCTCTGTAAGTGGCAGCTGTCACCCAAAATTGGATCTGGAGGAAAGCCCATGCTGCTCTCTGCTGGGAGGACCTGAAGGTACGTGCAGCGTTTGATGCCTGTGTTGGTTTCTCACTGCAATGCCGATATCCCGTGCAAAGCCATTGCAAGAATGCCTTTTGAACAAAATTCCTCAATTTTATTGGTGCTGTCTTCATTTTCTGTTTAAAAGCATTGCTGTCTAAAAGCTGTATTTTACTGTAATACTGACCTTCCCCACCCTCCCTCATTTCTGTATTTCTGCCCATAGGGTAGGCCAGGCCAGGCCAGACCAAAACCTGTCCACCCCTCAGCGTTTCTGCCATGGGGTGAGGTGCAGTGGTAGTAATACGTTTGGTTTTGCTCGTTCTAACTGTTGATGACCAAAGAATTAATCAGAATCTGGTGGCACTTACTTTTAGCACGAGGTGAAATTTAACTGAAATTGTAAATGGAATTTGAAGTTCAAAAACAATTTACTCGGCATCGGCAGCTAGGCTATATGAGCATGGAAAACTCATTTTCCTGAGAAACTAGGCTAAAGGTCCAGTTTGAAACTCTCAGTATGTTTGGATCAAACAGTATCGAGAAATGAAATCAAGAAATCACATAAGCAACTGTACCTTGAAAAAAACCTCAACATTTTAAGCACTAATTTCTAAACTGGTGCAGTAACATACTCCAAAAAAAAAAAAAAAATCTGCTGTTAGCTGGCTGAAAACTTTTCCAAGCCTATCTTTCAGCTTATCTCTCATCTTTATAGACTCTGGGAAGGCATGTTAGTCTCTAGGCGATGAATATGATTTGTTTACTCAAAGTGCTTCCTGAAATCACAACACAGCACTACTGTATGTTATTAAAAGATAAAAAATGTATTACTGTCAGGTGAAGGGTCAATGTCAAATCCTTGTTATATCTTGCAAATTCAGATTTAAAGCTGAAGCAGTCTTGAAGGTGCTCAATTGAAAGCATCATATTCAGCAAAAATATCTCACGATACCACATTGTTTCCTATGTCTGGGTCCATCTAGTGTTGTCAGGAGAGAAATATCACCCTAACATGCAGCTGCCTGTCAGTTTACCTCTCTGGATACTTGCAATAAATTACAAATTGTACAACAAAAAAAACAAATTTAAAGAAAATCCATCTTTATATCATGTGTGCCTGGGCGGGAGGAAAGGAGAGCTGGGCTGGTCTGAAAGGGCTTGCTGGAGTCTTTGTCTCTTTCTGGCTGCGAGACGTGATTCTGCACTGAAAGGAGACTTAAAATGGCATTGGTATGTACTGTGTCTCAAAGGGAAGAGGCAATAAAAGTCATTTCTGTCAAATAACTAAACAGATGTGACTGGATATTGTAAGGGGCTATTCAGTTGGAAATCAGAAGTCATTTTTACATAACTGCGTTCCAGAAGAAACATTCTTTAAGTTTTTACTGCAGGACTCAATTTTGAGTCTTGCATACTTGTCTTTTCATTCAGTTTTACATGGATACCCTCTTCATAAGGGTTGCCATAATATATTTTGTAGAAACTCCGATTACAACCTGCATAATTATTCTTGCCCTGGGAAATTATTTAAAAATATAGAAAGACTGCTTGAAGTACTTACAGTAACAGCACTGTGATGAAGGTGAAGTAGCACAACTTTTTATTCAGAAACTAAACCAAAATGCCTACTGAATTTGGGGGGGGAGCAGGGCAGTGTGTTAGGACCACAAGGCAATCTCTTCTTCCAGCTAAACTGTAGGAATCCATCACGTGGCAATGAGATTCTCAGAGGCAATTTAGGTAACTCTATTTGATATACATCTCAAAACAGTAATGGTAAAAATAAACCACAGAGAAAACAATTTACCCTGTTTCTGACAATAATTCTTTCAATATTGTGGTGACCCCATTAACCAGCCATGTGCATTAGCGAAATCCAGCATTTCAGCTGAGAATAAGGGGAAGAATAACAATGTTTAAATGGGTTCATTCTAAATCTAATAGCCAGTTGAAAAACCTATAAAGTTTTTATCAAGCATATAGATTCACCTAAATAGACAATGTTCTTACTTATTTTTCCACTACAGAAAAAGATTAGATCCTTAAATTTAAGGCCTTTTCCACAAAGGGCTTGAATTGTGTTACAAATCTTAGCTACTGGAAACTGCTTTTGTATTGACATTTTTCTGACAGCAAAGGATCAAATATTTAAAATGCCTAATTTATTATTGCTCGCATGCAAACACTTTCTCTCTTCCAGAGTGAACAAGTGCAAATAATTACTTATGCATTCCTGACAAAAGAGGCACATGAATTTTTCCCTCCACGTAGCAAGGCCGTTGATCCATCAGGTATGTCTCCTGCAGTTGTTCCAAAGAAATACTAATGTCTTTCAACACCTTGATAAGATAGCATGTAACATCAGCAGGTTATGATAAACCCTATTCTCAAACGATTTTGCTGAGACAGGAGTTCTGCTGAGTTTCAATACTCATTGACATATTTCTGCCACAAGCAGCTACTGCGGGCGTTAAAAAAATCACGTTCTGTGATTTTACTTGGGTTGCAGCTCCCAGTTGCTAATACGGTATCCCAAGACCAGACCATCTTCTCGCAGAGCTGTTTGTGTTTTTATTTCAGAGTGTCCCTATGCAACCCCAACCTCATTTCCATAATTTTGTGCATTGTGGCAGCTTCTTGGCTGATGGAAGACATACACGGTGTAGACTCATTAATGCCAGCTGCAAAGTAGCAACCTGTTAGTTTCAATTCTTTTGGTACATTAAAAAAATGAGTTTTAGATGTTTCTCTTCAAAGTGCAGATGTGATAGAGAGTGAATGTTTCAAATTCTTCAGATTATACGACAAAAAATAACGAATACAATGAGAACAGTGTGTCAGTCAATCCAAGTGTGGTCTACGTAACATTTGGCCACATGTAAACCATTCTGGAGTTGGCCTGTTAGCACCCCTGTCTACACCAGTAAAACAACTAGTCACTGCTAATGAAAACACAAAGCAGCACAAGCTTAGGGTTTGGCTCCATCTTGTGCTGTGGCCCCATATCATAAAGCACTTAGGACCAGATCCTCAAAGATATTTGGCTGCTTGATGCTCTTTTAAATTAGTAGAAATCTGGTCATGCTTACCTGTGAAGCTTTTCTTCTTGGGGAATTTTCAGAAGCACTTAAGCACCAAATTTTCACAGGTTTCTCTGGGACCCGGGTTTGAGCATTGTTTTGGGGTGCCTATCCACATGCTTGGGTACCTACCTATCACTAAGACTCCTGCCTGTGGAGCTATGATCTCATTAAATCACAACAGGTAAATGGTATACCGGCTGCTAAGTACTTGAACAATTTCCCTGATGCTCCAACACAGAGCTAGAGATGTCCTGTTTTGTTTGATTGCTTGTGATCATTCATAATCCCATGGCATTTTTCATAAAAGACCTCAACTCAGAATTTAATTGCAAGCTTAAACTGCAGCGCCAACACAGCTGCTCTTTGAAATGGTTGATGTAGTCTCACTGGGAGCCAGGCAGCGATGGCTCCGGCTTCGTGGGGTGACACGGGATGGTTCAGTGAGGCTGAGGTGCCCCATTTCACTCTCTGGAGGAGAAGGGTGGGGAGGGAGGAGACGAGTGGGGCAGGATGGCTGGACCACACACAGGTAGGGGGATGGCAGGGCCACTACCAGCTCAGCCTCACTCCTCCTGCATCAGTCAAGTACAACCACCATCGAAGGACAGGTAGCAGAGAAAGTCTGGAGGAAGGACGACTTTCCCTTGGTTGATGAGAATGAAGTTAGAGATCAGTTAAGTAAACTGGACACCCACAAGTCATAGAATCATAGAATGGTTTAGGTTGGAAAGGACCTTGAAGATAGTCCGTGGGTCCTGATGTGATGCAAGCACAAGTGTTGAGGGAGCTGGCAGAAGTCATTGCTGGGCCACTCACCATCATCTTTGAAAGGTCCTGGAGAACAGGCGAGGTTCCTGAGAACTGGAGGAAAGCCAATGTCACTCCAGTCTTCAAAAAGGGCAAGAAGGAACACACAGGAAACAATAGGCCTGTCAGCCTCAACTCCATCCCTGGAAAGATGATGGAACAGCTTGTTCTGGGTGTCATCTCAAAGCATCTGGAGGAAAAGAAGGTTATCAGAGGTAGTCAACATGGATTCACCAAGGGGAAGTCATGTCTGACCAATCTGATAGCCTTCTACAATGGCATGACTGGATGGATGGATGAGGGGAGGGCAGTGGATATTGTCTACCTGGACTTCAGCAAGGCTTTCGACACCATCTCCCACATCATCCTTATAGGCAAGCTTAAGAAGTGTGGGTTACATGAATAGAGAGTGGGGTGGATTGAACAGTGGCTGACAGATAGAGCTCAGAGGACTGTGATTAGTGGCACAGAGGCTAGTTGGAGGTCTGTGACAA
>NW_009647025.1:2472246-2476321 GCF_000708025.1 Charadrius vociferus
CTTTACTTTGAGGGTGGCAGAGCACTGGAACAGGCCGCCCAGAGAGGTTGTGGAGTCTCCCACTCTGGAGACATTCGAAACCTGTCTGGATGCCATCTTGTGTAACCTGCTGCAGGTGAACCTGCTCTGGCAGGGGGCTTGGGCTAAATGATCTCCAGAGGTCCTTTCCAACCCTGAGCATTCTGTGACAACACAGCCCATGCCACAAGTGGCTGGTTTTCCTCCCTGATGCGGTATAATCACTGCTATTACAAGGAAAGAAAAAATATTTTTTAAAACTCTAATAAATGAATCAAAGGCCATTGCTGGAAAGCAAAAGTGTCATGAACTTTTTTCAGAGATGTGTTCCAGCCATACCGTGGTGTAGGCTCCATTTACAATCATAGAATTGTTTAGGTTGGAAGGAACCTTCAAGATCATCTGGTTCCAAACACCCTGCCATGGGCAAGGACACCCCCTACTAGACCAGGTTGCTCAAAGCCCCATCCAACCTGGCCTTGAAAACTTCTGGGGATGGGGCATCCACAACTTGCCTGGGCAACCTCTTCCAGTGCCTCACCACACTCATAGTGAAAAATTTCTCCCTAATATCTAATCTAAATCTACCCTTTTCCAGTTTGAAGCCATCCCCCCTTGTCCTACCTGCCCTTGCAAAAAGTCCCTCTGCAGCTTTCTTGTAGGCCTCCTTCAGGTACTGGAAAGCTGATACAAGGTCTCCCAGAGCCTTGCCTTCTCTGGGCTCATCAACCCCAACTCTCTCAGCCTGTCTTCATAAGAGAGGCACTCCAGCCCTCTGATCATCTTTGTGAGTCTCCTCTGGACCCACTCCAACAGGTCCATGTCCTTCTTATGTTGGGGGTTCCAGAGCTGGATGCAGTATTCCCGGTGGGGTAAATTTCTTTCTTTTCTCTGGGTTTGAGGCACTACATTAAGTCTTCACGTCAAGCAAAGCAATGGTTTGTGACACTGGGAAAATGACTGTACAGACGTTTTATGTTTTCATTTGAGCTTTCCCTGTGTTTCAAAGCAAGACCTTTATGGCATGGTGGCATAAATGCTGTACTCTGTGCTGGAGTGTACACCCCTGGTAGGACCAACTCTGAAAAATAAAGTTTTCCCCAGGATACATAGAGTTTGTCAACCTGTGGTGGTGTGTGGGCTCTCATACAGCTGCTTTGCACTTACTATTTATGAACAACAACCCAAGAGTGGAATGTGTTGGTTGTGTGAGGAGAGTTTTTTTCCTTAGAGTTGTCTTCAAAGTAGTGTTGTGCTTATATTGTCTCCTAACACTTTCCAGCTGACAAGCTACTTCAGATTTCTGCAAAACAGAGACAGGAGGTCTGGATTCCACTCACGACCCTTCTTGTCACACTCTTCAGCAAAGGCTCTTTCTTTCTTGTCAGGCTGAAGGGTTTGCAGTGCTCCTTATCAATTTTTGTTGCCATGACCTGGTTGCCATGCCCAAGCTTGTGTATTATTTATTGTACTTATAATTACTTATTCAGCTATTAGAAGTGTACACCTGTAGTTTGGACCTTCACAAATAGATCTAATGGTAACTAATATTTAACAAAGTTTGTACCAAATTAAAAGCCAAGGAAGGGAAAACCCATGTTATTAAGAGAAGCTGTGCCTGCTTTCCATTTTCCATCAAACTGCCCCCAAACTCTGTTAATCCAGGGTAAAAGCTTGAAGGTTTCCTACTTGCCATGTCTTTTTTCTCTGCTTTTCAAATTTCTAGGAAATTTAGTAAATGCTGGCATAGTGGCAGTTGGAAAGTTAATCCACTTCAGGCCACAGAGATCTGTGGGCAGATGGGTCAGCACGGCTTATTCTGAAGGAAATCCTTTAAGGGAAAACAAACTGGCTGTCCTGGTTTCAGATGCAAAAGAGTAAATTTTCTTCCTAGTGATTGTGATGAAAGGAATGTCAATAGTGCATATTGTTTTAGTTGTTGCTACGTGATGTTTATGCTTTTCAAGGACTCTTTTCAGCTTCCCATAGAAGTTGAGAAGGAGCACAGACAGAACAACGGAATGGCCAATGGAGTATTTCATACCATAGACATCATGCTCAGTATACAGACAGGGTTAGCTGGGGGTGGGTGCTTGTGATCACTGCTCTGGACAGTGCCAATTCACCAGGCAGTGAGAGTGACTTTTGTCATTATTATTGTTGCTATTGTTATTATTATTTTAATTTTCCAACATTGCTCTATTAAACTGTCTTTATCTCAATACACTAGGTTTTTTCCTTTCCCCTCCTTTTCTCCCTCTTCTCCCTACCCTTCTTGGGGCGGGTGAGCGAGTGGCTGCATGGTCCTAGTTGCCTGCTGCAGTTAAACCCGGACACTGGCTTAAAACAATAAGTGATTTTATTATTTTTTTTTCCCCTTTCAAATCTAGAACAGAAATACAGAGAGCTATGATGGAAAGTTGAACTTTAAAAGTTAAGTCATGCTGATCTTATGTTTTATGTATATAAGGTTTATAAGTTTTTATGCTAACCCAAAACATAGCAAACAGGTTAGAACAAACTGCGTTCTTATTTTGGACAGTGAAAATTTATGCCACTTAAGATAAAATAGCTTTGTCTTGTACGTACGTTCTAGAAGCAATTCTGGTCACAAGGCAGACCTTTTCTCCTTGTCCCTGTTCCCACACACCAGGTTTTCTGCCAGTATGCCACCACTGCCGCCCCAGCCTGCCCAAGTGCCCCGGGCTGGCCATCTGGGTACTGCTGAGGACAACAGACCCCACCAGACCAGCGGTTTGTCCCCACCAGACCCATCCTGCTGCTCCTTCTGCCCTGCAGCACCTCATACCTTTCAGCAATGCCCTCATCTCTCCTGCCTTCATGCCAGGAGGACCCTATTAACCCCGCTTTGGTGATTATCCCCAAATCTACAGCATCTGTATCCTTGTTAGGCTCAGCCCTTTCCTCTAGGGCAGTCTGCTCCCTTTCCAGTCTCCTACCCTATCATTCTTTTACAGTTCCTGCTGTTTCTTCAGATCCTGCCATATTCAGGTTTCATCTCTAGTTCCATAGCCTGGCGTTGGCTTCCCAGCCCCAGCTAACCCTCCTTCAGCCCCGAAAGGGTTTGACCAATAATTTTCTGCCCGAATATAAACAAAGTTTGATAAGCATTTGCTGAATTGAATAGACAAGATTTTGCAAATTATGTTTTTTTCACTGATTCCCTCAGCATTCCCCACTGTTGAACATCAAGAAGAGTAACTAAGGTTCCCTCTGAAGTCCACGAGCGCTCCTTTCACCAGAGAGACGGCTGCCAGGTGTAAAATGGTCTGTCCCCTCCTCCATCCCACAGCTTTGCACAGCCCTAGCCATGAGCCTAAGCTGGCCCCCATGGGAAAATCTGCTTTTTGTCCACTTTAATAATTGCTCCATACAGCCGTGTCCTTTCAGTCACCAAGCCGTAAAATTGCTTTTGTTATTTATGTTTTGAAAGCACCTTGAGTGCAGCCTCAGCAGAGCTTTCTGTGCTAGGTGGTTGAGGGGTTTTTGCCTTTTTGCCTTTGTCTCACAATTTATTGATTGAGATCCTTATACAGATGATTAACATCCCAGCACTACTGAGTTTGGAAAAGCTGCATTTACCTCTTTCTCCAGACAAGAGGTCGAAGGAGCAATTTGTGTATTTAGCCCTGAAAATGGCAAATGTTTTGGTTGTCTCAGTACCATTTTGTAGTGAGCTACAAACCTCAAACTCCTGAACTGACTGACAAGGAAGGAAAGCGCAACACAGGCACTCCCCCAGTGCCACTGTCGCAGAGGTGAGCGCTCGTTGTTCTGATCCAATTACAAATCCCAATTCCATAGTCCTTTGGACTATACAAATACAAATTACAATTTGTTCATGAAACAAGATGAATCAAATCTTTCCTTTGATTTGTTTTTAGATTAGAATTGCTAAAGACAGCAGGGCTGGGAGGATACAGCTTTGATAACCTGTGCTGCCTAGCTCATGTCCTTTGGTCAGCAATGCTATTCTTGATGTAAACAATTTACATTCATATTTCAAGCTTTCAGTTTAAAAATGTGTTTATCAAAC
>NW_009647025.1:2476365-2498295 GCF_000708025.1 Charadrius vociferus
GACCAGAAGAGCATCGCTCTACTTTCTAGCAAACTCTCCTGTGAGACTCTTTCAAAGTCAAAGAGCATCTCAAGGATTTTGCAGGACAAGTAATGCAGTAAAGCCATTTCTTTTCATTTCACACATTTACCAAATATGATAGAGACATACCTCAATTAAGATTGAGCATTTTAGAGTTTCTATCACAAACAATGAGTCTTTTCAGAAAGAACAAAAATATAAAATGTTTACTTTCTTCTGTTGAATTTCACCCTCCTGAGAGCAGGATATCCACACAAATGAGTTTTTTGCATTCGTTGCTCAAGAGTCTTTTGGCAGTTCAAGTACCTCCAGGTGCCGCCAAGGATGGCATATGAGTGGAGGCCAGGCTTGGAGATTAGGATTTTTAAACACCCCAGTGAGGTTTGCGGTGTGAATTGAAAGCCCAGTATTTAAGGTATTTAAAACACCAAAATATGTGACTGCAAGTGTATTTATTGGTTTGTACTGCATGGTTAGCATCCATTACTCTCTTCAAGATTTTGTTTTCATACGATGCACAGAACTTCTCAGCTACCTGTAAGCCTATATATTCAACCTTCCCTGAAGGTTTCAGATTTTTCCTTGGTCTAGATCATGAATAAAACCATATGCTAAAGGGAAAATGGGCTCTGGCCATCCTGTGAGTATTCTCTTTTCTTCTAGACAGTAGGTTTAGGGTCAGTAAACCGCCTGAATATTACCTGCTCTTTTAAAAGGCCAACAAAGTTTAGTGCATGGAATTTTAGAGTCCTTGACCTAAAGAATTCTAAAGACCTGCTCTAGAAAAAAGTAAGTGCTGGGCTGTTAGAGTGAACAGGAAAACTGCTGGTGGTGACAATGGCAAAAAGTCAGGCGCTACCTGCCTTTAAGGTAGATACTGTGATGTGTAAAGTCTTCAAGGAGCCACTGGGCTGAGAAAGGCAAGGCGGGAGAAAAAGAAAAAAAAAGCACTGGAAACTGTAGTCCATGTTGGGTATATAGACTATGTGTTTTGATATTTTGCCTTGGTTTTTGTCTAACCCCTAAACTGGCCTGAAGCAATGTCTCACGTGGCCTTCAATCTTTTAGGATTAGAAGTGGTGTGTTCTTGTGAATGCCCTTCTTAGTGCAAAAGTTTCTCTCCTAAACCTCAGTGCTTTTTTTCTTGTAAGCATTTAAAGGGGTTTCTGTATGCTTTTTGAAGTTTGGTGACCTTGTGTCATTCCCAGTCTTCAAAGCAGTATGAATTGATGGACAGTGAAAAGGCCATACTTTGTGGCTGTGATTTAATTTCAGAGATCTGGTATTATTGCAGCAAGTTAAGCGCAAACAGCAACACTGAAATCTCCCTCCCCGCACCTCCCTCCTCATAAAGCAACAGCCGTGACTTCAGAAACAACACTGAGCTCCAGATATTAATTTAAGTTTGAGGAGTTCCATTTCAACTGACTGCATGAGTAGTGTGCCAGGGTACTGTCTACTTTTCTGAGCTTCATCCATTTAATTTCTTAATTCTCAGCACTAATCCATGTGAATAGCAGATGACATACAGACCTAGCAGTAGTCTTGTTGCTTCAGTTGTTTCCATTTAATCTATCATAAAATCCAGCCTCAGAGTAGTTTCCAACATTTCTCATCTTCTCAGCTTGAACTACCTCTTCATCATTTCCCCTCTAGCATAAACAAAGATTTTACAGAAAAGAAAAAAAAAAAACAACAACCCAAACCAGAAAAGCAAACGACTGTGTTAACCTACCTCAGAACAAAAAGGATAGTTGATGGAGAAGGGCATGCCATCAGTGGCGTGACTTTCCTCTGCTCCAAGAGAAATACTTGTATTTTTTGTCTCCAGAGACTTCATTGCACTGGAGAAAATGAAAACCTCTAAGTTCTGTGAAAATACACCTGAAAATACAGTAATTATTTCTTACTCCATTTTTTTCTGTGCAAATAATTATGGTTGCCAGAGCATGTTACAATAAAAATGTTCTGACAGATTGCAGGTGATGGGGTGGAAGCTCACAAGAGTCAATGACTGTTAAGCTGTGGTCACTCTTAGTAAATCCACTTTTCCATGGCTTTGGGCATTCTGGCCCTTCTTCCTCTTGCTGCCCTTCAAAATACAGACTTCCACTTAAATGTGTTGGTTTGTTGTTGAGGTTTTTTTCCTTAATCAGTAGCACAGGTTGAAGAGGATTTCACTGCAGATGATACTCTAATTCTCTGGACTGGACTCCTGGAAAGAGCTTGGCTACCCAACCTTTAAGGCTGAAGTTGGCCTTACAGTGTTTCCGTCCACTGCTGGGACTCACCTAAACAGAGCCCCTAGCTGCAACTTCCACTCTCCTGTTGGCAGTACAGTCCTGTCATCAAGTCACTGTACTAAAAAAGACTTTAAAGAAATCAGAAGATTTTGCTTGTATATATAACAAATGGCCCCTAGAAAAAGAAAATAAGATACAACTCTGCTTTGTCATTACCCAGAGGATATAAGAGCTCTTAAACCTAAAACCAAATCCTACTTCCTTGTGACCATGTAAGCTTCCCAGCCACTAAGAATGAATTCTTTATAAAAAGTGCAGTAAATCAAAGTTAAGATTTAGTGTACTTATAAGTAGTGATGGAACCCCCCAAACTAATTAAAATTACATAAATTTGTACTTTTGAAGAAATTGCTGTTTGTTATTATGTTACTTAGTTACGTACCAGTAGCACCAAGATGCTCTGTGACATTCACAAAGCCCCAGAGGGAAGGCATCTTTCTTGTAGCTCAGTGTTTCATTCATTTTAGCCACTCATATGAGACCCTTCACTGATTTGCTGTTCTTCATCATACCAAATATGAGCTTCTAAGCCTGTTTTCCAAATCTCCTGTGATTTAGCTCTGACCAAGCTAACTCTGGCTTAGCATGCGGGGGAGTAATTGCTATTACAGCTTTTTAAATGCAAATATGCAAATGACCTTCAATTTGTCCTCCTTCAAGTGCCTCTAAGCATAGCATGAATTTTCCCCAATATTTAGACTGCTAATACCACCCCTTTCTCCAAATCTCTAATGAGCATTTGCTTCTGTGTTTCTGTCTGCTGGAATTAATTGATATTTCTTAGATGCTGAAGGGCAGGAACATATGGTGCCACCTTGTGTGCTGCGCTGATCTATATAAAACCCTGCTGCTGTAACTGCTGAGTCAGTTCTTCCCTTTCCTCCATGATGGCAGTAGCTCCAATATTGACAAGTAGCAAAGGTGAAAACATTTAACCCAGTGTCAGAGCACTCTGGCTACAGTTGCATTGGAGCTGTATCACCCAATAGAAAGATATTTGTAGAGAGGAATGCTCAGACTTTCAGACTATACCCTAGTTAGGAGGGTTGCTCTGGACTAGGTCGATTCTAGGGTGAATCCCAATATGCAGATGAAGCACATTGCATGTCACCGAAGCATGTATTTTTGTTTAGTTTCAACTAGAAGGAAACCAGCTCCTGCGCTCCAAGGTTGCTCTGTGATGCCCACCAAACATTTGCTGAGCTCTGCCAAGTTTATCAAAGAGGTAAGCAGGAAAAGTTGGGAGATAATGAATGTAAGCACACCCTATACATGCCAAGCTTCTCATCTGTAGCAGCAATGCCCATGAGTCATCTAACATCCATTTAATTTGTCCAAACTGTGAACTGTTAATTCATGCCCTGGCTTTGAAATGGGTTTGAACTAACCATTTCCTTTGGCAAGAAAACATGGGTGTGATGAGAGGGCTGCTAATGCCAAGCTCCCTGCTTGTAGATGCAGTGCAGATGTAAACAAAACTGTTTGGCTTTCTAAGACATAATCTTCCAAAAATACCCCACCAACCTTTGTGGCTTCTTTCCCTCATAAGCCACATACAAATCTCCATATCACACACATGGACATCGTGCTGTAAAATGTTGCCTGTGGTGGGCTATGAAGCAGCCAGCCAATTCTGTACCAACAGCCAAAGCACACAGGGGTTCAGGGACTTCAATGCTCTACTTTGCAGTTGTTGTGCCTTGGACTTTGCTTCAAGCAGCAATACAGGAAGGCAACTCAGCAACTGCTCGATGCTGGCTTTCTCTCTGACAGTGCAGGATGCCAATCCAAACACAAAAAGGCAGCCTACCTGAAGCCTATGAGGCTTCTGCAGAGGGCTGCAGCAGAGAAGAACGTATTGTCCTTGTTTTGGCATGGAGACCTTCAGCGTGGAGCCCATGTCAGAGGGTCTGGTCATACACAACTCACTGGGGTTGGGGCCTGAGTTCTGTCTAAGCTTGCGTGAGGCTGCAATTCCAAGCTCTCCTGCGAGTTTCTCAACAACTGGGGACCATATGTAAGCCCTGCCCAGCAACCTTGGCCATAGCTTAGTGGGGCCTCTCCCAGAAAGCATGCCTCCCTGCTGCACATAAGTCCATCTTGGGGGAATATCTCATCCTGGTTTCCAAGCCCTGGGGAATATCTTCTCCTGGTTCCATGTTTTGAGAAGAAAGAAGATGGTACAGTGACTGTGTGTAGAAGGCAAACACTGACTGTCACTGTATGTGGGCAGTGAGGTGTGAGGAGACAGGCCACAGGGCTTGGAGGCAGGGAGAGGCTTCCAAAACCACCAGACAATTTTTATTCCTCCCCATGATGGCTACACATAAGGTCTGAGGGGCTCATGATACTGGTCCCCATGTCTGACAGGGGCCAGGCACCGCTTCTGCATTGCACCAACCCATAGCACAGCTACTCTCCCAGGCAGCCTGCGGCAGAGCACAGGGCACACGTCCCTCCTCAGGATGCTTTGCCCTTGAAGGCATCCTTGCCCTACTACGCACCACTGGATAGGGATGCTGCACATCATTATCCAAATGTTATTGCTTAGAAAGCCAGGGCTGGATTCTATGTTCACTGGCAGGTTGCTGCTGCAGGATTAAGGCATCTGTGTTTGTACTGCAATTACTCTAGGAGCTTTCTTTTAAAACACCCCTATTCTGGGAGTAGTGGTGGTAGTATATACAATGTATTACCAGTCTCCTGCCTTCATTGTTCACCTTCTTTCCTTCAGAACAAATAAATTGAAAATACACTGAAAGAAAAGACAAAAAACCAACAACCCCACCAAACCAAAACCTAAAGGTAAAACTAACTCTCCATTGCAAAAAAAAGGTGGTGCCTGGGAACCAGAGGTGCTGAAAAATTTAATTGGCCATGGCTTTTAGTGCTGATTTGGTACACCTTGCTCCCAGGTCTTCAGCAGATGATGGTGTCACATAATTAGTGCAGAGCTGGGGATGCAATCTAGACTTTGTTATTCTTAAACAACTCAGCTTAATCCCTTCTTAAAGAGGACACATGCCTTGAATAAAAGTTTATTGTTTTAAAGCTACGCTGTAGGCCCATCTATTGACATTTAATTTTTTTTAAAGTTTATGGACTTAACTACATACTGCTAGAAAGTTACACGCATACACATTTTTCTCAGCCAAGGAAAACGATAAATTGGCTGCATTTACTGACAGAAGAAGGTGCTGCTGATGCAAACATTCTATTTCCTGAACTGCTGAGAGGCTGTGAATCATAGCGCACAAAGCAATACATGCAGACTTTTTATTCCATTGTAAAAATACTGGGGTGAATTTGTTGCCTGGAAGAAATGAAATGCCGTGAGATAGTGTGAAATACCTTAATGTGTTGCTTGCTGACATAATGTGTTTTGGATAGCTTTCCATTTTATTACCCTAAACAGCTGGACATTTGGGTTGATGGGATTTCATCAATTTTTCATAATTAATATAGGTTTTTCTGAGGGAATGGTATTTCTAGGACAGCAAAGGGTTATTTTATTTTCCTTATTTTACTCTCATTTATCTTCACATCTCTCTCACTGACTTTTTATTTCAGCACCTTTTGCTTTTCATGGGTCTTTAGTTCCATTAAACATCCAGCGCTAATTAGACTCTGTTGTCTAAACTGTACCAAACACTTCACTCAAAATCAAAGAGCATTTAATTAGTTAGTCTACAGGTTACACCCTATCTTGCAACATTAACGCAAATGAACAGTGGAAACGCTTGTTACAGCCGGGCGAAAATGTAAAAAAAGCTTCTTTAATGGCAATCAAGATTTCCATTTCACCATTGACGAAGGAAGGCATGACAAGTCCTTGCCACTCAGATGCCTGCTGGGCCGTTTGCGGCGGAGGGAAGGCAGGGCAGCAGTAATGCTTATTTCTGTCCTTTCCCAGCAACAGCTATGCCAGCGAAGCCCGGTGCCTGCGCTGGGTGCTTACGAGGTCAGAGCCGAAGAGGTGAAGCCACAGGGCAGCCTTGGCTTACGGGAGCCTTCCACCACCATGGGCAGGATCAAATTTCCAGAGAGTTCCACTCCTGCAGCTTTTTGGATCTCTGGGTGTTTATTCTGGCATTCAAATGGGAAGCAAAGGAGTCCAGAAACAATTGCTAATCTAGTAATGTCTAACTGTTTCTAATGAATACAGAAATAGGATGCTAAAGCTCAGTTTATCTGTGTTTATTGAGTGTTTTGATATCTCTGGATGTGCCACCACCATGCTACCAAGCTCTTCTGATTACCTGAGATTTTAGTCAAGTTTGGGGAGGGAGGGGGTGCATGCCAGGTTTGGGGTACATTGGCTATAGTGGCAGCTCACTCTTCATGTATCTGTCCACGACCTCTAACCACTCACAGGCAGAAGCAGAGATAGTGAGCTGAAACAGACACGTCAGACCAAACTAAAATAATTAAAGACCTTAGGTCTTGTCCCTCCTCACTAACTTGGACTGAGTGATAATGACTTTGATACAATTAGCCGCATGCAGGTGAGGTAGGAGGAATTCAGCTACCATGTGCTGTCAAACAGATGCTGCTTCTTTCTACATCACAGTCGACATACGGATCAACTGGTGCAAAGGTTCAAAGTTTCCTGAAACTCCAAATCCCCAAAGCAAGTGATTATGTGAAAATCTCACCTTTCTTTCAAAAAAAAAAACAAAAACAAAAACCCAAAAGCACACACACACTCTCAGCTGTCCCCCTGAATAAACAGCTGTCCTGAAAATGAAATCAATGTTATCAAACATCAGACCTTGTTCATGAATTCTGATCTGGATTGAAAACACATTGGTTGCTACCGAAGCAAAGAATATTAAACAATTTGCTTAAGAAGGAGTTAAATCTGTGAAGTAATTACTTTTCAATTTGTCAAAACCATGAATAATAATTTTTTTTGGTCTCTATGTAGCTGTGTGAATGTTCTGTTGAAAAAATGGAAATGGCAAACCAGAACCAAAAAGTGCTTTAAAACTGTATGATCTCCAGAATACTTGGAGAAAAAAGATCTGCTCAAGTGAATGAACAAATTCTTCTCAAAGTAGTTCAGACCAGTGACCAGCAGTAATGTTTTCCAGGCATGCTTTTCTCCCTCTTCCTGCTCTCCTCAGTAACAATTCTCTAGCACCATTTTAAAAGAACATTCCCTCAGGTTCAGAGTCTGCCTCTATTTTGTGAGACATTTAAGTGTCTGTTAAAGTAAAACTCCCCAAAGGAGCCTCTTCTTGTAGATGGATCGATGTAAGTCATCTTTTTAAATAAAACTTGTGCTGAAATATGCAGAACTGCTCAAGATGTGCTTGAGATAATTTGTTGACGTCATTGGGTTAGGCAGTTCACTCTGCAAGAGCAAGTTCTGCAACATAACAAGGAAAATGAATTAACTAAACTGCTAGATTCCCCCTTTAGAAACTGGAAAAATATTTTTGATAGAGAAAAGAATTATTTGAAGCAAAACAGAATCCAATTTATAATGCTTAATTAATATCAGTGATCTTCAGAATGCTACACTTTTCAGTCACTTGCTTTGGTCCACTAGCACAGGCGACTATTAATAGAGGCAGATTTATTTGTGGTGTTCCCATTATAAAGTATAAAAAAATATTGCCATTACTGGTTTCTAAGCATTATTATCATTTTTACAGTGCACTGCTGTGAAGAATGATTGCAGCAAGTCATCTCTCTTCCTTGTTAATTATAGGAGTAAAAATCTAAGGAAATAAGGGAGCCTTTCCATTCTCCCTCATGAAATGAAAATCCCAAAAATTTAGTTGAACTGTGCACAGCCAAATTTGTAGTAAATATTCCTGTTCAGTGTTTTGCTTTTTTTTTTTTTAAAAAAAAAAAAAGAAGACCTTGCTACAGCCATCCTTTAATACAATTACATTAAATGCAAGTACATAGGTACCTGTATACTGCTGCCATCTCTGCTGGAAGATTTCCAATAGATGTGCAATTCCATGAGTTTGAGGTGTCTGCCACTCCTTGAGGGGAAGATAAGTAAATAAAGCAACATGTTCTTCTTCATATTTATTCTAGCATATAGAACAAAATACAAAAAAGCGCCATGTCTGACAAGCCGTTGTGATATTTTAATGGAGAAATAGGTCTTTAAACAACAATCAGAATTAGCACGTTAGGAACCATGTGTTTGACTGCTATCTGCTGCAATGTTTTCAGCAGGTTAGATCTCAGGGGAATTACAGAGAATGTTGGAGCATAGGTCAGACCAGCCAATATTAAAAGAGCAGCATTAAATATCTTTGGTTTGCAGTGGAAAAAGACACAGTTTTCTATTTGTACTTCAGGCAGAGGCAAAACGGAGATGGTGGCCTGGCATCTATACATACTGTTCACAAACCACAATTAGGAGTGAGCTAGTGTTCGAATTTAGTTTATTCCAGAAGTTCAGTGAAGTCTTCTAGCATAACAAAGGTTTATGTGCATGGTGTGTTCAAAGCACCTTCAAAATTTCATTTAAAGTTATTCATTAAATTAATTTTTCACTAAAATTACATTTATGCATGTTAAGGTTGAGTTACTAGGCAGACCAAAGAGACATATGTGTTTCCCTTCTACAGTTATCTTTCATCTCATTGATAGGATCTTCCATTTTGCATTCCTTACCTAATTCACAAAAATTTTTAGCATCTCTCTTGCTCTTACTTAACTTCAACAGCATGCGACTTCCAATGATCCCTCCTACGATTACAGTAGACATGGTGTGTAGCTCAGCATAGCAGTGGATAAAGGAGAAAACATCTGTGAAATAGGGACTTTAGGAGTTTAAAACATCTGACTGAAAGCATCTGTAGAGGACTATCTTTTTTCTGAAAGTAAAAGAACTCATTTGGGTGAGACTGAATTTTGATAAAAGTTGGTAACA
This sequence comes from Charadrius vociferus, assembly GCF_000708025.1. Lineage (NCBI taxonomy): Eukaryota > Metazoa > Chordata > Aves > Charadriiformes > Charadriidae > Charadrius > Charadrius vociferus. The sequence goes on from NW_009647025.1 coordinate 2,485,591, forward strand.
CAAAACCCGTGAGCCCTGCACTAGAGTTAGAGCATTTTGCACAGGCTGGAGCTGATGAAGATTTGTTTGGTTTGACTTTTGCTGCCATAAGAAAGGTGAGACTTTACTAGAAAAAAGACAGGGGATGTCTACAACTGTGGCTTATACACCTGCTAATGAATGGAAAGGTAAACTACAGATTGCCTCATAAATTTACTGACTGGCATCACTAGAAAGTGTTGTTTTTTTCTATTATCTGGAGAGAGGAAAAATAATTCATTAGAGAACATCTCTGCAAAATAATTCTGATACTTCAGCTGACTAGTCTGAACCAATGCTGGTTTTATGAGGCTAAGACTGGTCAGAGATAAAGATGCATTAATCTTCTACCTGGGTCTTCAATTGGGCTTTAATGAAACAGGAATTGCACTAATACTTGACTAATCCAAATTAAGCTAATACATCGCAATTTTATTAATGTTAGATTTAGTCAAACCTTGGATCTTAATTCCAAATCAGAGTCTTGAACTTGATGAGGAGAGGATTTAACCTGTCTCAAATCATTAGCAAGACTGAAACCCAGAGGCTGCAGTTAGATGGAAAAGTGGGTGTGCTTCACAGCACACCTCTGAGTCCTGGTCTCTCAACCATCTTAATCAAGGTTTTGGTTACCATGAACAATAGCTGTCTTCCAGGCTGTGTGGCTGCTGTTCTTACCATATGAGTTAATGCAAAGATAACTACCTGGACCCCCAAATTCTACTCTGGTAAGAGGCTGTGACACAGCCGAAGAATTCACCTGGGCAACTGGGAGCTCAGAAATGTCCTTGGTCCACCAAGCTGAGATAAATCCTTTCTCCACTGCTTGAAAGGTAGAGCCATAGACTTACAACTGCATCTTCTGAATTTGGCAACCTGAAATGGCGACAAGAATCAGGATGTTGACAAATGTCAAGGTGTTTTCAACGAGGCTGCTTCTGGACTAGGTTTGACCCACGCCTGGATCAGAGTTAGTGTCACAGCTTGGATTGTCTCACAAATGCAGCCCCTTTTCACTTACACAACTGTCCATTTCTACATTGCATACTCAGCTGAAGTGGGTGAAACATGAAAGCCTGCAGAAGCCTGGGAGGAAAGAAAACATTTCTTCCTCCCCCTAGCAACACTTCCAAGGTTAACAAGCATCAGTGATCTGCACATATGGTATTTTTTAAATTTGAAAGTTATTTGCCTTGTAACTCATCTTTCTCCTGTCTTCTCCCACCAGAGGTGCAGAGGTTAACCCACAGATCTGTCTGTCTTGCTTCAGCCAAGATCTGTACCCCTCAGCAGTCTTCCCAGATTCACTTCAAATACAAGCTGATAATTAAAGATGGATGAGGGGTCACTCAAATGAAAGTGTTTGTAAATGAATGGAAACTGCATGCATGCTATAGAGAAACGAAGACTCAATAATACAAAGATTAAAAACTTCTGTTGAGCTACTGATTGTTGAAAAAGGAATTAAAATATAATACATCAAAAATATAAAATTGGATGTGTTCCCTGGAGATTAAACCCATCATCCTGATTTTGTAACTACAGAAAAATTCCCTGTTCTTTCAGCTGGCACAACTCTTTATAACAAGGAAAAATTGTTTCAGAAAGACTGAAAAGACATGTTACTTCTTCCTTTTTCTTCCTTGCATTTCTAATTATACTGTGACATCAACATTAGCAGAAAAATGTGTGATGTAAATGAATTCATATGATTGTGGTGTTTGCTTGTTAGTGCCCTGATCTTGTAATATTCTGCTAGTCTTGTATTTATCCATCTAAACGGTTAAAACCCCACAGATGCACCAGCTGTGACTGCCTGTGTCAGGAAGATGCTGGGTATCAGCTGCAGTAAGACTGGGATCAACACTGACTTAATGAAGAGTCAGTGCCGTGCGGTGGTGTGGCAGTCAGTGGGGGCGAGGCGGGCGTGATGGGCTGGGCTCCTGTGACGCGTGATGGACTCCTGACATGCCAAGGGATGGTGGAACAAGTCCCAGCTGGAGAAAAAGACCGCACAAAAGGCGGGAGCTGGGATGCAGTGCTGTCTTTTGGGAGATCTAGTTGAATGACTGACAAAAATCTATTACGGAGCAAGGGGTGAGCACGACTAAAAGGTCTCACAGCGTTTATTCTGACAGGATGATTAATTTCTCGTTACTCATCCAGAATGGGACTGTCTGAGGGGAATTCAGGGAAATATTTGATTCTTTCACACATTTATTATTTGGAGATTATTATTCGCATAAATCCAAACACTTCATCCTGTCTTTGTTTTGAAATGGCACGGCAGGAGCTTTCTAATTTCTTGGTGGAGGTTCTTCAGAGTCTCAGCACTATCAAGACTCCTCAGTTCAAAGCCAGGAGCGAAATCCTGAGCTGCTTCAGAGGGTGTCGTGGTTTGGCCTCAGCCCGCAACAAAGAACCATGCGGCCACTCACTCAACTCCCACAGCCGTGGGCAAAATCGGAAGAAAAAAGGCAAAAACTCGTGGGTTGAGATAAAGGCAGTTTAACAGAACAGCAAAGGGAAGAGAAAACAATAACACGGGTAAGGGAATATACAAACGCAATTACAGTGCCACTGCTCACCAACCAGACCCGGACCACCGCAGCCCGCTCCAAGCCTCGACTTCCCCTCCTCCCCAAGCTAGCTCCCCCCTAAAACCTGGGCATGGGTCACATGGCATGGAATACCTGTGTCCCCTGCTGGCTCCTTGGGAAAAATTAACCCCATCCCTGCTGGAACCAGGACAGAGGGTCCAACTTACTTGGGCCATGCTTTAACCTTTCATGCCAGCTGGTCCCATCCCCTTCTTTTCCTCTGGTCCTGCTGATATGTTGGACTCAGACCCATAAGAGGAAAAATCATGACTGCTAACCTGCAATGCTGCTTGATTCCAGGAATTTTTACCTGATAGCCACTTGGATAATAAACTTGACTTCTTCCTGCAAGGAAGCACTTTACATTAGATGAACCTCACAAAATAGAATAAGCATTTGCTGCTTTACTCTTGCTGATTTCTACCTTGCATGGCTCCTGCTTTTATGCCTTGTGTCTCAAGTGCTCTTCAGGGAGCTCTGTGTGTTTATGCCATCTACAGCAGCTGAGCTCAAGGGAGAAAGGGAAAGCTAGGATAGTGCTTTGGCCTTTCATGAAAACCACACGTAGCAATGGCCATGCTGAATCAGACAAGAAGTCCCTCTAGCTGAATGTTCTGTCTAGGTCACAGGCGCCTAAGCAAAAAAATAAGCGAGTGAAGAGCGATAATATTACAAGGGAGCTTTCCAACTTAACTATTTTTGTTGGAGGGGTGGGGGGAAGGAATGATATCAGGACATAGTGTGCAAAGGAGAAAAAAAAAGAAAGCGAAGAGTCTTAACAAAAAGCCACTCAGCAGAGAAGTCATGAAGGAAAAAGAGAGGAATTGTGGAAATAGGAGATGATGAAAAACACAGTCCATGAGGCAGGCAGAGCTGCAGGAAATTGGTTGGGATAACAGACATGGAGGAAGGATGGATGGATGGATGGGTGGATGGATGGATGGATGGATGGATGGATAGATGAATGGAGCAGTTACTGAAGGAGCCTATGGAATAAGGGAACCACGCATATGCCAGTGGGTAATAAGACCAGCCAGTCCCAACTATTAGCTGTGTAATAAAAAGAAGTTTAGGAACACAGTTTCAATGCTTATGTACTTCAGAGAGTCTGGGGTTTGAGTAATTTTGAAAATATAATGATTTTCTATCTACCTTCCCCTAAATACTCTATCTGGGCCTTTGCCTATATGCCTCTGAAGAGAGGCAGAGTAAAAACAAACATGGGAGAAACTAGGATCTGGTTGTCATACGGCAGCTTTTCTGATAGCTCTGTAAAATGAATGGGTGACACTGCTCCAGGACTACACAGAAGCCTCAGCTGTTCTCAACTGAGTGCCAGGGTTTTTCCGTAATTTCCCCTGAGGTCAGGATACTACCTTGCAGTCCTAGGACATTGGAAGACCCCTTTGGAATGGAGAGGATAATTTCTGAAGGGGTGAAGCCTTCCCCTCTCCCCGACATACACTGTCTGTCCCACAGTAATTACAGCTAGCAATTACAGCTAATGCCACAATTTTTAGGGCAAGCTGCACATGCTAGTTAGAAATGATGGATCCATTTTTGCCCATTTGATTAAATCCTTTTTTTTTTTTTCTCCACAAAATGCTTCACTGTCCTGGAAACCTGGTGTCTGATGTTTACAGATTTTCACAATGTATTTGTTTTAAGACATATGACTACGCTGACTGTAAGTAAGTTCAATTTTATTAGGCAGTAGCGGTATGCTCCAAATTCAATTTCTCACTGGAAAAAAAAAAAAGCAAACAGCTTGAAAGCTGCATAAAGATTGTTGTTTCATGGTTTGTGCATGTGTCTGATTAAGAAGCTCTTCTTGATGAAAAGGAGTATATGGAAGTTCATAGAAAAAAAGGAGACAGAAGCTCACAGTAAAGCTCCAAGTGAGCAAAGCTTTCAGCATTTTTTGTTCATTGTGATTCTAAGATGGTAGATGCTATATTGTAAATTGTGAGGATGTAAATATTCATTAGTTTTCTACCCACTGAGCTGATATTCAGTTGGTATTTCTAGGGACTTCCACAACTTAAGTAGTAACAGGAACACTACTATTAGTAATAATTTAGAATTTCTTCTTATATTTTACCTACAATAAAAGGTTCATTTAAACAACATTCAGTATGAAGCAAAATGTTTTGAGTACAGGTAAAATGCAATCACGTGCCAACCATAGTTACATTATCTTCTGGCTTAAAGCAAATAGTAATGAAAGTTGGTCACTGTTTTAAGTTTGTAAAGACAAACCCACCCTGAATTATTACAGGGAACCGTATCTTTAAGAAAACAGGTGTCTGCCAGCAGTTGGTGAAACTGCAGTCACAATATATTTCTAGGGATAAAGTGTATTTTTGTTTTGTACTAGAATAATCCTGTTTTCTTTCAGGATAGAGTCTTTTCACAGAATCACAAGATTATAGGGGTTGGAAGGGACTTCTGGAGATCATCTAGTCCAACCCCCCTGCCAGAGCAGGTTCACCTACAGCAGGTTACACAAGATGGCATCCAGACAGGTTTTGAATGTCTCCAGAGTGGGAGACTCCACAACCTCTCTGGGCGGCCTGTTCCAGTGCTCTGCCACCCTCAAAGTAAAGAAGTCCCTCCTCATGTTTACATGGAACTTCCTGTGTTCAAGTTTGTGCCCGTTACTTCTTGTCCTATCACTGGGCACCACTGAAAAAAGACTGGTCCCACCCTCCTGGCACTCTCCCTTTAAGTATTTCTAAGTATTGATAAGATCCCCCCTCAGTCTTCTCTTCTCCAGACTAAAAAGACACAAGTCCCTCAGCCTTTCCTCCTAAGAAAGATGTTCCGATTCCCTAATCATCTTCATAGCCCTTTGCTGGACCCTTTGAGCAGTTCCCTGTCCTTCTTGAACCGGAGAGCCCAGAACTGGACGCAGTACTCCAGATGCAGCCTCACCAGGGCAGAGTAGAGGGGGAGGATGCCCTCCCTCGACCTGCTGGCCACACTCTTCTTCATGCACCCCAGCACGCCTTTGGCCTTCTTGGCCACCAGGGCACACTGCTGCCTCATGGTCATCCTGTTGTCCACCAGGACTCCCAAGTCCCTTTCCACAGAGCTGGTCTCCAGAAGGTCAGCCCCCAACCTGTACCAATGCATGGGGTTATTCCTCCCCAGGTGCAGTACCCTACGCTTGCCCTTGTTGACTATCATAAGGTTCCTCTCTGCCCAACTCTCCAGCTTGTCCAGGTCACGCTGAATGGCAGCACAGCCTTCTGGTGTGTCAGCCACCCCTCCCAGTTTTGTGTCATCAGCAAACCTGCTGCTGATACACTCTATCCCTTCATCCAGGTCATTGATGACTATATTGAACAGGACTGGACCCAGTACTGACCCCCCAGGAACACCACTTGTCACAGACCTACTTAACTGAGCTCTAACTTGATTCTCATCAACCAAGGCAAAGTCTTCCTTCCTCCAGACTTTCTCTGTTACCTGCAAAATTTGGGACTCCTGAGGGCTGCGCCTGAGCAGTGAAGACAGAAGCAAAGGTAGCATTCAGCAACTCTGCCTTCTCTGCATCCCCTGCCACCGTGGCACCTATCTCGTTCAAGAGCAGACCCACATTTTCCCTAGTTTTCCTTTTGCCTCTGATGTACTTGAGGAAATCCTTTCTGTTGACCTTGACATCCCTTGCCAGACTTAATTCCAAGGAGGCCTTGGCTTTTCTTGTTTCATCCCAGAATACTCTGACAGCATTCTTGCAACCTTCCCAAGTGGTCAGTCCCTTCTTCCACATACTGTAAACATCCTTCTTCCACTTGAGCTTTTTCAGAAACTCCCTGCTTAACCATGCAGGTCTCCTGCTTCCCTTGCCTGATGTCTTGCTCTTAGGGATGCACCGATCCTGAGCTTGGAGGAAGTGATGCTTGCATATCAACCAGCTGTCTTGAGCCCCCCCTATCCTCTAGAGCCCTAACCCATGGGACTTCTCCAAGCAGTTTTTTGAAGAGATCAAAGTTAGCCCTCCTGAAGTCCAAGGTTGCAATCCTACTTGTCATTTTATGCATACTACAATTATCCTGAACTCTGTCTTCTCATGATCACCACAGCCAAGGCTGTCCCCAACTTTAACATCCTTCACCAGCCCCTCTGTTTGTCAGTACTAGGTCCAGTAGTACACCACTCCTTGTGGGCTCCTCCACCACCTGAGTCAAAAAGTTATCGTCAATACACTGGAGGAACCTCCTGGACTGTACATGCCCAGCTGTGTGGCCTTCCCAGCAGACATCAGGGTGATTGAAGTCCCCCATGAGAACCAAGGCCTGTGATTGTGAGATGATTCTCACCTGTCTGTAGAAGGCCTCATCAACTTCCCAATCCTGATCAGGTGGCCTGTAATAAACACCCACAACAGTGTCTCCAATATTACCCTGCCCCTTAATCTTTACCCACAAGCTCTCAACTTGCTCTTTGTCTGCTCCCAGGGAGACCTCAATACATTCCAGTTGCTCTCCTACCTAAAGAGCAACTCCACCACCTCGCCTTGCTGTCCTCTCTTTCCTAAAGAAAACATAGCCATCCATGACTGTGTTCCAGTCACGTGAGCTATCCCACCATGCCTCAGTAATTGCAATGAGATCATGGCCCTGTAAGTCCACACAGGTCTCTAATTCTTCTTGTTTGTTCCCCATGCTGTGTGCATTGGTGTATAGGCATTTCAGAGAGGCAGTTGAGCGTGTAGTTTTTGCCCTTGAGGGGTGGTAGGCCTTCCGATTCTAGTACTAGAAGCCAGAACTTGTGCAAACCCATTTTAGCTTCTCACTGACAGTGACGTACAAAAAATATTAGAGGTTGATTTGTTCACAGAGAATTCGCTACTCCACGGGAGAAGTTTAGCTCTTATACTTTCTCCTTCTGTTGCTGAGGAAAAAGAGGCCAAATTTTTAGACTGAATTCTGGTTATAGAACTTGGTCTGAGGAAAACAACAGCCCTGATTTGGATATTTATTCCAATTTCTGTTCAATTTGCTTCTCTATTGCATTCAGAAAGTGGTCTTATAGTTATCACACAATTGATCTTAAATTAATGCCTGCAAATTTTTAATGGGAAAGGAGCACCACAGTAAATAAAGTATCTACTGTGTTTCAAATGCACTCTCAAATCTGAAATAATTTTATCTTCGTGACAGAGAAAAAAGGATGTTTCATCAGCTAGATCTTTTACATTCTCAGTTAGATAGTCTCAGTGAGCATTAAATTATTACAAACATAAATATAGTGAGTAAATTTAGGGCAAGGGGTCATGTTTTTGTGTATTTTAAAGTTTCCTTTAAAAGTAAAACATTGCTTTGTTGATATAAAGTACTAGTGGTAAATCTGTTTTTGTAAACAATTCTATTTTTAAACTTAAATTTCGTGTAAATTCCTTATTGCAATGTTCTCATTAGTCTCCTTTTTGTTTGTCTTTTCTGTGATAGAGCTTTTGCTTAAATAACCCTTCATACCTCACAAACAGCATCTTTTCAAATTTTTTTCTGTTGACAAAACATGAGGAGAGGCTAGGAGAACTTGGTTTGTTCAGCCTAGAGATGAGAAGGCAAGGGAGAAATAAACTGCAGTGTTTCACTAGCTATGGGCAAAGTTATAGAGAAGACTCTGTAACTCCAAACCTGTGTTAGAAGTGCTCAACAAAAGGACAGGAAACAAAGGTCACAATTGCTCTGACCAGACAGGAAGAAGAAATTCTTCTTGGTGAGACTGGTCAGTGCTGGAAGAGGCTTTCCAGAGAGGCAGGGGAATATCCACCCCTGCAGATTTTCGGAAGTCAGCTGGGCCAACCCATTTGCAACCTGATCTGACTTTGCAGTTAGCCCTACTCTGAGCCAGGTATGGAACTGGGTGACCCCCAGCGGTCCTTTCCCATCTAAATTTACCTTTTCTTCTATGAAACAGTGCTTAAAATAATGGCCATCGGGGGTTTTTTTTATGAGGAAAAGGCAATCTCCAGAATACTTAACAGTCAGTACTATTCATTAGAGCTAGTACAGCTCATGGGATTTGACATGATGTGCACTAGTTTTTGAAGTTACAAGCTTTACACATAAGCCTATTTCTCTGCAGAATTTACATGAGCAAATCTTCCTTTTGTTTCCTTCCTGAGTTTTGTTGATGTATATTCTTTGGGATTAACAATTTAGCTAAAACAAGGTATATTTACAAGCCTTCTCTCACTGTCATCATTACCTGCCTCTGGACTCTTTGCCAACCTTCTCCAGGTACAGTCAAATAACTGCAACATTTTACACAGAAATAGAAATAGCTTAATTTACCTGAACTAATAGACTAGCTCTGCAAATATTTGCCATTGTGTGTGAGCAGTTCCATTCATTCTAGTGAATTATTCACCTTGTGCCCTAGTGGAAACCCTAGAAAAGTATTTGAGAAGCTGCTTCGGATGTTTTAGCAAAGTACGGAAGTATTATCTTGCGCCCATTGATTGCACAATATTCATTGCAACATAATCATGTGGTACTCCCTCACTCTGTGTGGGAATCTGAGTTTCCCCTTCTAGCCGAACAACTTCACAAATATCTTAACAGAAATGTATTCATTTCAGTCTTCCTCTCATTCATCCACTATGTGATTACTCTTCTAGGTATTTGTGTTCTTGTCCAGCATTGTTTCAACCATGAAATACAACAGCGTGTGGTTCAAAAGACTCAAAAGTATTTAGGTATCCAGAGCAAAGGTCCACACTGCTTCCTTAACGTGTCAAAAATCGAGTAAGTATTGATAAAGGTAGCAAAAAATAGACAGTTCTAAGGATTCCTGAATATATTCTGTACCTAGGTGTAAGTTAGCGTTCAGCTACATTCTTATTTATCTCATGCCAAGCAAAATGACTATATACTATATATACACACATAGTTATATACTGTATTCATGGTATAGAAAATATGCAATCATAGCTTTGCAGAATGTATCATACATTATTGCCAGATAATGTAATCCAATAGATAATCATATATTTTAATAGAACGTAAGTTCAAGGATGAAACTTTTTCATTTCTTGGTACACTGTAAATGTAGGGTGCTCTCTGTTTAAAGGATACCTAAATCAATGATTTAGTTAAAAAATCCTTTACATTTGCTAAGCAAATCTGACATTGTTGTGCTTTTTGGCAGTATCAATCACATTTATGTTTTATTACATGAGTAATACAGTCAGACATGGTGAAACCTGCCAGCAATCTGTTTTTCCTCATAGTGGGCCTGCAAAGCTTACAGAGCAGAAAAAAAAATCCTCAGGAAAAATAGCATTTTTTCTGTCATGCATCTCATCTGGACTTGATTCTACTGACTACAAGTTAGAAATAACTTTTATCCATTTTGCTGGAAGCTACCCCTAAATGCAAAAATCTGGTCCTTACCCTCCACTACCAAACTGCTTACATGTAAAAACTCCACCAGTGACTTCATAGCAAACATTGCTGTACTTGCTCTCCAAATGTGTGTGTGTATTGTGGCTGCAACACAGCAATCTTGTATCGTCAGTGTGACTTCTAATACATCTTCTCACCTTTATTATCTGCTGAATTTGAGAAACAAAGCCAAGACTGAGTTTGGAAATGTTGGAGACAATCCGGTCATACAGAGCACTTCAGAAATTAAGCCCATTGTGTCAAATATTCCAGAGCCCACACACTTCAAATGAATTCCAATCAAACTGTGGATTGATTAACTTAAGCTCAGATAAGCTTGGAAAGAAGTGCTGACAAAGTATGGAAAGCAGGGAGAAGTGTCCTTTTCTCACCTGTTTATAAAAGGTAGGGAAATATTATTAATTACATGCTGCGTGGCTCTCCTAGGACAACACAGTGTTCAGGTTTCCTCTGGGAGATTCATCCTTTCTTACATAGTCCATTGGCAAGGTCAGAGACAACAGACCATTCCATAGCCTGGGCACGGGCTTAGGTAATCCTAGAAAAGAGGATGATTATTTGCATGAGAGTAGGGTATGATACTAAATGAAGGAAGCCAGGATGTATGGTACTAATATATTTACTTTTTAACGCATCATAAATTCTTCCCGCTGTTCATCCTGGAACTTGAAGGCATACTTCAAGTTACATGCTTTATCTCACCCTTATTAGTCGTCTGCTTGTGCTCCTTTCATTTACAAATTGCTTGTGCTCCAGCTCTTTGTTTCGGCACAACCCATTTCCAGGATATGTCAGGAAACTGTGCATTCAGAGAAAGCTTCTCCCGTCTTGTAACATACAAACACCTTAATTCGTATGTGTATATAACACAAGTATAAATAGTGTACTGCAGAGATAAGCTGAATTCAAGGTGAAATACAGTGTCTATATTCCACCACTGAAATTAATCTGCAAATACTATAAGAAATACTGCTTAGAGTGATACTACCCTATTGATTTAATAGTTGTATAGACAGAACACGCAGGATAGGTGGGGCCTTACAATCAGCGTGCACACTCTTCGCTTTCAGCTGGATTGCAACCACTGTTCAGTGTCTCAGAAATTAACAGGTTTTGCATTTAATAATTTTTAAAAATAATTTTACATTTAATAAAAAGTAAATAGAGGAGGTTTTCAAACTGAGTTCGCTGTTATCACATGAAACATGCCTCCATTTCCTGCTCTGCCACTCTGTGACCTTCCTCCTTCTTTTTCACTGTCAAATTAGCTTCCCAACGTATTGACTACCCCTCCCAGTTTGGTGCCATCCGGGAATTTGCCGAGGATGCATGCCACCTTGTCATTGAGGGCATCTATGAAGATGTTGTACAGTGCTGGCCCCAGTATCAACTCCTGAGGAGTGCCCCTTCTAACCACCCACCAAAACTTCACGTAAGTCTTCACGAAGACTTGGCCCAAAGCTTTCCCAGGGATTGAGGTGAGGTGAACTGGTCTTTGGTTGCCTGGGCTTCTGATTATCTTTTTAAAGGTGGACATAACATTTTCTTTTTAATTGATGTTTATGTTTGTTTTTCAAAGAAGTAATGTAAAACTTTGCTGTATTTGCTGCCAGGTCAACTCATTTTGTGAAACCAACATCAATGCCAAACACAACCAGAGAGAGTTTCACAATGTAGAAACCTGCTGCCAAACTCCATGCTCCCGTGGGGGTGCACCACTTCTCCTCCTGCCCTCCCCTCAGAAGCTAAGGACCCTACCCTTTTACAGGTGGGAGACCTGCAGTTTACCAAACATGTCTGAACCATAGCATTTGCAATACCTTAAAAGCCTTCTAAGACTCTTCTAAAATGCACATGTAACAATGATATGATTCTGCATGTACTGTCAATAAGCCAAATGAATATGGCCTGTACCAGTCAGTTTTTCCTCTCTCTCACACCATTAATTCCAGCTCCAGTTCACAGAGCCTCCTTGCTAATTTCTCTGGCGTTGTCAGTCTCTCACCAGGTCTGTGAAGAGAAGATAATTGCTGCTTCAATCTCCACCTCTGGCCTGAGAAGAGGGTTTGAAATATTATGTGGCCTGGAAGGAAAATAAGATGCAGAAAAAGAACAGGGATGGAAGGAGATTTTAAAAAGAATAAAATGCTGTTCCTCCCTTTTTCCCCTTCTAGCACGTGAACCTGTGATCTCTGAGCTTTACACCCAGAGACTGCAATTTAACCGCTTCTAAGCATCTCACCTTCTGAAAACACCTTGCAGTAATAACGCTTTCCGTCAGAATGCTGCTACACTACATAATCCTGTGGTGAACTACCATGAAGTCCCAAGGACAAACGTGTGCCTATCTGCTAAAAAAGGTCCTTCAGGAAACCCATTACAAGCAAACGCCACCAACTTAGAGAAGTGAGTGTGTTCCTCTTCCTCTGGCACGCCTGCTCAGCAGCGGTGTGCTGCGGGGAGCCAGGGTGGGCGTCCCCACCGTCGGTCCCCAGCTCCCCCCAGCCCCGGGCCGGGACCCGACAGGCAGGGCCAGCCCGAAACGCTCGGAATCCACCAGTACCCCACGCATCGGGGCTGAAGGGTCTGCTGAGGGAGAGGGATTTTCGTAAGAAAACAAGTTTCAACCTGTTAAGAATTAGAATGGCAGCGGGGTCCACGCCGCG
>NW_009647025.1:2499261-2500290 GCF_000708025.1 Charadrius vociferus
GGCTCAGGGCTGCGTGCCCCGGAGGGGCCGGGGGGGGCACCGCCGGCATCGGCGCGGAGAAAGTGGGGTTGGAAAGCAGTTTGTGGGCTGGCTGCCTGCGAAGCGCATTTGACCATCATCCCAGGGATGAAGGGGAACTGGGAAAGTAACTCGGAAAAGTGAGTGGGATTCTTATCTCTTTTTTTGAATTATTTTTTTTCTTTTCCTCTCCTAATCCGAAAGGACCCGTTTAAAAGAGAAGCAGAAGCCGCCGGGTGCACCCGCTGCCGGGAGAGATACGGGAAAGGCGGGCACTGCACACCGGCAGCCCTGCCTGGGCTGGGCGGGGGTGCGGGATCCTGCGCTCGGTTGTCTCCCGAGACGACCGTGTACCAAAGCAGCTACACATCATAGTAAACAGATTCATCATACGACAGAGCGCAGGAAGGTGAGACAGAAGCAGAAACAGAAACTAACACTGAAAGGAAGAGGGGGAAAAAAAGACAGCGACTGCGAATTACTTCCAGAGAAAGTGGGTGGATGTTGTGCAGCAGCGACTTGGGATTTTAGGGGATGCACCCTTACATTTTGCTCCTCTCTAGTCCGAGCCTCCCTTCTCCGGTGGCAGAAAGCGGCTGTATTTGGTGGCAGGAAAACGGGAGGAGGAATAAACAGGAGGGTTTCGTTCAGCAGTGCTTGCGATGCCCTACTGATCTGCTTTAAGGATTTTTTTTTTTTCTTTTCCTGGTGGATATTGATTTCTTGACCTTGATTTTGAGTCCCTTTAGTTGCATCCCAGTTTTTGGGTTGTGTTTTTGTTTCCTTTGGCGAGGAGTGGAAAGGGGGAGGCTGGCTTCGGTGCTGAAAGTTGCAATCATTATTATTTTGGAGCCAGCATGTGCAGCAACATAGTCTACGAGTGGCTGAAGACCCTGCAGCTCCCCCAGTACGCGGAGTCCTTCGTCGATAATGGCTACGACGACCTGGAGGTCTGCAAGCAGATCGGGGACCCGGACCTGGATGCCATCGGCGTTGCCGTGCCCCACCACC
>NW_009647025.1:2500649-2501404 GCF_000708025.1 Charadrius vociferus
GGCATCCAGCTGGAGATGAAGGGGTCCGGCAGGGCTTGGTCCCACCTCTGCCGTGCCCTCGGGCTGAGTGTCTCGGGTATGCCTGTGGCGTTTGCGGAGGGAAACACGGCCAGGACTTCGCAGCAGACAGGTGTGAAGAGGAGCGGGGCCAACACGGGGCCGAGCCACCAACGCTTGTTGGCCTGATGTGGGCTCACCGGGTGGTGCAGCATTGCACTGCCTTTCGGTTTCGCCGCTATTTTGGTTTTGGGGTTTTGTTTGGTTTTTTTTCATTAACCGGTTCTTTTAGTCCAGTCTAGTTTGGGGCGTGAAGGCAGAAATTGACAGGGCGGTCTTAATGGTTTGGGGTTTTGTTTGTTTGGTTTTCTTTTCTGTGAAACTTTTCCATTGTGTGAGAGAGTGATGGCTTCTCTCATCTTTTGTTAAAGGTCATATTTTAGTGTCAGTTTCTGTTGGCGCAATGGCTCATGAAGCAAGTGGTAATCTGGCTGGAGGAACAACTCCTTCTGTTGCCTGGATTTATTTACTGGAGGATGGTAGTGACTGGTGAATGTCAAAACTATTCATCAGCCACTCCAGCACAGGTCAGCCTACCTCCAGGACACACGGTCTGCTGAAAGACCAGAAAAATGCATGTCTCAGAAGAGTACATTCCGGTTTGATGAAACCCCAATATTTACCTAATTCTTATCTTTTGAAAACGTTAAAATGTAAGATTAATGTGGTTTGGAAAATAGAAAGTGATTTGTCTGAAG
>NW_009647025.1:2501499-2667075 GCF_000708025.1 Charadrius vociferus
GGTTTCCTGCTGAAAACATATGCAGAACAAATAAAATGATAGAATTAAATGGGTAGTACCATGGAGGAGAAAATGATTTCTGAAATTAAATAAGTTGTTATTATAATGCCCGGTGGCTTCAGAGTTCAGAATTAAGTGCTTCAAAGTTGCTTGATGGCCCAAGTTGGCTGTATTTTCTTTAATGATTTGAAGTTTGATTTTTCAGAAAGATTGAGCAGTTGCAGTTGACCTTCAACTTGTGGGTACTTTTTCTCTGAAAAGCTTATGAAGGTATGGAAGCAAGGTGACAGGCAAGTCTGCAGGTCTGGGTTTACAGAAATGTGAGGAATTAAAATTGAGAATGAATTGTCTGTAGTAGGGGACCTGGATGTGAGGACGAGTAAGATTCAACTTGGATGACAGTGTAGAGGTACAGATAATCAGACTGCTAGGACAGTAAGTTTCAGAACTCCAGTTTTTTAACAGCTTGGTGATAGAGGGCCACTAGTCACTTCTCAAGTACAACACAGTTGACTGATTTCAGATATTTATTTGTTCCCTTTTCCTGAAGCATCTGGCTGATGACATTGTGGGAGACAGTGTATCAAATTTGATAGGACAGTAGCCAAATCAAAGAAAACATCCATGGACATATATATATATACACACCTAGTCTAAGTACAGCATCTTCCAAAGGGTACTGTATCATTTTGGAGAGGTTTTTTTTTCTCCCTCCCTTTGAAGTGATACGTCATTGGACAAACACCCTTCTGAAACTACCATAATATGTCTTTTACATAAAAGACCTTCTGTGGAATTTCTGGCTTATCCATGTAGCTGCAGCACATTACCTACCTCCATAGCTACATTTCACTTCTTGCTTTTGACTTTGTGTATGTTCATAGTCACTAATTCCATCTTACCACGTGGATCCTCTACTTTCTCTCTTCTATACCTCCTCCGTAGGAATTGTAAAATTTCTGAGATGTCAGCATATGACATCAAGGAAATTCAGATCTTTGGTGTTGATTTCTTCTTTAGCTCACCTTATTTTAATTTGATGTGTCTGATAATAGTGTGGATTAACTGTCAGGGCAAGCTCGTCTTACACAGAAAGCACCACTCAGCTTTAATTGGTTTAAATCTAAATGCAATATTTCAAAATAGAAAGAAGAACCAAGCTTACTTTCCTAGTTTTATTTCAGCCTGTGGTGTCAATGTATTTATTTTGGATGATAAATGCATATAGCATCATTTTTTTACAGTAATAGAAAAACTTTCTCCATCTCCTCAGTGTGAATCACTTCACATCGTAGCATGTTGTAAGAAACCATAAAGCTGGCAAGATTTGAGTGTGTGTTGCTTAACATGTGTTATTCTGAATGCCACCCACTGTAGCAATCCATCTCCAAAAACGGCTTAAAGGGAATAGCAAAAGATCACGTCACTGTACATTATTTATTGCACGTTGTTTAAAGCAAGAAAAATGAAATACTGTATTCTTTCATTTGGGAAAGAGCCATATTATAACAGCGTCTCATTAAAAAAAGAAAACAAACTTTAGGAAATTGTGGATATAATTTAAGCAACCCGTATTATACTTTTTATATAGAATATGCAGTGTACAGACTTCTGCATGTCAAAAGAAACTGGATGTATTCTCTGCTGTGCACAGGATTAAAGAATCAGCTTGAGGTTTGTGCCAAGTTTTTCGTATACATTTATCACATATCCATCTACAGACGGTCATGTGGCTATTCTGGAGCAGGGCACTAGACATTGACCTGTTTGACATCTATTTGCATTTCTGGTGCTGCTGAGCTGCTAACTAGCTGTCTACTTCCCTCTATGGCTTACATGGAGAATGCCATCATCTTTTTCTCTTAATATCTGTGAATGGAAAGTAGTATTTATGAACAGAGGAGCATGCTTGTGTGTGTATGTCTGTATTTATACATATATGTATATGCATTTTACTTGTTTCTTGAAGAAAGAAACACTTCATGTGTTCAGTTATGTAGTTCTCAGACAATTTTGGAGTTTCATTCAGAAACGTCCCTGAGAACTGAAAGTGCTGCTCCTCTGTCCTGTTTATAGCCTTTTGCCAGCTGCCTGGGCTGTAGATGTGTCAAAAGATCAAAAAAGAGTATTGGATGTGGATGTGGAGATGTTAAAAGCATCCTTTTGCTGTCCTTCCAGCGTTCTTGCTGTATTTTCAGATGAAGGGTGAAACAACAGTGGGAAGGGTACAAATGTGTTGGCATGGTAAATTTTAGTTTAACTTAGTTTGATTACAGTCAGCAGAAATGACTAACAACTACTTAGCAGAGCTTACTATAAATCTGTTAAAGACGTGCAAACTTTGAATTGAAGCCATGTGTGTGGGTGACTTCAGACATGGAGAATTATCACAAGCCACATCTTGATTATTTCCACGGAGAATTAGAAGAAGGCCTCACCTCCTCAAATTGCATCTTACGTATTTTTCAGGTATAAACCAAGGAATTGAACTGTAACTGAGGAGAACTCCATAGAAGTCAGTTTGTGTTTCTTGTTGGTAATGCTCCTTGATACTCAAAGCCTTCTGTTTTAGTTTCGCGCCTGCTGTTGCTGGCTGATAATATTAGAAGTCTCGTATATCTAAAAAACTTCCTGTGGAGGTGGTAGGCCTAAATACCCTTCAAACAAGAACCCGTGGTACATCTCTGAGTCAAGTGAAAGATCTGTGTAATCTCAAAACATCTAGCAGCTTTAAAAAATTATCCTTGATGGTTGTAATTCTGTCTTAATTAGGAACTTAATTATGCCTAGTGTAGGAATAGTATTAATATTGTTTTGCCGTGTAGAAGTTTTGGGGGATGAACTGATGGCAGAAGGAAACCAAAATGAGAAGCCCCCCTGGGTTCCAGTGAAGATGGATGAAGAAAAGCGCAGCGCTGACCTGAACCAGCCACATCAGGGGAAGTAGAGCCTTTATCTCCATACGGAGACACTTACGGCCTTGGTGGGCTTGTTCCAAAATGGGTTATGTCCATGCTGGGTTCGAGCAGGAGTAATGTTGCTAAGTATCACTGTGGTAGGGGAAGCAGAGGAGCACCAATTTTATCAATATAAAGACAAGTACGGTACCTCATTGGGGAACATGCCAAGAGAAATTAAGTATTCTATTTATCTCAAATATAGATTAAGTGACATTTAATAGTTTACTGAAATTTCATTACTGTTTCTAATTGAAATAAATGCCTGACCTGTTTCTTGAAGAACTGTATTCATTTTTTCATCTGCAGAGAACTGCAAATACATTAAAAATCACTAAAAACATACATGCATTAAAAGCTTCCACACCAATTAAGATGATTTGCTTAGCCTCAGTAAAGTTATACTCATGTAGATTTCAATATTTATTAGAGAGAATAAAACTGTAGTGTGACATATGTATGTGTACGTGACCTCGTTGTCACTCACAGAGCTGTTCGTGATTATCAGCATGCTTGGAAAACAAATAGTAAAAATTCAGCTGCATTTGAGGTCATAATCTCAAGAGTTCAAGCAGATGTAGAAAAGTAAGAAGTCAGATCCAAGTGAGTATCTGCTTAAACACCCGACCATGTTTTTTTAAGTTCTGTGCTCATAATATAGCACAGATTTGTGGTTCTGATTAAATCTTTGTTTAATCCTTGCCATTACAAAATAAGGAATATTTCACATAAGTTAAATGTTAAGAGGTAAAGACGCCAGCAGCACGGCTATGAAATACACTGGGTCAAGCTGAGTCTGGGGCTGGATAATGTAGTCAGCGCTTTAGATATTTACATGAGTGAATTCAGTGAATTAAAAATATTGTGCTTTGAAGAAACGGCAACACTCACCCATACTAGAATGAAACATGAAGCTTTTTCTAAAGACCTGGCTGCTTTGGAATAACTGCATCAACTCTGATTAGCAGAGCGTTCTCAAATATGCCTTGGGGAAGGCTGCCTATTGACAAAAGTACCAGTGCATTAAGTAGTAACAATATTTTCATGGCAATAAATTAGCAAAGCTACAGGCGATGTTCAGGAAGTGGAGAGGTATTTTGTATAAGAAACCACTGAATTTGCCTTTGACTTCATAACTCTGTTTTCTTCTAAAGAAAATACAGTACCTCATGTATTGGGCAGTTGTTTCAAAGTCCCGGTTTATTAAACTAACAGAAAACAAACTGGAAAAGATCTTCTTCCAATCAGACCACTAAAGCAAAATGTTGCAGAATATGAATAATACAGTACTGTGCCGTATTTGCATTTGAATTGTTCCTGAATATTTCAAAGTATATTCAATCTCCACTGGAAATGTTGAATGTAAATCTTCCTGGGTTTCAGTATCTCTCAGTTTTGAGGGGAGGAAGATCCCATTAGGGTACACTGAAGGTGGAGCCCTGAGAGAGGATAGTATCAACTCCGCAGCCTTCTCGCCCCCTTTCTGTGATCGTGTTCAGTGTATTTTCTCAGCTGTGGTCGCTCGTGGTGGGGGCTGGCAGAGGAGAAGGGGAGCGTGTGGCTCCCAGCTCCGAGGAGCTGTGCGGGGCTGAGCAGCGGCCACTGCGAGCAGCAGCAGCTGCCCTGGAGGGGAGGTCCTTCCTTCGTCCTCCACACAGCTCTAAGTTTGAAGGAAAAGCTAAACTTACAGGTCCCTGGCAAAAGAGAAATGCCTGGCCTCTTGTAGTTCCCTGAAGGCTTTTGCTTCCACCAGAGGACGTGATTCTGTCACACCTCAGAGGTGCAAGGCTGAACTGAATTTTCTCACATAATGTGGGGGTTTGTGTGCGTCCTGCACCTCAACAGGGACACCACCAGTGGTGTGGCAGAAGTCTAACTACCAGTTTCACGCCCACACACTGATAAACCTGTCTTGTTTTAAACAAGTTTGGTGATCATAAGTCTTTCTGAGGAGAAAGCACATTTTAAGGAAAGTATTTCTGTTGATACCCCCATCTCCAGAGCTTCTGTCTCTGCCATATGTAGGATGATGAAGCCCATATGCACAGCCATGTGTGAGGAATACCAAAGAAACCAAGATAATTTTTCACCAACGAAGTAATCTTGTGAACTGTGTTTCTGGGTTTGTTTATGACCAGTATCACTACCTCACATATAGTGTAATATATAGGGCAGCTGTGTCCCTGATTTCAGATGTGGAATTGAAGAATTTGCCTAAAGTCACGAAAAATTTTAGACAGATGAAGCATTGGGACCCACTACTGCAGCGTCTTTTTCCATTGCCTTACGATTAAGAATAAACTTCCTTACATGCAAGTAACAGAAAAGCAATCAAGGAATAACCAGTAACTCGGCAATATGGCAATTAGTTATGCCTGTTAATTTTGCCTGTTAATTATACCCTGTGTGCATATGTCATTATGAAGAGTCCCTATGCACTAAAGTATATAGATCCATATGTATAATCTGAAACACACTAACAGCTATTACAGAATTTTTGAAAAGTGCAGCAGAGGCTTTTGAGGTGACAGGGATATTGTTATTGCAGATTAGGAATGAATTTATTATATCACTTACAGGAGCTCACGTACTGGTTTGAGACCCTTCCAAAGCAGGAGAGGGCGGAATGAGTTAAGACTAGACTGGTAGGTTCAACTTCTAAATTTCTTGCTTTGTCAGTTTGAATGAGCCCCTTTGCTTGGCGTTTGACAAAGCTATCTGGTTCAATCTCTTTGTCTAGGCTAACATGACATCTCATATTGATGTGCTTATCTTGACAAATGTGGTGGCTTGTACACGCTGCAGGAATCGTCGTTTATTAAAAGAGCACGGCGGTGCTATGTTTAGCACTGCCGTGTTATTTTGGGACCGGCTGTGCAGCAGGAAGGGGAGAATCGGGTGAACCTTCGCTGACACTGGCAGTCTGTGAGACAGGTTGGCCCAAAACTGTCTCCAGTGACTCATCCAGCCTCTTTGGTTTGTTACTTGCAGATAGTAAAAAACTTTTGTTACTGCAAAACAAAAGAGAAGTGGTGTGTCACATGAAACACAAGTAGAAGGGCCTTCAAATAGTATCTCATCCTGGTTCTCACAAGCTCAGCAGGATGTGAGTGACAGTGATGCACGCCTCTCATGGGAGCCTTGCTCCTCCAGTTGGGCTCATTCCCAGTGAAGTCAGTCGGGGGTTTGCCAGTGATTTCATTTGATGCTGGGTTTGGCATGAAGTGTTCGAATTTAAATCAGCTAACAAGCACACCCTTACCGACTCTGATTGTGGTGGTGGGTGAGAACAGGATGACGTGAGATGAGAACAATAAATACAGCAGTAACATGCAAAAAAAAAAAAAAAAAAAAAAGAAATCAGAACTTTTCAGAGCTTTGAATATCACCATTAGCAGCTTGAACAGCACCAAGGCAGACTTCTGAACATAGGTCTGACAGGTTTGTGCTAGAATAAATGTTTGGTAAATATTCTCTAAAATCTCCACTGATGTATATTGGCTGGAATCAAGTACACATAGTTGTTTACAGCTGTCCTCTCAGTAACTTAAAATCAGGGAGAAATGGCAATATATAGCAAATAAAACTTACAACCGGGTGTAAATATATGTCTTCCACAAATTCTTTTTTCCCAAGAAGAATTGCTTTGGTTTTGAGGACCCTGAAGCAGGGATGTGATGTTATCACTGCATATGATGCCAGCTGGAACTTTATAAGGAATTTAAGTCTGGTTCTGATGTCTGTGCCTCAGAAACCACATGGCAAATTTGGTGTGGTTAAGAAAAGAGTTAAAAAGCTGGAAAAAACCTTGCTTTTCAGTCAGAGACTAAGAAAAGCTTGTACTGTTTTTTTCCCAGAGTTAGTTAAGTGGCCACTTGGCCATGCTCTCACATGCACGGAAGGAAATATTTTTATTAGCAGAAAGAGGCATTGAGAACTTCAGTGGCTAAGAGCTGGAGCTAGGCTATTCATGCTGTGAAGGCGGCCAAAAGCCAGCATAAACCAAAAACTTAATAAGTCAATATTCCACAGAGGAAAAAAAACAACCTCAAAACCCAAAACTGGGAGTGGGCGCCAGTTCTGCATCAGTGCCCTCAGTTTGTGGATAGAGATGTTTGCTGGGAGTCACTCTTCTGCTCTAGCAAGCTCCTGTCCCTTGGGCTCCATATCTCCCAGCCCTGCTGTCCCAGAGCCCTCTGTGTACCCCAGAGTGACCCTTTCCCTGACTTCCCCTATATCATCTCCCCTAAGACTGCCTCAGGGCACACTGTCTTCTTCCCTTATGGCAATCTCCTTCCCACCCAAGAATGTAAATCTTTTGTCTTAAGTCTCCCTAACCCTTTTCTCCCCAATCTCCATTCACGCAACAAAGCGGAGGAGTGTTAACCATGATGTGTTTGGGTGGAAAGACAGAATCAATGCAGCGATACCTTTTTGTACAGCTTGAGACAATGCTCTGAATTTCTCACTTGATCCCATCCCACCCCATCCCATCCCAAGCCCTGTATGAGCTTCATTCCATCTCTTCTCTCCTGCTGCCCCAGAGTGTCAGGCTGTAATTTGGATCCTTCTCTCTCCTCCCCCATGTCCATTCTCTGATGAGAAGAGACGTTTTCTCTCCCACTTGGGAAAGCGGGGCCGTCGCTCTCTCTCCTTTGCTCTCGGTGCCCCCAGCTGCCTTCCCACTGACCAACGCAGGTGGCTGAGCCCAAGTTGTTCTCATATAACTAAAGCTCTAGACTGCGATCTTAAAAATGTCAGTCTTAAAACTGCCAGAGGCTGCAGTTATCCAGAGGCCCTCCAGGCCCGGTTCTGTGGCAGAAAGAAGGGATCGATCTAGGAAAAGGCAGATGCATTATAGCTTTCGAACATATATATGGGACTGCAAGACTGAACGTAAAATGTTAAAAATAGTGAATGTAAAATGTCAATTTCATAAAAATATTTAAAAATGAGTTGTAACTTCATCAAAAGTTAGGAGTTCAATGCAAAAATGTCACAATATTTTTTGCAATATCTTTTTAGTGCTCTTTGTGTGATTGTGATAGTTGCTTCTAATTGCAGCATCTCTGAATTCTTGACCGATTATTTAGTGGTTGCCAAAATATTTTTCTTCAGATTTCATTTAAACCCATTCTACTAATATCTGCTTGTGTTGTACTGCATTGAGAATTTTTATACAAAGGCATCTCTGATCTTTTGTATACCTTGGAGTTAAGGTGTCCCCCTAAATATCCAGCTATTAGTTTAGCAGAGGTTTTTCCATGGCGAGGGAATGAGACCAGAATAAAGAATCATGGAGAATCAAATTTGCCGTTGAGAAGGTCTGCCACAGATCTTCATGTGATAGTTCCTAGGCTAAAAATTTCAACCTGAAGATAAGAATGAGTGACTGTTTCAGCTTCTGAGTCTACGTTCTCTCTCATATCAGACCAAACAACACAAGGAAATCTCAATTTAAAACTCTAACCTGAAGAAACTCAAAGGTTAATAAAGAGAACTGTGGAAATAACTAACCAAGAAGGTTTGTTCATTTCAAGGTGTTAACATTCAAAAAAGGAGAAAAACAGAAAATAAGGAAACGTGACTGAAACTATACCAAGAAATCTGGAAAAAGAGTCATTTTGATTTCACCTGCTTTGTTATTTTCATGTGAAGAAAATTTGTTGGACTACCCTATGATAACTTCTAAATAAGGTTTTGCCAAGAGTATTTCAGAGAGAGGATTTTCACATACACTTGGTATTTACACAGTGGTAAAAATAATGCTCTGTAGCTTGTGGAGTAGGATGGAGCAAGAGGAAGTTTGACAAGAATACCACTAGCTGGTTTCTGTCCAGCTCTAAAAATTACATACAGTAAGGACATACTTCATGCAGCCAGTGACTAGAAGCAATAAAATGTGTGCCTGTCATTGCCAATAACGTCAAAACCAAACAAAAAAAAAAACCCAGTTGCTCATTTTCTGTCTCTAAGAAGTAACATTAGTATCCCTAGCAAAAGTTATGGCAAAATCCTCCTAAAAAGTTGACTTTCTTTCCCAGACCTATGGTCTAAAAACTCAGTATTTGAAGCAATGTTGAAAAATCCTCCTTTTTGCAGTACTTCAGGTCCTGATGCAATCATTCCCTGGGAATTTTATTCTTTTTGATAGAGAGGCGTGCACGTGCTGCAAAGTGAAAGGAAGGGAGCTAACTTAATTGCTATCAGGTAGCAATGGAAATCAGCTGAGCCAGGCTTGCTCCTGGGTACTCCCAGGCTAGTGGCCTCTGTGCTCATTTACTTCTATAAGTCTGAGTAGCACTGCATAGATTTGAACCACTTTGTGATGTTTCTCTCATGGAGTTTGGATAATCTGCACTCCTGCTTGTCATAGGTAAGTTTTATGCATATCAATGTAAGCAGAGATTATCATAATTAGAGGTAGTCTGAATCTCTTGTTGAAGTTGGCTTGTACTGATAGTGTAGCAAGAATGTGATAGTGTGGGTGCTGTGCATTTTATAAAATACTGCATCACTTACAACATTGGGTGGTTTTCATATGAGCCTTCAGTAGCACGTATTAATTCACCTATATAGGAAGTTGTTTGAGGTGTTTCCCTAAGGAATTATTTCATCTTAGAGCTGGAAATTTACTTAAAAGAGAATTTACATTCTAAGTGTATGTATATTAAAAAGAACTGCTTATGCAACCACTGGATTCATTAAATCAATTCCTATGGTGTCTAACAGGAAATAAGCCATTGCAGTATATCCTTCCTCTGTGTGTGTGTGATGGTTTTGGTTTTGGCAGGAGCACATATTTATCCAGGAGAACTAATTGTTTTCCTAGAACTTGTTTTATAGATCTTTCAGTGACTAAAATTGATGTAATAGTTAGTTATTAGTATTGATCTAGATTTGGAAAATAAAGCAGAAATTCCTTTGTGCTGAGCATACTTCTTCCTACAGGGATAAGGAAATGAGCATCATCTTCGTAATAAGAAATAGTTTCATAATTACAATGAATGTGAATTAAATGCAAGGTGAAGGTAGTGAAGGAATTTCAAGAGTTTCTTTTCCTTTTCTTTTCCTTGCCTCTCTTGTTGTGTTTGCCATGGAAAAATGTCTTTCTCTAATTTGAATTTGCTATACAACTGGACAAAATCAATTTCATGCTTTTACTTAGCACGTTCTAACTTCATAATCTTCCTTTTTTGTTGTTGTTTTCCCTGATAGTTTATGCAGTATTAATATACGCTTCACCTACTCAATAGTTTTCAGTTCATAAGTGTCTAATTTTAAATTTTCAAGATGTGCTGTTTTTAACTGAAGTAGTACCATTGTTTTTCCTTCAAATAAAACACGGTATTTAAATTCTGTTATGAACTTCTAGAGGTGGAGTCTTCAGAATGACTTTCAGAATGATTCAGGTGTTTTCATTACACCTTGGTTCTATAGACAGTCCCTCTCAGAATTTACCTTGGCTCTTTAGTAGTACAAGTTTGCTTTTGTTTTTGATGTAGGTTTTTTTTTTTTTTACTATTTGCTGATATATTGTTTTACTTGACTAACTCCTTCTGATAAAAGATAAAAAAGTCCATTCTAAATGGCATTGCTTTTGACCAGTCCTTCTTTATTTTAGTGCAGATTATTTGTCTTTCAAAATCTTGCATTTAGAAAAAAAAACCACTAAACTTTTCTGTAGACTCTTTCAGATAGTTACCTGAATAGTAGTTATCTATTAGTGATTATGTATATCACACAGACAAGGAATAATGTGCTAATGGAGCAATATTTACAGGTTTTACATTACATGGTTTTCGGGGCATGCATGACTGTTTAGGTTTTAGTTTTACAGATTTTTGTAATGCTTTCTAAACAGACTGCAGCACTGAATTTTTGTCTGTGTGTTCTTTCCTGGGGTCTCTTTGCTAGTGGCTTGAAAGTGAGACATGCAGAATACGTAATGGAAACGTGTGCGTTGGTAGGTAAATAGCTTTTGCTATAAGAGGAAACTTCTGCAGTTTAAGCAGCAAGTGTTATCAGTTGCCTTTTCTATAGTAAGATTTTCAAAAGTAAAAGCATGTTTACAATAGATTCCATCAGATATGTAGGCTTTGACCCTGTTACCCCCTAACATGAAAGTCTTTGGAAATCTTGCTATTGAGTTTGTTGGAAACAGACGGAGATTTTTGCCGAGGCCCTAAAATTCTGCTTTCAAAGTACTAAAAAAAAATGTAACCACTATGGTTTCTGGTTGAAACCTTGACTTGCTCTAAATGACTTTTTAAACATATTTTTATTAGTTGCTATTTTCATGAACTGGTAAAAGCCCTTTCTTTTTGGAATGAGCTGCTGAGATTGTGGGTGCCCCTCCCCCCAGTTAAAGTTGAAAGCTAAATAGCGTTAAATTGATCTGTATCTCTTTTCTCTCTTAGTTTTTTTCTTTCTTGCTTTCCTTTCATCTGCCCTCTTTTCTTTTTCCAATTTGGAGACTTGTAAAGTAAGTCCTAGTCTGTCAAACAGCGTGGTGAAATTCTGGATGGCCTTCCATTTTCTTCAGCTAGAGGGAAGGGAATAGAAAAAGTAATCAGTAAAAATGAGATGCTTTTTGTAACATGAAAAATACTTAGAAGGCAAGAAATGAAAAAAGTTGATGATTGTGCTATAATTATTCACTGATGCTGCATAGCCCTTTCAAAAGGCTTTTTAGCCTATTTAAGAAGAGTAATCCTGTATGTTAATTATTGGTGCCTTACTGGGCTTAAACTGCCTGAGAGGAGTTAAACTTGGAAAGGAGGTGTGAACTGTAGTAAAGAAATCTCAAGAGCAGCCAGGTTGGGGAAAAGGTTTTCACACTGTGAGTACATATCGCGTTGTTTTGGAACTATATGCCCTAAGGAGGAGATCACTCTGACTTTGGTGAAATGGCAGGACTTGTTTGGAGATGGGTAGACGGGTTTGCTTAACTGTTCAGTCAGTCTTAAAGGTGGAAATCTGGCAGACATTGTAACTTCTGGGTTTTTTTTAATTAAAACTGATGTGTTTAAAGGAGTTGCTTTCTGGCTTCCCGTACACTCCCTCAGTTTTTCTTCAGAATCTCTGGTTTCTGCTCCCTTTCCTGATAAACACACACATTTTTAGACCTGTTAGCCCATTGCTTGTGCCCATGTAGACCGTTTTGTCAGCCGGGGGCGGGGGGAAGGGCCTAAAAGGGTATGTGAATAACACTCTAAGGGTGTTTTTCTTCTATAGTCCCAAACCCGTGTGTAAAGAATACTTAAAGTTTGGGTTTCCAAATACTGTCAGTGTCCTTTAAATACAAGAAAAAGTTGGAAGAGAAAAAGATTATTATTTTTTTATAGGTTCATGTTTAAATTGCAGCTCTGGATGTTGTTTAGACAGCTTGCAGCTGAAGAGTATGTTTAGAAAAAGTCTCCTGCAGTTTTATGCAAGCTTATTCTCCGCTGTACAGACAAGTGGTAGTGCTGCATGGAACTGAAGCAACTGCGTATCTCTAAAGAGCAGAAAAAGCAGCGACATTGGGGCAGCAGCATTCCTTTCAATATATCTAAGGTTTGACTAAATAGATATTGCCAAAGCTGTAAAAATATTGCTGTTTCCGTGATATCAGAGCCACAGTGGGAGTTAAATGTCCTTTTGCTGTTTGGCTAATTGATAGTAGCAACCCGTAGTAATTTTTGTGATTAAAATACTTGTCCAATACCTCTGAATAGACATATCATGGTGGTGTTTTCCTCACATGTGAGCTGGATTTTGAAGCTACTGATTCACAAGCAATTATCTAACTTTACAGAGGTTACATTACTGGTGATCTTAATCTTGGCTATTAATCTTTTTACAATGCTAAGCTGTCTTTGCTATTAGATTTTTTTTTTTCCTTAGAATCTTACTTAAATCTTCCATGCAACAATTTTAGCTTGTTACTACTTGCTATGTCTGCCAGAGGCATGGAGAATAGAATTTTTTCTTTTCCTCTTGTGGCAAGCTTTAGCTACCTGAGGGTACTACAAAGTCCTACCTAAATGTCCCTGCTAAAATAAAGAAGATGGTTCATTAATCCTCTTTTTAGGTTACACTTTCTAGACCAATTCTCATTCTTTGATGTTGGCTCCTTCTGTCCTCTCTCACTCAATGGTCTGAAGGGGTCTGGACCCAGTATCCCCACGGGGGCCTTGCTGGTGTTGGGCAGATCATAAGTTACTCTATCTTTGCAGTTGAGAATTTGGTTTGTTTACCTCCATGTGGCTGTTACCCTTTTTGTAACGTTACAAAATTGCTGACTCATGGCTTGGATCCACAGGAGGCCCCGAGACCTTTAGGTAGCAGAGGCAGCCATTTGTTTCCCGTTATTGGTGTACGTAGTGATTCGTAGTCAGGTGCGCTTTCTTGCCGTTGTCCCTGATGAATAACATCCCTGTATTTAGCAGGCTCTCCCTCCACTTTAAGGCCATTTTGAAGTCTTAGCCTGGCCTCCTGCATGCTAATGCTCTGACCAGTTGAATGTGGCCTGCTGATACAGAAAAAAAACAGTCTGTTTCACTGCCCAAATCAGTACTAAAAATAATGATTATTGCTGTTCTGAGGACAGCCCCTGCAAAACTTCTCTTGATACCTCTTCAAATTTTGGCATAGATAGTTTGTAAATATGGTTTTCCTCATATTTTGTACTCATTTGTTATTTTCATTTAGGCTGTGTGTCCCTGGTTTTCTAATACAAATGTCTTGTGAAACAGTATCAAAAGATGTACTAAAGTCAAGATTTTTGGCATCTACTTACTTTCTTTTTTCCTGGAGGTTTGTTGTCTGGTATACAAAGGGATTAGGCTGATTTGACATAATTGGTTCTTGATAAGTTTATGTTCACTGTTAAACATCGTGTCACTCTGATTCGTGAAACAAAAGCATTTTTATGTGGGAGGATCAATAAGGCTTTCGCTATACAGCATAATAATCTTGTTCCAACAAATACAGGTTTATTTCATCCTTATGTTATCTTCCCTTAATCAAACTAACCACTCTTGGTCACTTAGATCACCAGTTTTGGAGAGGGTAGTGTGCTTTTGTGATACAGCAGACCATCTCCTTGCATGCAGGCCAGTTTCACCTCCCCATGCTACCAGTCTAGTTGTGGTCATAAACCTAACCTAGTCAGTCGGCTCCTTTGCAGAGCTGTTTGGGCCCAACAGACATTGTATATGTAGGGGCAAACGCCTACGTGTCTTCTGAATTTTGGCTCCTGATAGTTTTCTAGTAGGTAGAGGGAACTGAGGATAACTGTGCTGTACTGTAGTGCTTTGTGCCCAAGGCGAGTTGGTCCGTAGGCACTACATACGCGCGTGCCAAAGCGGGGTCTGTCAAGGAAAGCCTTGAGACACTTGTGTAAATCTTCTCCTGGAGAGTGTTGCGTGCATTTTGGCCACTGCCAAGGATCTGGCCTGATGTGTATTGAATGCTGTGTGGCGTCCATTCTGTCATTCAGGATGTAGCTGAAGAAAACGGCAACATGCCTGGGTCACACATGAATCACGATTAAATTTCTCAACCCTCAGATGTATCTTTATTCTGTGTTAGTCTGACTCAAAAGTATGAACTGTAGGAAACAATTTTCCTACTGGGCATGTCATGTAAAAATAAATGTCTGTTCTATATCTCCCTGCAGACATACTGACCTGATTCAAGGTCACTGGGGGTAGTACTGATGTGGCTTTTAATCACAGGCCTTTGGGACTTTACTATATACTTGCAAGGGTATCTCCCTCATCTCTCTCTCTCTTTCAGCATAACCTGGTGGATTCGTTCTTCCCAAGGAGTCTTTGCTATTCTACGTTTTTCCTCTTGCATCACGACCTCAAAAATTGTCGTAGACTTCTTGTAGATCTGGCAATGGGCGGATAGGTATCCTGCAGTTTGTTTGTAGGTTTTGTGGGTGTTTTGTTTTGTTTTTTATTGTTTGGTTGGTTTTGGTGGTTGGTTTTTTGTTGTTGTTTTGGTTTTGTTTGGGTTTTTTTTTGTTTTTGTTTAGAGAGGGTAGTTTAAAAAACAACCAACCAAACCCAGAAACCAGTTGATTAGCTTGCTATAGTTTAGACAACAGCCAGGGACAAAGGCCTGGGAGTAGCCTGCTGTACAAGTATGAGCAATTGAATGACTGACACAGAAACAGACTTAGCATACCACAACTTCCCTTCATTCTGGGCAGAGAAAAGGTTCCTTCTCCTTTCTCTCCCCATTGTGCATCTTGCTGTTGTTTTGTCCAGAATTCATCATTCATTTTTCTAATCCCTGGGATCTTCATTCCTTTTTAAACCCACCAAACCTGTCTCTTCTGTGGGAAAGTCACAGCAGGATTATTGTAAATATCTTCTTCTGTCAACAGTGGTGCAGTAATGAAATCTCTGATACCATGATCGCTGAAGAAAGGCTCTTCATCTATTAATTGCACTGCAGAATGGCTATAAATTGTGAGGATCCACCTGCTGTGATGTTGCAAAAGGTGGAAGCAAGAGCAGTTGGCTATCATACCATCCTCATTAGGTATTTGGCCTAATGAGAAGAAATCCTTTTCTGACTCTAAAACAAGGGCTCAGTCATATATGCAGCATCCTGAACCATAGCACAGTAATGTAACCACGGGGAGGGATGTGCTGCTGGAAGGAATCAAGTTCATGGAAAAGCCCTGGAGAGTTTAAATGCACAGGCAAGAAAAAAAACAGAGTCAAGTGACTCTCGTGTTTCCTCAAACCTTAGCAATGGAAGGGCTAAATGAGGAAAAGCAGCATCTGCATCCCCATGTCTGCTTCTCTCTAGTGCTGTGTATCTTACTCCCTACTTGTATAATCAGCAGATCTTCTGGTTAATGCAGTGGGAACCCATTTAGTGTCTTTAAGTGTTGTCGGCATTATTGTTCTAATGGACTGAATATGTTTTGAGTCACAAATGCTGATCTTAATGTGAAGGGGGCAAGCTGCAGCATACTGGAGATTATACTTAATTACTGAACCACACATTCATCTACATATACTTATGCAAAGTTTGGCATTTTCAATAGTTTATTTTTAAATAGCTGAAAACATTCTTAAATAATGCTGATGTTACCCACTTTCAGTACACTGTTCCTGAAAACAAACAGTTCAATATGTTGCTTTTAGGAGAAATATTTTGCAAGGTTGAACCTACCCTGGAGCTTTGGGGATATTAGGAAATAATTTAGGGAAAGTTATAAATGAGTGCAAAGGGACTTTTAGATTAAAGAATGCTTTTTCAACCATGACTGTGACTCATACAGGATGTTATAATCTGGTCATGTAGAAATTTCCATGTTAAAGTGTGTGTGTGTGGGGGGGGGGGGCAGGCATGGTAGGAAAGGGCAAAGTGTACTTCTTACCTTGTTCTGTTCAAATTCTGTACTTGGAGGTTCTGCAGCACGGATCTGCAAACTGTCTCTTACCGATTTCTTTCAGTGCCTTTAATTTAGGAAAACCCCACCAGAATGAAAAACAATTGTTACCTACCCTAAAATAAACTTTGGTGACAAGTGGAAGCAATCACCTCCGTATGTAGGTGTGGAAGAATCTTTTTGATTTAGGAAACTGGTTCATTCTTATCATTCATCCCAATAGAAGAACTTCAAGATCCTCATAACTGTGGGTTTGGTTTTTTTCTTTTCTTTTCAATAGGAACTGTCTTCTAATTTCCAACCTACATTTATTAATGAGTTGTTACTCCTTTCTGAAAAAAAAGTGATGACTTTTAAGTAGGTTACCATGTAAAAAGAACAGGGTGCTTATCCACCTGTGCATAGTCTCCAATGTGGGTGTGTTTCCTTGCACGTGGAGATGAATTGCAACAGTAGTTCCCATTCAAGGAATACCCCAGATTCACCAGCATGATGAGAGCTGTCATATCTCTTCAACGTTCTCCTTCAGATAGCTGAAACAAGGAGAGCTCTTGAGGGCTCTCCTTGTAAATTGGGCTGTCCAAATCCATGAACATCCTGATATTCCTTTTCTGCACCCATCTAAGTTTATATTATCCCTTTTTTGATTGTGGGTTTATTGCAGGTGAATTTTTATTCCAGTGTTTTATGAGATGTCTAGCTAGCATACACTTTCATATATCTAGAAACATTAAATCCATTTCCTGTTATGAGGTGTTTAATTTTTCTGATTTCTTTTCCACCCCTCCTAGAAAACAAATATTTCGAGAAGCCAATTTTCTTTTTACAGCAAAGAAATGCAGTAGATTGCCCAAGTAGTGTGTGGGCACTTTTTTTTTTTTAAATAAATTCATACACAGTGTTTTACTACGCTGTGGAATGTTCTTGAGCAGTGCTGTAGGTAGTAACTCATACCAGGTGTTATAAGCTGTGTCTTGAAGTTTTTAATTACAGGTCCAAACTGCATGTATACCACTGCTTGCCGTTTCAGTTTTTACTTATAGCACTTGGAGCAGATTTCTTTTAATTGGTTATTTTGATAGGCACATGTATTACATAAACAAGTTGGAGTGCCAAATCTGATCTTTGACACTTTTAATTCTTTTTCTAAATACCTGAAAGCAACTACTACTGTCCCTGCCACTACCACTCTTAGATAAAGTAAATGTTTTTAAAGTCAGTTCTGCAGGGCTGCAATTCTTGGCAACAAAATAATTTTGAACACTAGTAAGGAAATTTATGGATTTCAATTATAGCTTGTAGTGTATCATAATTCTAGTTTTATACCCTGTGCAGTTCAGTGTTTTGGATTTTTTAATGGGTTTAGAGCAGTAATCATAAAAGTGATTCAAAATGCACCCAGTAATTACAGAGATTTACTGTTGCTTTTGCATTAAAAATGATGATTTACAATCAACAAAATTGCAGTCTGTGGTTTAACTTCAGATACTCGTACTATCACACTGCTTATTAGTTATGGTCAGTGATTTAGAGCTTAAGAGTTACAGGTTAGAAAGCTGTAAAATTAGTTATTCTTTAATAGATGATACCAGTAAATTTACAACAGACATTATATTAATTATAATCTTGTACATTAAAGAATACATATGTAGCCCTTTGTATCTGCTTTTGTTGCTGGAAATTAATTACAACTAAAATGAAGTAGTTGGGCTACAACAGCCAGAGTCACATAAATAATTTTTTTTCCCTCTTAGTTTCTATTACAGTCCAAGAATTTTAAGGTTAGCTGCCAGACTCATTTCTGCCTAGAAAGTAATGTAAAGAAGTCCTTTTCTTCACCATCACTTCCTCCCCCCTGCATATTTTGCTATATTGAGTTATTAAAAAGGTAGCTAATATACTGAAATTGTGAGCACTTAAAATTATATAGAAAGAAGGAAGACGTATTTTACCTGAAAATGATTTTTAAATACGTTTGGAATAAGGTAAGAATGTGGAGGGATTCTGCTCACATTTCTCCTTTCTCATTTTCTCCCTTTCCTGAATACTTCCTCTTTTTTTTTTTTCTGGTACCTTTATGCATCAAAACTCAAGGAGAACAGATTACTGTGAGAAGTATTATTTCCAAATTGGGCTTTGCAGCTGGGAACTACATGAGTTAAAGCTATTTTAACAATAACGCGTTTCTTTAGAACGTTCTTGAGCATTAGCATAAACAGCACTTTCCCTTCTTATTAAACCTGGATTTTAACTAAGATAAGATAGCAATCAGGTACATTAGCAGTCAAGTCACGATGTGAAATGTACTGGTATAGTTACTGATTATATAGCTGTTTGTTCGAAATCCTGACTTAAAACCTCAAAACTAGAGAAGTTTCTGAACTGTTGGATAAGTGTTTTGTTCCTACAAGCTCTCGTGGAAAGAGCGCCCCTATTATTTTGACCAATAGTGTTACTAGAATAAACATACAGTACTTTATTTTAGCTTATGTTTTATGTGGAATCCATAGTTGACTAAAGTTTCAATCATTGTCTTGCATTAACAGTGGTATTCATCTTACTGTTTGCAAAATATCCTAAAGTTCTTGTCAAAATTCTTCACCTGAAAAAGGGTTTTGAAATGCAGCAGAGACCACCTCAGTACTAGTTGCTTTGGGGTTTGCACAATCTGACAGGATCTTTCCAGCTTCGTATGTTGTTTAGGTGGTTATGATAGTGTGAGACAGGCTGCATTGAAAAATTAGAATAGCAAGATTTTCTTTATTTTATCATGCTTGAGGACTTCAGCATTTGTAAATGTAAGCAGGAGAGATGAAACCCACCTGAAAAGAGGTGGTTTTTTTCACCATGGTATGTTCAGGTCTAGAAACTGTTGGACATTTTTTGATTAAAATTAAGAGTCTGAAATGTTTCATTTGGATTTTTCCAGGCTGAGTGAACTTTTTGTTTCTGATGCAACTTGGCCCAGGCTTCCAGCAGAATTTCTCTGGTCTGTGAAGCCTCATCTGTTCATTTCTCCTTCTCATCCTCCTCCTCACTGGAGGACCTGAGAATCCCTAGCTCATACCTGGCCCCAGTTTCTGTAACCAATCTCTGACGTATTTGTGAAGCCCAGGTGGTTTTCTGTTGCGTAGCCAACACTGGTGTTTGAAGTCCAGGAACTGATTGTCAGGGTGAGGAAGAGTTTGCCCAGGAGCCATATATCCTGCAAGCCCTCACAGCTGCTCAGTGAGATTGCATTCTTGCGTGACTAAAGATGCCTTTTGCCAAACTGGGTTTTAACTATTGTACTTTCACTGCGTTAGCTGAAATAGTCTGTATCAGCATTAGGCCCTCATTTTACAAGCACTTTAAACTTCTTTCCAAAAAAACCCCAAACCTCAACCTTTTTTAGGCAGTGAATTTAAAATCTGTGCTACCTTCCTCTTGTGCAAGCGCACACACACAAAAACTCCCCTTTGAGTATTAGTTTTGACTTGGATTAGTCCTGTGATATGGGCAAATCCATGGTCATGCGAAGATGGGTGGCGCAAGGAGCTTTAGGAGACGGAGTAGAGGCAGAGACCAGAACACAATGGCTGGGGGGAATTCATGAACACTTCTTCAAAGTCAGGGTTTGCCTGTGCTTCCTTAAAATATGTGACCCTCCATTCTATGCGCTGTAGATTCCTGTCTTCTGAGCAGGATTATTTCAGCCAAGTACTAACTGGAAGGGGTAGAGAGTGATGGATGAGTAGCAAACAGCCCTGACAGAGTCCTTTGCTCGAACTAGCTTTTCTTCCGTTTGTCAGGAGAGTTGAAGCCTGCCTGTTTCCAAATAGCTCTGGATTTGCAGAAATAACTGGTGGGCAGAGTTTATTTTTTGTCAATTTGTATGGTGGATTGTGCCGGATGGGTTAATACTTGCTGCTAATATTTCAGTGGTTTCTCTGTTTAGACTCTGTTTTTCATGTAATACAGGAAGGACAGAAAAAGTAAGACCTTAAGTTCCCAGTAAGTCTGTGAAGCGCGAACATCTGCTGGAGTCATGAACTGTGTATTGACTGTGTTTGGTAATAGAGCAAAGGCAGCTGATCATGATCGTCCTTCTCTTAATTACTATGTCAAATGTAACTGAAGTTCCATGTAGCGAAAAGAGGTATTTCCTTAATGACAAGGAAATAAGATAAACAGCAAGCAAAAATGGGACGGAGTGCCAGTGTGCTGCTGCTCCTAGTCTTATTTAATCGTAACTGTCATTTGTCATGTTGAATTCTTTCTTGTTAAGATCTCTTTTTTTTTTCTACCAAAATATATGGTCTCAAGTTCTCGTTTTAAAGGTGGCTGGCCTTTCACCTTTCAAGTAATAACCCAAAGTGAATATAGGTCAGAGTTTGTTTGGACTTTCTTTCTGCCACTTGCATTTTGTCTAGCTTTATGCTCATCCAACCAAATACTTATATTTTTTAATGTTGTCTTAATGAGTGCTTTTATGCAGCAAGGTGAGGAAGAGGTATACTTTGGAAATGTGAATGGCTTACCAAAATGTAAAATGGACAGACTTCAACTGAATCTATTTTTTGAAGCTCAGCCTAGCAATAGAAATTACATTTGAGGCCTTTGGACCTTCAAGGGACACTGGTAATCCATAGCTAATCTTTGTTAGCAAAATCAAAGACATGTTAATACATTTTGAACACTGAAGTACTTATAATATCCTACTCCAAGAGGGATTGAATATGTAAGCCAAAAGTGTTTTATATCATGCTAATTCCATATTGAGCATTTAGCTTGTGAAACTTGGATAAGGTACTTGTGGTCTGTAAGGCAAAATAGACCCATGACTCTGTTACAATCACGAATTCTGTGTGCACAAAGGCAAAACCAGACTTTTTTTCAGGTTTAAGCTAACTGGGTGATAGCAGCAATATCACAGTTCAGACTTCAGTGTCAGCTGTGAAATTCTGCTGGGAATTTTCCGGACAGTGGGGCCCGTACGGTAGGTAGATACGCAAATTACACTTTCGCTGTCCTGGAGCTGAGCTTAGGCTTTTCGATTTGTTAAGTGCTGCTGAGTCCCCTGAGCATTTCTCGCTGTGGGAGTATAAGACAGGAACAGCTTCCTGTGCAAAACAACCCGCTACAGCTGTTTGTTAACACTTACTATAAAAGTGACTGTTTGCCTTCAGTCATGCTGAATTATGTTAGCCTTTTAAGATGAAATATTCTGAAGCCAGCTGCATTTACATGCATTAGCTGAAGCTGCCTAATTAGTGTAATTAATTAGCATAATTAGCTAAGGCTTCATTGTTCTGTGGTGTTAGACTGCTGGGTAAGGCTTTGGTCTCAAAAAGGGTATTTGAAGTACCTGGGCTAAACTAGTGTAGACAGGGGTGAACTGGCTATGTATTTATTAATCTCAGAAGTAGTAACATGATATGGAATTTACCGAAGGGTACTGGTGGGGTTAGTCTCTACGTATAAAGGAGATCTCGAAGTCTGCTAGGACATAGAATCTTCTCGTATGAAGACTTACATGAACTTTCTTGGAACAGTTTTTCTTGTGGCAAATATATAAACATGAGTTTGAACTATGTTACAGTGACTCTATATGAGATTGGAGTGTAACTTGGTACTTTAATCCAACTTGTCAACAGCAGGTTCAGTCACTTGTATCAACTCTTTTACGTTATAATTTCCATATAGGTTGCTTGAGACCGTTGCTAGGTGCCTGCGAATGGCAGTCAGGGCCCTGAGGAGCACCAGCAGTGGAAGCTGCCATGTTCAGCAGAGTTTCAGATGTCCGGGCAGGCTCAGTTTGTTGATGGTAGAGCAGCATCTGCTCTGTGATGTGTGAGAGCAGCAGACCTGAGGCGGTCTTTGGTACCCTGTTCTCCTCCACACCTGCAGCCTGAGACTGTGCCGGGCTCCATGCCCTTCTACAGCAGGCACATGTGGAAAGCAGGTAGGCAGTGGGCTGCCATGACCGTGTGCGAGTGCATGGTAACCTTCTCGGACTGTCCAAGGCATCAGTGCTTTTTTCTAGGTCCAGTTGCTTCTGGCGAGGTGTAGATGTATTTTCTCTGTGCCTGTATGGCTGATAGTACTTAGGGTTGGGTTTTTTGCTTGACTGCTCACAAAACTTGAGGGGCATGATTTGTCCCTGATGTAATGTATAAAACTTCTGTGGAGTCACTGCAGAGTTGGATCTGGTATGTTCTGTCTTGTCTGTCTTCTCAAACTAAAACAGTAGTAGCAGGATGAACAATATTCAGTAAAACAAACATAGATTTATATTTTAGATACTGTAAATTTTAAGGTGTGATGTCTGGTAAATAATACTGTCACAAGATAGCTTTAGGGGGACTTTAGGAAAATTGAAGCACTGCATTATTTGCTTTTGGACTAGTTCTTTAATTGGTCTGGAGGTAGTTGCAGAGCTTCATCACAGCCATCCCTCTTTCTGTTTCTTACTGAATCAGAATTTTCATTTCTGTCCCAGAATGACTTCTGTAAAAGATATTAGTCCTTTTTTATTAATTTATGTAATGATCTGCAGAAGTGTGAGAAAGGATTGCTTACACCTCTTTCCTGCTTACTGGTTTCCCTTTTAATACACTGCAAATGCCCTGTCTGTGCATTGCATGAGCTTCTGCTGCTGTTTCTCAGTAAGCAGGCAGTGCCAAAGCATGCAACACCCTACACCAGCAACCAAAAAACATTGAGGCTTATACGGCAAAGGTGTGGAAGGGAGGTAAGGCATTGTGTTATACTTCTGTTTACCTACAAGTTCTAAAAAATTGGAAATTGAGCAATGAAGAGTACACGTGTGAAATGGCAGCAGCTAGTGTGGATTTATGGAATTTAAAGTGTGAAACTGAAATTGTCTTGTGATCATAGTAAGTGTCTGTGGTGTCAATGCCTGGTGTACCTGTTCCTACAGCAATAGTGCTATCACTTGTCTATGAAGTAATATGTAGTAGCTGCTTTATTTCCGTGATCGGGCTAAAAGTAATTGTAAAAGGTGCAGTTCTAGAGGCTCAGTTGGAACCAGACATTTGTGCCTCATCAGTCCTAGGATGCATTTGGTATTGAAGCTTAGCGTGAACACTTACTCATTCAAAATCTTGCCTCTTGTAAATAAATGGTAGTGCTATTTTACTGTGTGAGCGTTTCCCTTACCAGCACCACTTGTTTCAGAAAACCTTGTAGATAAATGATGAGTGTATTCTAGGGGCCATATGGGTGGAGAAGAAGTGTTGAAAGCCAGAGTAATTTATTACAATCAGCTTGTTCCTGGAACAGGTGGGGTAAATCATTAGTTGCCAAGGACATCTCATGAGTGTGCAGAGAGGCAATACATTAACTGAGGAAAAAGCAGAGCACAACTTTAATATCCTCTTGTCCCAAATATAATTGAGGAAGAGAGTGGTAAAACCAGGATATTTTACCTCACAAGGACTAGGGAGGACACTGTGTTGGGTTTTTTGTTGTGGCAAACGTATATTGCTGTGAGCAGCTAAGTTTTATTTGTCCTGCTAGTTGCTGATACACAGATGAGCTCTTTGGAGTTTGCATTCCCTGTTTGTTCTTTTGACAGTTTTCTGCACCTTATAATAATCCTAAAACTTCAGAAGCCTGTGGCTTCCATTGTCCAAATTTTAAAACCAGCTGCTGTTAATTGGAAAGTAGAGCTGGTTGAATTTTTTTCTGACAATATTTTAGAGAAGCAGTATTTAAGTATGTGGGATTTGGTGGTACAGCATTTTCAATGTTTCAGTTTTTCACAAGAAACAGCAACTTTCATTATAGTTTAAAAAAAAAAAAGGGTTTGAAATGGTCAATTCAGAGTACTTTATTTAAGTAAGTCTGTACATCAAATGAATGTGTTGTGTTTTGGGGTTTGTTCTGTCTTGTTTTTACCCTCTATGAAAATGAGATTGTCTTCTGGACAATGGACGAGGTAGGTTTTTTTCTTTTGAAATAAAAAAAATCAGTTGGTACTGATGCAAGACTTGCAAGCTAAAGGGTGTGGGGGATGGAAGTAAGGGATATGACAGGGTGGAGGCCACCCAGGCAGGGCCTTGCAAGTTTATTCTTTCTCTTTCAGAAACTGAGAAGGAAATGTTGCAGAGTAAAGGGAATACAAAGAAGGCTGAGACAAAGTATAGGTTAGTATACCGTCCTATGCCAATGTGCCAAACCTAGTGTGTGCCTGATCATGGTTGCTTTTTTGGGAGAGTTTGTTTCATATTATGGGAATTAAAGCTGTGGCCTGCCATATAAATTGATACCATTATCCTTGCTGCATGTTTGAACAGTGATAGCTAAATGCTGTCAGATGAAGTGACTATTTGACTTGCTTTAGATAGCTGAAGATAATCTAAAGCACGCCTACATGCTACCTACCCTTCAGGTTCGCATATCAAAATTCCAAAATAAATTTGGGTCTTGGCATTGCATGACTGGTTGTCTCTCTCCTGATAACCTAAACCCCTTCTGATTACAATTTGTTGCAATCGATTGCTTTGAGATCCTCTTCTAATCTGTGATGAATGGTGGCTACTTTCTTCCTCGTTGTCTTTCTTTCTTTGTACACCCCAAAGTAGGTCTCTAGTGTGCAGTTGGCACATACAATGCGCCACATAAAGTTTGCATGTACGAACATAACAAGAACAGTTACAAGTCTGAAATTAAATCAGACTTTGACTGCTGTATGGGATCACAAATGATGAGATTTCCATCCTAATGAAATTACTCTAGTTATAGCAACATTTCAAGTTATGCTGCTAACTTTGGTTTTCTTTGTACTGTCAAGCCGACTTCTGCAGGTGATGTGCAGAGAATCTCTACATGTTGCTCCTCCGCCTTTCAAGTGTTTCAGGAATGAGATTCTCCCATTTTATATATGCCAATTTTGATCATTTCTCGCAGATGGCTGTTGTTGTTGACAGACTATGAAGGAGTGCAGCCCAGCAGAATGCTGCTTCTCTCAGGATTTCCGTTTGTCCAGACAAGATGATGACCTTTTCTTCTTCAGGAGGCTGTTTGGCTGAGGGTGTCAGGCCCTTGTGTTTCCAGTCTTTGCCCTCTCTATGTAGGGTGGCATACTTGGGAAGGGACCTGACTGTGGATCCTCCTGTCCCTCTAAGAAATCCATGTGGATATAAGACAGCAGAAGAGTTGTATCATTAGTTGAAGAGCACTGGTACTTGAATAGCTGTGCCAATCAATTTAGTCTTTGTCATAGGAGGGGTGGATTTTTTTCTAACACTATTTTTATCATCTTCTGTCTCTTTTGCCTCCTTTCCAATTGTTTAATAAGGCACCCAGATGACGGAGTTAATAAATAACCTGCATCTTCCTCCTGCTCTGCATACTAATCCAGTTCTTTGCAACCACTGTGTTCAGTAGGCAGTTGTGATTGGCTCTGGGTTTTTTCCTAAGCTACTTGGATCTGCTCTGAACTGCTTAGCAGCCAGTCCTTTCCTGCAGTGGAAGGGAGAAAATGTAATCTGTGATTGGTGTTGAGGAGATGCAGTGTCCTGCTGAGGGCTCTGTCATTAGTCTCCCTCTGTGTCTCAAAATCAGAAGATTCTTTTCCTAGTGGTAAAATACCAGTGATTGGAATTCATGTACAACAGCACAAAGAGGTAATATATGAAACAACTCATTTCCTGATTATGAATTCAAGAAATATGATATGTCACAGATGGCAGAAAGGCTGTAACAGAGATAAATGGATGCAGTTAAATTCTATACTAAAAAAAAAAAAATATAAAATCTCAATAGCAGACTTAGTTGAGCTCCTCATTGACATATATACGAAAAAGCAAGGCATTTGGGAATGTAGATTGTTTCTTGAGTCTTAAAAGCTGACACTGAGAATGTTTGCTGAAGTGGACACTACCTTTTTTTTAAAATTATTATTATTCTTTACTCTTAAGTGTTCCAGGTTTTGTTAGAGAATTAAAAGGCAATACAGTGTTCCATCTTTAAACAACTGAAGGACAGTGATTAAAGTCCTGGAGCTGGAGTCAGGAAAACAGATACATAATTGCAACTGAATGGGATGTTTAATATGTTTTTGTTTGTGTAATGTGCGTTTACATGCATTTTCTTAAATTTCTTTTGCATTACTTCAGTCCCAGGACCTCACAGAGTTAATTGGTGCACAGAATTTATGCTATCATCTGCACGAGGCTTCTTTCTGCACGTTATGTGTTGGTTTTCCATCTAGAAGCAGCAGCAATCAGAATACAATAAATTTTTGAGGATCGTAGAAGGAGGAATTGGAGCTTAAAGCATGGATCAGCTGTTCATAGGAA
Organism: Charadrius vociferus; assembly: GCF_000708025.1. Lineage (NCBI taxonomy): Eukaryota > Metazoa > Chordata > Aves > Charadriiformes > Charadriidae > Charadrius > Charadrius vociferus. The sequence continues at coordinate 2,528,166 of NW_009647025.1, forward strand.
ACTTTCTGGGGAAAAATGGGTTATGTTCTGTTATTGAACTCAGTGATCAATGTGAGAGGGAGTCAAGTGCTGTTTGGGGGGGAAAAAAAACCCAAACCAAAACAATAAAAAACCCCAAAACCAAACAAAAAAGCCCCAACCAAACAACAAACCCCACCACCACCACCCCCCCCCCCAAAACCTCCAGCATTAGTCAGGGTAGCATTATTGCAGGCGAGTGTTTTAGTGCAGTAAAAATAGATAGTTCTCGTATCCTTTATAATTTAAATGTACCAAGTTCAGTCAACAGCAAGTGGTTTGGGAGACTGCAGGTAAAGAACTTGACCTGAGGTGTCAGGCTGAAAAATTTCTGGTTTGGTACTGTTGTGATATTTTTAATGAGAATTATCTTTGTACCAGGTTAGCACTTGCTAAGTGTTGCTTTGTGAACGTATGAAGGAGACTCGCTTGAACTTATCATTTGAATAGGCAAAATGAACTATGAAAGAGGAAAAAAGTGAAAGGTAAAGCTGGTGAATATAAGAACTGGGGCTAAATTTTCCAGGTTGATAACCTGTCTTCAAAGCTATGCCGACCATTGATAAAGGGAAATAGGGATCTTTCTTCTCGCCACTCCTTGGTACAGAAGCCCTGCAGGTTTCCTCTGGGAATCTTTTTGGCTGATTCTTAATGTGTGAAGCCTGATGGTTTCTCATGGGGTGTAGTCTGCGTTTGGTGACCTGGTGCTGCCATTGTGCCAAGTGACATAATTTTTTACCTTGCTTGGAGTAGACAGAAACAAGGCAAGAATTTGCATTTCCCCCTTCAGGCAGGTAGCGATGAACACTGGATGAGCTGGCTGGCAGCCTCCCAGCTCCTATCTGCTGTTCCTTTTCACCCCACAAACACTGTAATTTTGCTTCATGTTTCCAACCCTCTCAATGACAAAGCTATTTTTCTCACTTGGTAAAGGTAAAGTTTGAGTGTTATACACAATATTTTCAGTGATAGGGTACCCTGAGTGTAAATAAAATAGTATAATCAACGAAAATGTCTGTTATGTGTATGTTTTCAAGTAAGCAAAGACTTAGTAGTATGTCCCCTAGATGGGAAGACAGTAGTTCTGTGAAACATAATTACGAACTACTTTGCTGTGTGCTACTGTTGGCTTTTGTTTCTGATAAAATGTTATTTGTTTGTTTTTAAACAACATTGTTGCTCAGTATCAATGGTTTCAGGTTAGTATTTAATGTTCCAGTGGTTCGGGTTTCATGGGAGTTGAGAAAGGGCTAGTTCACAGTTAATAAGTTTCTTGGTTTTCCAGCCAGTGCAGTTATATTGCTGAAGTAGAAAAATATATACAAATCTTAAACTAATACTTAGTTTAGGTGAATTGAGAGACTTAGTTTCTTTTTCAAGAAAACTGTAGGTGATTTTTGGAATAAATGAATCGCTTCCCAACAAAATGCTTTTCTTACAAAGTGGGAACAATTATTTTAGTAGGGTTTTGGATGTTTTTTTAAATCTGTATTATCTCAGCAGTGATACTCTTAAGACTGTGGGAATACTTTTTAATATTGCATGTGGTAATTTTTTTTTGTTCCTTTAATCTGTAGATTCTGTAATCTCTTGACCTAGATGCCTACTTAGTGAACTGAAGAATAAAAGTACTTGATTATGTAGAGGTCTTCATCAGTAGATCTCAAGTGTTTTACAATGGAAATAAGTACCATTTGACAGGTGATGAAACTTAGAATAGTAGCAAAATAAATCACCTGAATGTGCTCATTAGATCATTTGAAGATCTTGGAATTAAAAATAGTTTTCCTGTGCCACTTTCCTATTTTCTTTACAATAAAAAATACCTCCTTGTGCAGCCAGTTTTTTCCTGAAATTTCATTTTTTCCTGAAAAGAATAGGTGGCAGTTACTAAAAATAGTAACAAGTAGCATATGTGTGTACATATAGTGTTATATATAGTGCTTGCCTGGTTATGGCTCTTTGCAAACACTAATTACTATAATTATCTGCAAGGTTAATATAATTATCTGCAAGGTTATATTTTATTATATGTTAGAAGTATCATTAATATTCTGAATTATCTACAATGTTAATATAATTTTTAAATTCAATCAGACAAAGCTGTCCCATCTCCAATGACAACATCAATCTTTATGGTTTAAAATAATGGAAAAAAAAAAAGAGAGAAGATTTGGTTTATGGCATAAAATGAGATTTATCTTTTTTTTTTTATAAAGCTTGGTTTGGTGTTTTTTAAGACTTGACTAGAGGTCTCACTTATTGCCTTTTTGAAAAAGCTGGAAGACTGGTTATTCTTGGCCTCCAGCACAGATCAAAGGAAGACATTCTGAAGTAGGATTAAACTTCTATTTCTATCTTAACATAAATGCTCCATATGCATAAATTGGATTTATCTCAGCTGAAATGGAATATTTCCGTTGTATATACCTTGTTGATTCACAACTGGATTATATTTGCTTTTCCTGTGGGTGGTGTTGTCCTGCTGACACTCAGTTAATTACAGTTTGATGTGTATACTCAGGTCTTTCCTCCTCTAATTTTTTTTTTATATAAACTGACACTGTATTCTGAAGTGTTATAGCTGTCTCTTTTTCCCATACGTTAATCCTCAAGATTATTCAGTTCAGTGAGAGAGTGACCCTTCTGTGTGTTGCTGAACCTCCCCTGCTTTATGACATTCACGAATTTCACTTGTGCCTTTTTTCATGTCAGGGAAAATACTAAATAAGCTCAGTCTTGAGACTGATCATGAAGAACACCAGCAACAACCTTGTTTACATTGCATAGTTCCCTTTTCATTATAGCCTAGCTAACATCTCTGCTTTCAAATTCATGTACTAATCACCCTGCTGTCCCTGTAGGAAACTAGACAAATTTGATGTAAATACAGAGAAAACGTGAGACTGAACAGATGAGGTGTTAACAGTTCATCAGGACCAGATGCCATTCACCAAAAAGTACTGAAGGGACTCGACTGTGACATGCAAAATTGCTGAGCTGCTGGCCCAGCTGAGCAACATCCTATTTCGGATGGCTACTGTGCAGATTGCCAGTATGGCTCCCATCTACAAAAAGGGCTTATGTGGCCATCTTGGACACTAGAGACCAGCAAGTCTGACTTGTATCCATGGTACAGTGATAGAGCCTGTGATGAAGGATTCACACTGAGATTTATGCCCAGACAGGTTTTGATTAGTATTTTCAGTGATGTGAAGAGCTGAGACAGTAAAATCCCTAATCTTATGGATGATTTTGAGTGGGGTTTCTTTGAGTGGTCAGATGCTGTTGTGATGTTGGGGAACTGCAGGAGTAGCTTCACAAAACTGAGTGGGCAAAAAGGCAGCAGGTAGCTTTAGTGCAGAAAAAAATACTTTAGTGCATTGAGGGGAAGAATAATCCAAATCAGACCTACATGTTTCTGAACTTGGAAACACCAGTTACAACTCATGAACATCACAACATGACAGTGCGTTTACTATTTGCAAATCTTGTGACTTGAAAACTACAGTGGACATAAAGCTTGTAGGATGTGGGTGTAAAATGGATAAGGAAGGTGTTCCTGACACAGCGAGTAGGGAAGCTCTAAAACTGCCTGTCCTCACAACAGGGAGTGAGATGAACTGCAGAAAGTGGCTGTTCCCATGCCTGGTCCCTCAGTACCCCTTTCGCATTGCTGCTGCTAGGAACAGAATACGGGGCTAAATGGACCAGTGGTTTGAACGCTGATTTGTCGTCTCTTGTTCATGTCTCCTGCCCTCGTGTTCTGTATCCTCTGCTATTGAAAACTGAGCCAAAGTAGTTTTTGGTCCATATCATAAATTTAAACGCCATCTTCCCAAAATTTCTTTTAATAACTGAAAAGAATCCATTTTCTACCTCTTTCAGCAGCCACCACGTCTTGCTGTTGTTAGTTCCCTTTTTTTCATTAATTTCCATGTGGTAGATTCAACTACTGAGATAATGGTGCATTTGTGGTTTCTTCACTAAAACGCTGTTCTTCACTCATAGCTTCAGATTTGTGTTCAAGATGAATATACTACAGCAAAAATTTGGCAATCTTCTGTGTGAATGTTCGGCTTGATGCATGCTGTGAGCAGCTCAGCAGTAGGAGCATGTTTATTATGGAAAGTTAAGCATAAGTATAAGCCTTCATAGGATCATATTTCTGAGTTCCCCTTAATCAGTTACTTAAATGTCTAACATAGGACATGACTTACGCTTTTGACTTCAAAGCTACTTACCTTGTGTATGCTTCTGTGGGAGTTTTCTTTCTAAGATCATAACAAAATGGAATAGAGCTGGAGAAAAGCTCTAAGCGACTGGAGGGCCTTTCAAAGGATTATTTTCAAGGGCAAACATCAGGGCTTTATTTTTTTTATATTTCACTTGTGTTTTAAAAAATTAAATGCAACAATGGATATTGTAGGCATCCACTATAATTAAGTTTTACATTTCATCATTTGAATTTTGTCTCTCACTATCAACTTGACTTAAGAGAAAACATTCTTTTTTGTGTGTTGTTTAAAGTATTATAGTTCATTCTTTGTCAATGAATTTCACTAGCAAAGGATGGATAGTGAGGGTTTAGTTATGGAACAACACAATGCTACTCTTGTGTTGTATTAAAACATTGGCTTTATTTTTTTTATTTCCCTTAGTTCAGAATTTTAATACCTTTTTTTTTAAATGCCATAAGGAGAAGTTTGAAAAGGTGCAAGTGTGAATCTCTGTGTAATCCATCTAGCATTTTGTGGTTGCACTACATAATTCAGTAGGATACCAAATCAATCAATAACACCGTAATAGTTAATTGCCTGCTGGTGCCAGAATGTTATTTCAAGTGTGACTTTTTTGATCCCTAAAAATTGTTCATTGGTTTAATGCAATTGGCAATAATAGTATAATGAAAAAATTATGAGAAAAATAGTCTTCTTTGAAAACACCTGTTGTGGTCTATAGACAAACATATGTTCTTGATTGGGGGGGGGAGGATTAAAAAGTCTAAGAATACTTCAGAATATGTTGGATTGCCTTTAATAGTAAAATAAGGTGAAGGTGTTCCTGGGGTTTAGGACAGTAACGGAGCATGAGATCATCTTAACATCTTCATATCGCTGACCAAGGAATCTCTCCCAACTTCACCTGTGCCTCTAGTCTTGGAAATCTTTATCAAAGTATATGCCCATGAGGACTCCTTCAGAATAGCAGGTAGAGGTACAGACATGTGCTTTTTAAACTATGTGTAAGAAAGATAACTTTTTTTTTTTTTTTTTTTTTGCTGGTGCCTGGGAGGTTGCGTGATCTCCTGCAGTGAGGTGAGCGTGGCTGCTTAGTTAAAGCTCTCGGGGAGCAATGGGGTCCCCCTCCCCAGCCCCCTTCCCCTCCTGCTTCTGGCCCTGACTCTCCCCTAGCATCTGCCCCAGAAGAGTTGACCCAGGAAACTATAGACTAATCGGCTTCACCTCCATCCCTGGAAAGATGATGGAACAGCTCCTTCTGGATGTCATCTCTAAGCATGTAGAGGAAAAGAAGGTTATTGGGAGTGGTCAGTATGGATTCATCAAGGGAAAATCATGCCTGACCAATCTGATAGCCTTCTATGATGGCATGATTAGATGGGTAGATGAGGGGAGGGCAGTGGATGTTGTCTACCTGGACTTCTGCAAGGCTTTCGACACCATCTCCCACATCATCCTCATCAGCGAGCTTAGGAAGTGTGGGTTACAGGAATAGAGAGTGGGGTGGATTGAACAGTGGCTGACAGATAGAGCTCAGAGGTCTGTGATTAGTGGCACAGAGGCTAGCTGGAGGTCTATGACAAGTGGTGTTCCCCAGGGGTCAGTACTGGGTCCAGTCCTGTTCAATATAGTCATCAATGACCTGGATGAAGGGACAGAGTGTACCATCAGCAAGTTTTCTGATGACACAAAACTGGGAGGGGTGGCTGACACACCAGAAGGCTGTGCTGGCATTCAGCATGACCTGGACAGGCTGGAGAGTTGGGTGGAGAGGAACCTTATGATAGTCAACAAGGGCAAGTGTAGGGTACTGCACCTGGGGAGGAATAACCCCATGCATCAGTACAGGTTGGGGGCTGACCTGCTGGAGAGCAACTCTGTGGAACGGGCCCTGGGAGTCCTGGTGGACAACAGGATGACCATGAGGCAGCAATGTGCCCTGGCAGCCAAGAAGGCCAATGGCATCCTGGGGTGCATCAAGAAGAGTGTGGCCAGCAGGTCGAGGGAGGTCATCTTCGCCCTCTGCTCTGCCCTGGTGAGGCCCCATCTGGAGTACTGTGAGTTCTGGGCTCACTAGTTCAAGAATGACAAGGAATTACTGGAGAGAGTCCAGCAGAGGGCTACAAAGATGGTTAGGGGACTGGAGCATCTTTCTTAGGAGGAAAGACTGAGACACCTGGTTCTGTTTCATAGAATCATCATAGAATGGTTAGAATTGGAAGGGACCTTAAAGATCATCTAGTTCCAACCCCCCTGCTATGGCCAGGTACACTTCCCACTTAACCAGGCTACACAAAGCCCCATGCAACCTGGCATTGAATACTTCCAGGGATGGGGCCTCCACAACATCTCTGGGAAACCTGTTGCAGCATCTCACCACCCTCAGAGTGAAAAATTTCTTCCTAATAGCTATTCTAAATCTACCCTACTCTCCTCACTGTTACCCCTTGTCCTATTACTATCTGTCCCAGTAAAAAGTCCCTCTCCAGCTTGTAGGCCCCCTTCAGATACTAGAAAGCTGCTCTAAGGTCTCCACAGCGTTTTTTTTTCTCCAGGCAGAACAACTCCAACTTTCTCAGCTTGTCATGGGAGAGGTGCTCCAGCCCTCTGATCATCTTCATGGCCCTCCTCCTGACCTGCACCAACAAGTCCATGTCCTTCTTATGTTGGAGGCTCCAGAGCTGGATGCAGTACTCCAGGGGGGGTCTCACCAGAGCAGAGTTGAAGGGTAGAATCCCCTCCCTTGACCTGCTGGCCACACTTCTTTTGATGCAGCCCAGGATGCGGTTGGTTTTCTAGGCTGCGAGGGCACATTGCTGGCTCATGTTGAGCTTCTCATCAACCAACCCCCCCAAGTCCTTCTCCTCAGGGCTGTTCTCAGTCCATTCTCTGCCCAGCCTGTATTTGTGCTTGGGATTCCCCTGACCCATGTGCAGGACCTTGCACTTGGCCTTGTTGAACTTCATGAGGATTGTGCAGGCCCAGCTCTCAAGCCTGTCAAGGTCCCTCTGGACCACTCCACACAGCTTGGTGGTGTTGGCAAACTTGCTGAGGGTGCTCTCAGTCCCACTGTCCATCAGTGACAAAGGTTTGAACAGCACTGGTCCCAATACTGACCCCTGAGGAACGCCACTCGTCACTGATCTCCACTTGAACATTGAGCCATTGACCACAACTCTTTGAGTGTGGCCAGCCAGCCAATTCCTTTTCCACTGCATGGTCCATCTGTCAAATCCATGTGCCTCCAATTTAGATAGAAGGATGTCATGCTGGGACAGTGGAGAAGCCTGGGGAAGAGATGACTGAGAGGGGGTCTTCTTATCAATGCTTATCAACATCTAAAGGGTGGGTGTCAAGAGGATGGAGCCAAACTCTTTTCAGTGGTGCGCAGCAACAGGACAAGGGGCAATGGGCACAAACTGGAACACAGGAAGTTCTCTCTGAACATAAGGAAAAACTTCTTTACTTTGCGGGTAACAGAGCACTGGAATGGGCTGCCCAGAAAGGTTGTGGAGTCTCCTCTGGAGATATTTGAAACCCATCTGGATGCATTCCTGTCCAGTCTGCTGTAGGTGAACCTGCTTTGGCACGGGGGTTGGACTACATGATCTCCGAAAGTCCCTTCCAACCTCTACCATGTTGTGATTCTGTGAGATGCACCGTGACATACATTTCTGAAGGGCTGACATTCAGCCTTAACAGATGGGTGGTAAATCATAAATTCTGCTTACGTTTGGTTTTGCAGGGGCCGTCGTTCCAATGAAGGCAGTTAAAACTGTCAACACCTAACAGCGCTTGAAGATAATGAATGTAATATAAACCTGGGAAGCCCATGAACAACGTTGGCTTCCCACATAGCAGATGAAATCCACTGGGTCTCTGCATTTCAAGAAAGCCTCTTAAGCCTATTCAGGCATTCATAATAATACAGTGCTTATGTGAAAAAAATGCTGCTTGTTCAAAGAAGCATGTTAACAAAAAAGTTAAAAGTATTTGAGCATCCTATGTTTAATGTGTTCCAAAGCAGCTCCAGTATGTTGACAGCTGGTTATTAATTGCAGTGCCATGGATATATATGCCATGATAATGCAGCACATAATTTTATGTAACTTATACACATTTTCCAACGCATGCTCGGTGTTTCCGTGGTGGATTTCAGTAATAAAATATGATACAGTGGATTTTGATGTTCTTCACTATCTTAGCTTTTTTTTAGTTGAGTGCAATGTAGGAGTGAATTTAATTATCAGTTTGTAATGTTTGTGATACTTGCTTATTTTTATAGGAGAAAATGTCTTTGTATTTAAGTCACTTTCTTTTTTTTGGAAGCAAGATCGGAGGAATGAGCACTTAAGGCTCTTTCAGAAAGACTAAAGCAGGAAACTTCATGATGCAAGAGGCCTGGCTTTCAAAATCCTTCTTTAAAATGAAATGGAATACAAAGTACTGTAGTTTAAAGTAATCCCTGAGGAAAGTAATTAAGTAGAGAAATGATCATGAAATGTGTGAAGTAATTGCTGAGAATCATGCATACAGAAATAATTTGTTTTCTGTCAGTGTGTGTGGCTTTAATGAGAATAGTATTGTTTGAAGGCACTTGCAGCTGCCACTAGCCATGGAGTATTCTGTGCGAATTCCCTTTTATTTGACGATTGCAATAGAAGTGGCTTGAGCTTTTTAATTACATGACTATATTATAGGAGGGATTTACAGTGGTAACATATGACCTTTGTTGTAGAAATCACATGGATGCTCTAGAAGTGTTCAGTAATTATTATTACAAATGCTGGTCCATGCACATATCCACACATACATGTGGTACTTACAGAACTCTAAGATGATAGTTTCTGCCAAGAATCAATTTTATTGTAATAAATGGTTTATCTGTGTTGTCCTCAAACATTTCTGTCACTTTCAGAGAACTGTGCTCTTTGTTGTCCATCCTGAAGCTGCAGAGTATTTTGTATATTATTAGTTAAAACAGTAAAGGGATGCAAATTGAAATTCATCAGTACCACATGTGAAGTCACTTGCTGAGGTTGTGATGCTCTTGGTAAGTCACGTTGTTGTAGGAACACATAAAAGACCAAATGGAGCTGGGGAGAATTTACACCAGCTATGAAGGCAATAAACCATTTAATATACTTTCTTGAAAGTGCAATTCAGAAAAGAATTTCACTTTCAACTTTCTGACATAGCAAGAGTGTCCAAATTAAATCTACATGGGTGAAAGAAACTCGGGGTCTCCTCTCCCCAGGTTACTGTCTGAGGGCAGAAAAGGTGATGTTTACTGTGCTGAGAGTTAAACACCATACAACAACCTGGCTTGTATTTTCTTATAGTCTCTCTGTGGAAGCTCATCATTGCTACTTCTATTTTTCTCTTTCATACTATTTCTACAGAAAGACAAGACACCTGGTTTTGTAAAACTACAAGCGTTTAAATCAAAATAAACAAATGAAAACCTTGTGTGATGGAAGATGTACAGTAGAGCTTTGGCGGAATTTTTAATTAATTCCAAAGTATTTGCTTAGAATTACAGATCCCTGGGCTAAACAGTTCAAAAAAAAATGCTGCAGAATGTCCATGTAAAACTGCAAAATCCTGGGTACTTTTTAGCTATTACTTGTATATAGAATGATTTTTTTAATTAATTCTTTTTTTACAATTTCTATTACTTACTCCTTTGTAATGTAGAAAGAACAGTTGGTTAGGAGGAGGGATGCATTGGCTTTTGGAAATTTGTAAGTGAAATACACCACTGTGGAGATAAATGTAGTTAGTGGAGTATATATATAAAGTTGCTGTGCACTGATAAAACTGATATACCAGGCAATTAATTGGCTTTGTAGAATAAGGGTCTAAACACTAATTGATGGTTAGCTTAGTTTTATACAAGTGAGCTGTTCCTCTCAAAGAAAAAGTACTTCTCACTCATGGCTAAAGTTAAGGAAACATTTTTTAAGTGTTAATCTCATGGAGGTGGTTTTCTGAAATGGGACTTAGTATAAAACTGAGATTATTACGTTTTTGCATACCCCACAAGAAAGACGATGCTTTTCTGAAGAGAAAGTAAGTTTTGTTTGAGTTTGGGTGGGGGTAGTGGTTTGGTTTGGACTGGCCACTGAAACAAATGACAGATGCTTTCCCCCACCTCTCTCTCCAAGGACATTTGGGTTCTGGGGGGGTGTTTCTTTTTGGGGTGGGTGGGTGTTGGTTTGGGTTTTGGGTTTTTTTGGCTTTGTGTTCTTACATTTTTCTGAGTATCTTGATTTAATGTGTTGCACGTGCTTTACTGACAGCTTGTTTTCATTCAAGCTTCAGGCATCTTCACCTTGGTTGTGCAGCATGATACCAAACTGGACAACATTAATTCTAATTTTTTCCACTTGGGTCTTGGGCCAATAGCTTCATGCCATAGTCAGTGATCAGCTCAAGTTATGGAACTGAGCGTATTTTACATCTGTTTGATAAATATGTATATTTCATTCTAACTCCTGTTTCTGCAGTTTTTAGGAGAAAACACTACAGGGATGCAATGAATAGCACACATCGACGTGCACTACAGAATCAGGCCAGTAGTAGTTTTTCCCACTGAAAAGTACCATTGAAAGTCATACAAAGAAGTCAACCAGCTGAGCGGGAAAAAAATGAAAGTTTGACTCTTCAGCTAGTTTCTCAAATAATCTCTACTGAATTTCTTGGGAGAATAAAAATCAAAAGACACATTGAAGTGAATTAAAAAAAAAAAAAGATTATTTCTGAAGCCTTTCCAAAGCTGTAACAGAATTCTATAAATGTTAATATTAATTTCAGATCAGAAATAAATGGGTTAAACTCTGCATTTAGATCTGTTTTCTACTTTCCAGCTAGTTCTGCCAAAAAGTCATTCCACTGGAACATTAGGAAGGAAATAAACTTTTAAACATAATTTAAGACCGGAAAAATCTTTTATGGTTGTATATTATATCGTGACTTTTATAAAAATGACAATATTTATTTCAAAAACGAAACAGTCTTTCAGATATGTACAGGATAAAATAGTACATCCCTGGGACGAAGTATCAGGCATGTCACTGTTTTCTGTATTTGCTTTAATGGTTCTAAGTGTTTAACATCCTTAGCAACTAGTTCATATACTAATGGCTTAATTCAGTAAAATCCTCTAAGAATACGGAAATCTGCCGAGTCCCTGAAAAATCATTCCAGGGATTGTTCAGCAATGCAAGTGCTTACATAAGAGCTTGTGGGGTCTTCAGTTTTATTTAAGTACCGTCCTAAAAGTATTTTCCTGTTGGATTTTTTTTTTTTTTGAGACTTGTAACACTGAAACAGTTTTATTCTTTTCAGACAGCACAAACATGTTCTTTTTTCCTCCTTGTATTTTTACTTAAAGCTATTCTTGCAGTAGAACTAAAATTGATGCCATTATTCCCATTGAATAACACCTTATCCTTGAAGTATTTCCAAATTCCATTTAGAAGATGCTACTTGTAAAAAGTAAGTATCTTGAAGCTTGGTTCTTCTAGAGAAACCAACACAAGTAAGAAGCACAGTTTTTCATATAGTTTGAATAACTTTGGTTTTATGATGACTTGCAGAATTCCGTAGCTTAACACTCTTATTCTTGCCACATCAACAAATTACTCCAATTCTCCCTCACTACCCCTTGGAAAGAACCTGCATGCTTTGGGCAGCTCAGACCTTCTGTATATTCAATGAACAGGGACATAATTGTATATAGAAATTTGGTTTCCAAATTTTGGACAGTGGGCGTATATTCTGAAAGAAAAAATCTTTGGTCAGCACAGGAAAGAGAGAGACCAGAGCAGGGCCAGAAAGGTGATCAGAGGGCTGGAGCACCTCTCCTGTGAAGACAGGCTGAGAGAGTTGGGGCTGCTCAGCCTGGAGAAAAGTCTGGGGAGACATTATTGTGGCCTTTCAGTACTTTAAGGGGGCTACAGGAAAGATGTGGACAAACCTTTTAGCAGGGCCTGTTGCTAATGAGGGGTAATGGTTTGAAACTAAAAGAGGGAAGATTAAGGCTAGGTATAAGGAAGAATTTTTTTCCAATGAGGGTGGTGAAACACTGGAACAGGTTTCCCAGAGAGGTGGTAGATGCCCTATCCCTGGAAACATTCAAGGTCAGGTTGGACAGGGCTTTGTGCAAACTGATCTAGTTGAAGATGTCCCTGCTCATTGCAGGGGGGTTGGACTAGATGACCTTTAAAGGTCCCTTCCAGCCCAAACTACTCTTTAATTCTATCATTATTCAAGAGGAAACATCAATAAGATTCATTGAATTGCCATTGAAAGCAAATCCTGTTTGTGATTATGTGTGAGCAAAGCAGGTGTAGGCTGGTGGCAATGGTCTGCAGCTATGTGCCAGGTTAAGCTAACAGTGATGTGGGAGGCCTTGTGTTTATTAACAAAAAGGTGTAATTTGTCAAATGTTAAATTTAATGTTTAAAATGTTGACTAGACAAAGTAAACCACAGGCATATAGGTGACTGAGGCCTGTTCTTCCAGAGTCAAACATAGGTGACTGAGACTTCAAAATCCAGTGTGAAACAAAAATAAAATAAAAAAAATTAAAATGTCTGTTTTTTAAACTAGCTGATTGCACGTGCAGGGAGGAGATCATCTGGGACTTATGTAGAAGGTAAAAACACAGTTTCAATTGTCAGACTGGGAGTTATCTTCCAAGAATTCTACTGATCCTGTAATAAATAAGTTGTTGGGTTTTTCTTAACTGAAGGTAAACGAAAGTGTTTTCAACCAAAATGGTAGATTTCAAAAAAGAGTTAATAAAACTGTCACTTGTGCTACAGCTACAGTCAGTCTCATAATAACACTTAAATGTTACAGACATGCTTAATTCTTATAACTAGGAAGAAGGAAGAATAAGGACAAAATCTCTTGCTTTGCGAGCACCTGCCTTAATAGTGGTTTCCTCACTTTATTTAACACGGTGCAGTTTTACCTACTTTGGCATGGCCCCATATAGATACAATTTTGTTTTAAAAGCCATCATGAGATGATACGTTACCAGGCTTTCATTTCCATAGCTTCATACTACATTTAAGCAAAGCATACGCATCTATGGATCCTTCCCTCCCCATCTGGTCTCTCTAGGTTGAAACTCAGAAGATACCAAAATCTAAAACCAAGAAAGTACCAACATTTAAAAGATAAAATTTAAATATTTTCAATAACCTGAAGAGTCTGTGCCCCTGGAAAAATGGCAGGCAAATGTATTCTGTCAACCTTCTGAAAGGAAGGGGTAGAGGTTGAGGGGAGAGGAGTTTGGAGAGGTGCATCTAAATGCCCCAGAAATGAGAAATTTGGAAGGCAATAAGCAAAATAACAAAACCTAAAGTATTCTCCACAGGGGGTGTGTTAAGTAAGGGGAGAAAATAGCTATGCATTCAATACATTTGAACATGTACTGGAGAACATAGAAGTTTAGTTTGCTATCTAATCAAATTACTGTTAATTGGAGTAGAAAATTACAGTAACTTAGAAATAAATTCCAACTTATACAAATATTTGTTTCACATGCCACCTCCTTTTCCATCCTCTTCCAGTGTACAAAACAGATGAGAGGAGAAAATCTAGCTGTAGAAACAAGTTTAAGTGCTCCATGACAAATTGTAGAGTGTGGGTTACTTACTGAGATGAGAATGTAATCGAAAAGATCTGAAAGTTAGTACAGGAGGCTTTGCATGAGTTTAACTTGTTCGTGTGTTTGAAATGCGTGTATTAGGATGTGATTGACTTTTTTTATTTTTTTTTTTTTAAGTGATAGACCTTGAGTTTGCATCTTTATACCTTTCCGCTCACATCCTGAAAATCTTTCCACTCGATTGGATGCTCTTATTTTAAATAATTATTATTGTATAATCTAGATTAATCTCGCTTGTTCTATATTAACCATACTAATTACATCCTTTAATAGCAAGATGAAATCCAAGTTTTTAAATTTATGAATTCAGTTTCCAAACCAAATAACTTCTATAAATACCAAATTCTCATCATTTGTTCATATTAGTTAATCAGAATTTGACTGTTTTATGAATGTAAGCATAAAATAAAAACAACTTTTTAAATGTTTAGGTCTCTTTGTGGAAGTGGTAGTTATTATCTTGATGATTGTTAGTAGAGATTTACAAATTATGTTACTTGGTTACTTTATTTTTTTTAAAATATTTCAGAGAAAATGTTTTGCAGAATGCAGTGGTTTACATAATCTTATGTCAGTGAGATAAATTAAGGTCTGGCCTCACACAAGTCAAAAAAGTCAAATATCATGCTACTGTGTCTAATATGTATTCTACTTGCTGTAAGAAGGTTAATTATAAAGGAGAAGCCTTGAACAAATTGTAGATGTGATTATCAATCATTTTTCAGGTTGCCTAGAGGCAGTGTACATTCCCGTAATTAAGGGTGCACGTTTAACCAGCGCAAACAAGGGGTGGGCGTGTGTGTGTGTGAAGTATCAATGTCTTAATACTGTGTTTGTGAAGCTGTGTTCATTTCTTTCCGGTACTGGACTATATACATGAAGTTAATGTATCAAAATCAAATTATTGTTGCTTACATGATTTTCAGTGTAATGCTGCCTATAAATATTGGGTAAAAAAGATGGTAGTCATTAAAGAACAGTTTCAGGTGGTGTTTCGGAACTGGGTATTGTTTTTCTGGAGAAGAAAATGTGACTTTGGTTCAGTTGTTAGATTACTAAAAGAAAAGTTTAAGTATTGTATGCTGACTGTTCTTGAAAGTCTTCCCCTCCTGGGCTCAGTCCTCGCATCTCTCTACCCAGGTCTTGAATGGAATGAAATGGTATTTGTATGTCTTAGTTTGCTGTGGTGTGGTTTTGATTAACCCAGGGCAGATTATCCAGTTTTGAGATTAATACAACCACAGGGCAAATAGACTTGCTGCCGTAGGCAGGATGGGCTCTGCCACCCCGAGCTGCTGTTGGGGACTGCTCTGCACAGGTGTCACAGGCGCCTCTTTGCTTTTCCATTTACGCCTTCCTGTGTTGTGTAATCTCTCTTACGTAAAGTAGCTTGATCTGTTGGTTTTTTTCTGTGTTATTCATGATGTGAAAAACTCAATAACCTACAAATGTAGGAAAAAAATAAAAAGAAAAGAGTGCATAACTCTGAATTTGAAACTAGTGGGTCAAAAAAAAAAAAAAAAGAAGAAAAAAAGGAAAGAGTAAGTACCTAATAAAATATTCAGTAGGGTTGTATCTTCCTGAAGATCTTTGTCCTATCAGGAAGCTTTTGTGTTGGGGCTTCAGCTGTCCTGGCTTCCAGTGTTTATCATGAAAGACAACAGCTCTTCCAAACCAATTGTGTAGCACAATTGGTGTGATTAGATATTTTCTCAGGCTTCTGGTGTATGTTAAGAACAGTTAAATTGAATTGCCTTTTGTTACTGTACATCATCCATGTGTCTCACTGATCAGTTTATGTGTCATAGATACTGTACACTCCTTTTCCATCATTTCGCCTGTCCCTTTAGCTCCTTGACTTATTATTATATTGTTAATTGTATCCTTTTCCTCAGTTCATCTGGAAATCATTTTGGTATTTGCTGTCTCTGAAGATTTTATTCAGGATCATAAGTTTTAATACCAAGTCACGTCTGCTTCAATGGATATAACATACCACTGTGTTGCTCAGTGCTTCCACTGAGCTGTAATATTACAAATATATTCAGAAACACTCTAATAGGTGGCTCTAACACTGTGTTGCCCACAATAAGCTCATCATAGTTTTTTTGTTTTCTGTTATCTTAAAAATAAGAGCAATTTAAATGGAAAACTGAAAACAAAATTGGGAGGTTGAAGTTAAACCCATCCCAAAAGCAGGATGCAGTTGAACATCACAACTTCTGTTTCCTACAGTGTGTTTCTGAATTATATTAAAAGCAGTGGCTGAACATTCTCTACTTAAACTTATAAAAACAAGAAAAAATCTTTCCTACTTCAATCCTCCCCTATATGTGTACAGACAAAATGCATCTAGTGAAGAAAATCTAGTTGAACAATCACTTAGACTCACTGTGGACCCTGTATTTTACTGCTTTTTGAACTGTATTCTTCATTAAAAATCAAGGCAACAACTTTGATAAAAAGGGCTTTCTTATATAATAAAAAAGAAAGCAAATGGAATGTCATGTCAAACTGCAGCACAAAACGAATCTAACGTGCGTAGATGTATATTTAAAAGGATATGTGTAAAACGGAAGTTAATTTAAAATCCTCATGTGCTATGTACAAATAGCCCAGAACAGAGAGACCCTGGAGATCTGTACAGCAATATTAAGTAAATTATTGCAAAAATCAAATGCATCAAACTAATAGATCCATTAAATAGATGGTATTTCAAGAAATAATCTGTGCATCTGACAGCCCTTTACTATGTAAAACATTCTAAAATACAGCTATTTACACAGGAGCTTGTGTGGTCTCTTCTTTCTCTCAGTATTTCAAAATGTTCTTCCAGTCTACCACTTGTCAAAATGTATTAGTTGGCATTTGCCTTTGTTAAAGATTTCAGAATCTTGCCAAGTTAGTTTAAGGATTTATTGACAATTATTAGGGAACCTTGCAATATAATTAATATTTTATTTCATGTTGTATTGTGATGCTTTATACACTGTGTTGCTTAATAGTTAGAACTGAATTTTTCTTTAAGGAGAAAAAAACAGTTTGTTTCAGTGAGGTTGATAAAGAATTTTAATTTAGAAAATGAAAAGCTGTGTTAAATGATGTAGCGTGGTAATCCCATGATTTGCTTGCTATCAACAATTGCTTGGGAACGAAACAGCTACTTAATGCCTGCATAAGTCTAATAAGGGTAGGTACATTAGAAATGAGATACAGCTCATCAAGTTTTACTCTTCAAAATTTTTCTGTCAACAGAACTTGAAAAAAAAATAACAAAATTACTTCTTCCTTCTTTTTCTTGGTCCTTGTTGTTGAAAATCAATATGCTCTCTAGTAGGAAATACTGTTTTGGAAGAGAGAGCTAGCACTTGCAAATGAGTTTCCCTGGGAATTTGGGGATAAAAATGCACGCGTGTACACTTGCAAGAATGGAATAGTGCATAGTTTTATGCTTATGACTAATTTCCTTATGCTGACTGTAACTTGCTCTTCCTGAGGCTGTTTCAAGATGCCTTGTTTTCAGAATCAGGAGAAGGGGTATAACATTGGCGAAGTTTTAAAATAAAAGCCCTTTTGTCTGTTTCAAAAAGGCTGAGATTTCCCAGCAGACGTTGTTGTTTGCTTTTCTTGTTATTTACATTTCCTGTATAGCACAATGCTGATCAGCATGGAGAATAGTCCACTTTTACTCCCCTTGCGTTGAACCATCGGATCCTCAAGACAGTGTTATGTGAGGATGAAGGGTTTGAAATGCTGACTAGTCAAGTAACATGAACTATATGAGGCGGTGCAAAGGAATAGACTTTCTCAATCTGTGTGGACCAACATCCAAGTAGCACCAGGCTGTGTCTTGTGCTGTAAGCTGTGCGCTGGGGAGCCTGGTGCATGGTCTGTACCAAAGCTATTCTGCTTGGTGCCCAGAAATCCTCAGACTCTTGAACTGCAACTGCTCAGGTAACTAGAGTATTTGGAGCATGTCCCCTGGTGTGATGTTCCCAAAGGAGGCTGTATTCAGGTGGTTTAAGTGCAGTACATGTGGATTTTTAGTGGATTGCACTTATTTGGGTACCAAAAAGCTCCCTGAAACCTCTGTGGTCCAGGTCAAACTTGGTTGTTTGGCAGGTCTAGAAAAGCAAGAGTGTAATTTGGAGAACAGTATAAAAACACGCTTAGCTGCAGGAGTCATTGCTTTCCTAAGCTCCACTGTGCTACATTTCATTTGAACAATGAGTAATTCTTCATATTTCTATCCTTAAAACATTTCTTTGTTTTACTGAGAAGCTGTTTCTTTATCTAACTTTCTTATGCCGAGTTACGCTGTTCCTGTTTTCCCTTTATATGCACAGGCGAAGCAAGGGATTGTCAACAGCAAGACAGAAAGTCTCTTAACCTCTTGGTCACAAGTTCAACTTTGTCTTATGTCAGTACTGGTAGATAGGGTCACATTTGAGGAACTGTATGACATAGATGCGACATCTCGAAGACTTTTTTAGCAGCCTTCATCCATACAGTAAAAAAACCCTGATCTCATTTCTCTTCACAGCCTAGGCATGATCCTTCTTCACTAGAATAGACTGAGTTTAAAAATGTGCATCATTTGTCTACATTCTCACTTTTCCCTAGATAAACAGACTGTTTTAAAACTGCAAACCCCACATCTTTTCTTAGTACTAAATTCATTATTATAGAATATTTTTATAAAAACAAGAACAAACCCTTCCTCAGTTGTGAAATTTGCTTATGACTCTTACATTAAAATACATCAGTAGGTATGATTTCCCATCGGTGTATTACTTCTAAAATTTCACAAACAGGAATCACTTCTAAAGTGATTTAGAAGCGTGCAATAAGCATACTGATTGGTTTGATTTTGTTTCTAGGAAGGAAGCAGAGCACAGAAAGCTGCAGACCTTTGCTGAAAAATCCTTGAGTGCTCGTCCTTGTATGTGCTAAAGAAAGAAGGACAAGTGAGGGAAGAAAGTTGGGTTATGATGAAAGAGGTGGCTTTTGGTTACCCTTGATTATGTTTAGTTTGGCAGTGTTGCAAACATAGACTTATGATGAGATAAAAGTTTTCCCACTTCCTGTTGTGTAGCGTATATGTACATGTTTTCTTTGGAACTAATAGAGAGAAGTAAATGTCATACGATACACTGGGCATACTGGTGGTTAAGTGCACCCTACTCTCCCTGTAAAACATACTATGTTACTCAAAACGAGAACAAGTTGTTAAAAGTTCTACAAATGCTGTGTGTTTTTGTTATGTTTTGAGTGTAAAAAATGCAAATGTTTTTTTGTGGGTTCTTTTTTTGACTGCTTTTTTTAATGGGTATTTTACAGAATAGAAAATGAAGCAGATGTTTCGACAGATGTCACAGGGGGGCCTCTGGAGGGAATGGCTGTTCCGTGCACCGACAGCATGAGAAAACTACTGAAAGGGGAGGAAATTTGCAGTTGTGTAGCCTGAGGTCCAGTGAGCTAGAACTCAAAGGCTTTGAGATAGTTGCTATTAAGAGTGGCAGGTTCTACTTTTATTCTTGTCGGGGCACAAATTCAGAAGCCTTCATCACAAACAGTATTTCTCCTCTTTTGGAAGCTTGGGAACTCTCCACATGGATTGCAATGGCCGTCTGCAAGCTCTTGTGCAAAGTGCTCCATCTGTAAGACGAGGGGTCAGGACCAGATTCCTTTGCCCTGTGAGGTAAAACCTTACTGTGGCCACTGCAGGGATGTGCTTCATGGAGGAGCTGCCAGAAGGAAATAAGGCACAACTGGAAAGATGTTTTCTGGGCTGGAGGAAACTGCAGGAATGAGGGAAGGATGAAGAACAGAAATTTAAAAGCAACTTTAAAAAAAGGTGGAATGGGATGTGAACTTTAGACTCTTGCTGCACGGTTAAGTGGTACCAGTTGCAGCATTTAGTCAGCTTTAAATTGAGACTAATTTAATTTCACAGCAAGGAAGAATTGCAGCAACCTCCACATCCTGTCTAGCAGTGCCTTGCTCAGGAAACGGCTTTCCTATCATCCCCCCACCTCTTTTTAAAATCAAAATGCCTTTCCTAGTTCTAATAACTAGAACGAGAAAAAAAAAAAAGTTGGTGTTATAATTAGATGATAGGCAATTCTTTATTCCATAATGTGTTAAATTGGGGTTTTTTTACACACTATGTGAATATTAGCTCCAGCAGTCCTGAATCAGCATGGTTATTTGTGGGGTGTTCATGTCACGAATGTGATATGCTCCCTTCTGTAGATGCAGTTTTGTGGAAAAATGTCATCTTGCCAATGAATGCAAACACATATTAAAAAGAAGAAGGAAGACCCGGTTTCATTTGGGAATAATAGCTTTTGTCAGTGAGGCCTTGTAGCTTCTGAATCTTCTGTCTGAATCTCGCAAAGCTACAGCGAAGATAAAGTGATAGGTCTTAGGAGTCAAGAAAATCTTTCGAAATGTAAAACAAGCCTTTGTCTTTTAATTACTCAGAGTGGGCTGTTGAAAGGGGTGGGATGGTGGAGAGGGCAAAGGTAAGGAAAGCAGCTCATGACCTCTCATAGAGCTGAACTTGCCCAAATCTGCAGAGGCAGGAATCTTACAGTTTTCCAGTTCATTAAAGGCTGCAAGCTGCCAGTCAGATGCTTATGAGCCAGCTCAGTTGAGAGAGGACACATGCCTTGATTGTTTACACAGAAATCCTATGACTGCTGCACGAACGCTTTCGCAGCCACTGTTGGCAGCACTTAACATAGTGGCGCATTGCTTTGATTTCAGATGCGCTTTCCGGTTTGGACCTACTTTCTCATGTCATCACAGATCAGCTCAGAGGGATACAGAGCAACCTAGATTTTTAAGTGTTTCAGAACCAAAATTTACATGCTGTAAATTTTACCAGGGATTGACTGTGTGTATCTATTAATTTGACCTGTGAGTAACTGCTTCTAAGCATAAATTATGGCAATAACTTACACAATAGGAATCTGTAGTATAGAAATAGAACGATTTCTCTGTAAATCCATCCTGCTGCATGCTGCAATATGAAGAACAGCCGTGGTCCTAGTTCACGGGGGGAAAAGGATTGCCAGGGCAGGAGGAAGAGATTAAAATTTTAAGAGGATTTAAGAATTCCTGACAAAACAGGATTTTGCCTCGTGCTTTTCCAAAATGTGAGAAGCACAAAATGGAGGGGAGAAGAAAAAAAAAAATAAAAATTAAACAGCAAAACAAAACCTAGAAATGTGGAGCTGTAAGAATGTATAAGGGGTTTTGTTGAGTTGTGGGGGTTTTTTGTGGGTTTTGTTGTTGTGGTTTTTTTTTGTCTGGGGTTTGTTGGTGTGTGTGATTTGAGGAGTGTCTTTTGACTCTGGGCAGTACAGAGCTGCATGAACAACACTGCGTGTCTGAGTGTAGAAAACACTAAAGAGGAGTGGAGCAGAACCTGGGACCATCCTGGGCTACCATACCCAGAAAGGTGTGATGGGATCAAATGGAAAACAACTCTTTACTGAGGGGGAGAAGAATACCCTAAGGTGGCAACACTCGCCGGTCCCTTGTGATACAGCAAATTATCATGGCTTAAGTGTCACAGCATTTGGAGTGTAGTATTTCAGTGCAAGTCTTGTGGAAGATTTACATGTATCATCCGCTACCCAAATGGAAAGAAATGTTCTGCCAAATTCTTAGTTGTGAAAATGTAAATGGCTGGAATTATACTCAGAAAGATGTCTTCCATTCCTTCATATTATATCGTTTAGTAGCTCCTGAAAAAAAAAAAAAAGTTTTGCTGATTCAAGGGCCTTGGAGATGGTTGTTGCTATTTTCCCATGTACCGTAAATCTCATTATTTGTACTTCCAGCAGCAAGCTGATTTGCAGATGTGAGACTGAAATTTATGGCAAGAAGTAGAGGACTCCAGTGGGTTTAATACTGTCCACAGCTGAATTGAAATAAATCCAGAGCAACTGCATTTAAGTGTAATAGTTGCTTCAGAAGTTTTTTATTGCAATACCTTTTTCTCTCCAATGTGTTTTTTTTCCCTTTATTTTTATTACTACTTATTAAGAATCACATAACTTGAGACCATTAGAAAGGAAATAGAGAATTAAACATTGGATATTTGTGACCCTTATTTGAATATCTGCCTTATTCCTAAAAGCTGACCTGTTATGATGGTAGGTTTCTGGGTTGAGGGGGGTTTTTTTGGTTAGTTTGATTATTTTTTTATTTTTTTTTTTAGTAATACACAGTGAAAATATGTAAAGACAGTCTCTTAGATGGTGCAGATTAATCCAAAAGAAATGGTATCTATATTACACTAATGTATGCATTTTCTTGATTTGATGTATGAGATACTCCATAATACAGCATACTGTAGAGTCATGAAAAATGCTTCTGTTTCAGGAAAGTGCCAATGCAGGCTGCCCTCCCCCTTGAAAATGAGAAATGCAAGTATTAAAGAACCATAATTGCTACTTTTTTGATCGTTTCCAATATTTTCCCGCATTTGTGATCTGAAGGTGGAGCAGGTAGTGAAAGCATAGTTATACTTGATGTGCACATTAAATGAACCCCCTGCACGGTGGAGATGTAGATGTGTTTGTTTATGGTGCAGTTTTATTTATTTTCTATTGACATATCTTGACAGGAAGTCTTATGGAAAGACCTGGGACTTCTGAGATAAGAATCCATTGCAGAGCAGTGATGTTCTTTCTAAAGCTTTATTTATCAGAAGCCATGAGGTAGTTGTTAAATACCTGGGATACAGTATGTATAAAGAAGTCAAAATATGGAAGTGTGTATTACTTTTTAGTAGGGCCAGATTTGTTGCCCAGAACACAGAATATTCATGCTATGAGAAGGATGATGTGAATGGGGGAGAAAGGATGCTATACTCACAACTTATGGCCTGTGTTTTAATTCCTTTCTCTGTAGTCTCTTGGGAACCAGGGACTGTGTAATCCCAATGAGTACAATTTTGTTCCTTTAAAAAAAAAAAAAGGAAATATCACATATGTGTGTGTAATAGATCAGCCTCTAAACGGTTGTGGACAACAATATTGCTAAATCAGCACATGCTCATGACAGAATATCTCAGTTGTTTTCTCAGGAATAGGAGTGCTGGTCCAGCAGTTGGCATAATTTATCCCAGCTCTGAGCAGTGCAAGGTATTTGCTGCAGAGGCCTATTTAGATATCTGCACAAAACCCTGACTTAATTAATCACCCTCACTCTTACCTATGAGGGAAATAGTGGATTCTGCAGTAAATCTCTCTTTTTGGGCTGGGTGTAGTGAGGAGCTGTCGTGTTTTTCCATCTGCACGAGGAACACATACGGGAGACTCTGATGCCATGTTCACCTTGGTGTTACATGTTCTCTTGATGGCAAATTAATTCCTTCAACTCCTTCCTGACTATGCTCAGGGTATTGCCATCCAGAGATCTTACTGAGAGTGCAGCAGCCCTTTGTTTCCTCTTCCAGGCCACCACAGCTCTATTACCACTCAAAAAGAAATAAGGAAATTGACTGAAAATCATGAGATCAATTCAGGTTCTTCTCCGTTCTTCTAAAATTTATTTTTGTCTGTTGTTTTTGCTTTTGTGCTTTTTAAGCTTTTCACTCAGCTAAAAAGAACACATTATTAAAGAGTGGGTGCTCATTGGATTGTCACTTAACCATATGCCTCGGGGGAAAAAAACCCGCCCATGCTGATAGCACTTCTGACAGTGTTGTGGAAGTTGGCAACATGCTCATATCCTCTCTGTGTTCTTGACAGAGAAGGCAGGCTGACTTTGACACTTATATTTTGACACTCCAAGTTATTTGTCTGACATGCATATTAAAAACAAAAACCAAGAAAAAACACAACCCCCTATTTTTCCTACTACTGCCATCTAAAGAAAGGAGTGAGAATCTCATTTAAATATACTGGTGTCACAAGACTTTTGTTGTGGTCAGGCACAGGTATAAAAACTCATTGTCCCAGATTGCCCTTTTCCCACACAGTAGAACTCCAGTCCTCAGTTTTGTGTTTCCAAATTGTTCAGTCTTTTAAAATTTTTATTTTGTGACCATATAAACTTCCTTTCCTTTCTTGTGTATTCTATCATCAGAAAAATTAGCCTCTCAAAACAAATACGTGTTTAGTGGATTAGTGAATTGGGTTTTATTGCACTCCTATTATCAATACAGCATAATAATGCAAGCAATTTAAGGAGACAGTGTTTTAATAATAATTGGTTCAGCTACAAGAGGCATTCCAATAACTTCAACTGTAGTGGTAACAATACTTTCTATATATGTTTAGAAAAAAAGCATTTGCAATAGTGGCAAGGACACTTAGCTTTACCTTAATCTACTGGATGAAAGATCACCTGTCATCTGCTGATGCTGACTAGTTACTAAAGGCGAAATGTAGTTATGTTTCAACATAGCTAGAAGTTCAAGTTTTCTCTCCTGATACTTCAGTTGAAGGGGTCAAAAAACTTAATCTGTACCACCCTAAATATAGTTTGAATTACCTTTTTTTTTTTTATGCAAAAAAAAAAAAAAGGAAAAAGGAAAGCTGAAGGACCATAGAGATGCTACTGAAGTCATCAATAGTGTTCCTGTGCTGTTTGTTTAGACCCACTAGTTAGTTCAATACATTCTCCTTCAAATTACTTTTCTATTCAATTAGGCTCTTTCATGCTCAGAAAATAATCTACTTCTAGCTGATGTTTGCGATTTCAATGTATGATTTGGTAACTGTCATGTTAGGGGTTTTTTTGTGTTTGTCAGGTAAACAGAATCATGGACTGTGTGTGATACTTTCTTAACTAGGCATCAGGAGGAAAGGGTGTCAAATGCATAGGAAAAAGTAATATGAAAAGTCACAATATAAGTTATGGGTAAAGGTTAGTTTTAAAAATGCAATATCGATGATTTATTTTTAACTAGTTGATCCCACTTGCTCTATCTTTCTCCAGACAGCTCAGTTATTAATGTAATGCAAACAATAAGTCATTCAATTTCTCTTAGTTTGCTTTACGCTTGTCAGACGTATTTCTGTACAGACTGTTTTGGCAGCAGCAGTGATGAAATACATTTATTGACTGCAGTCACAGCAATCTAAATAGATATCTATCTTTCCCTAACACCATGTAATAGGAATTTGTGGGTTTTATCCCTGAAGTAAACCTACTTAGAGGATTTTTCGTGCCATAGGTTTTAATGTTTGGTTTTGTCTAGAGTGTTTTTGTTAACTTTTGGAATACTTACTGAAGCAGGGAAGGTGGTTTCCCATAACACAACATTCACTTGAACATATTTCACTATAGTTTGGACTTGTTTCTTAAAATTCATGTATAGAATTTTGTTCTTTTTTGTCAGTAAAAACAACCATTTACTGTTTTCTGTAAACATTGGTATAAAAGAAGCCTGAAATAATGGGGATTTTTTTCCTTCATTCCAGTGCATGACCCATCTCCTTTTCTCTGATTCATTTTTTTCCTTTCCAGGTTATCCAGAGGACTTCTTCAACTAGTTCCAGTTGTTCTGAGAACTGTGCAATAAAATTAAAGCAAGTTGCTGAAACAAGTAGACAATTGGTTTCAATGGGGAAGTTCTTGGTGTTGTGGTCTCTATTCTGCTACCTGTATCTTTATTTTATATGAAAGGGCAGATAAGTCTGTTAGGAAAATGTGTTGGTGGGTAGAACAGTGGATAGATGCCTTTGTCACCGACTGGGGAGTTATTTACTTCCCTCCCGCCCCGCTTTCTTTGTAACCCTAAGACATTGCATCATTGTACAGACAAGCATTACAGAGTTCACCAGGGGACAGAAAGCACTCTAACTTCGTCTGGCTGATAATTTGATTATTAGCACATGCTTTTAGGAGGTGAGAGACATGGGACAGTGGAGAGCACAGAGATAGCACCAGGTTCTTCCTCACTAGTTAAGGCGCTTCAATTACCTCTTTACCAGACCCAGGCTGGGAAGAAACAAGGAGAAAATATGGACCATGAGTGGCAAGGAAAGGGTCTAGTTTCTGTGCTGCTTCAGCTTCTCTTTGTGTTGTGTATGTGTGTGATCTTAGATGTCACAGATCATCTACTGCACATTCTACTTAATAATCTTGCAACTATAACGTTGTATTGACTGGTGTTTCCTACCAAAAAGACATTTTCCTACCAAAGCTCTGCATTATTACTACCATTATTTGTTTTCAAGTTGTGCAAAAACTGAAATTCTTCCTTCTACTTCATCTTTACCCAGGCAGGTAAAGGGTCCCCTAAGCACTCTTCCCACATTTACTCATTTCTCCTTTGGCAGATTGTGTTCTTGGTGCGATGGAACATGTTTTGGAAGCCCTGGCCTTACAGTACACACAAGTGTGCAGCTACTTGGTAGGACTTAAATTAATGGCAAGTATCAAACTTACTTGCTCAATAGTCTGTTAAGAAATTTCTGATTTATCATACAGCTGCAGAGTTTTTTGGGCATTTGTGAGCATGAATTTTGGTTTTGATAGTAATGTCCAAGCATTACATTGCAGGTAAAATAAGCAACTTGAACAAATCTAGCAATGACAAGTATCCTAGATATTTGTTTAAGTGATAGTTTCACTTGAGTTGTAAATTAGATTTCTTTCCTGTTGTCATGTAGTTCAGCATAATAATGTGACACATGAAGAGTTGGTTTTGTTTTTTTAACTTTCTGGGCCAGAGGAAGTTGGGCATAAAGTGATGCAGTAGGATTTAATAAAAAAAAAAAAAAATCTTTGGTAGTTCTTACCCATTGATATTCTACCAGGCAGCTCTGGGAATTTTTATTTTACTAAGTAGCTTTTAGAATCTGATGTGGAATGGTTTCATTCAGTCTTGGGCTTTGGCAATACACCTAGTTTTCCAAAAATAAACAGCATACAAAGACTTAATAAGCTAAAGAATTCAGGAATGCAGGAAGGAGAATATTATGGCTGCAAGAACAAGCACTCAGAATGGAGAAAACACCAAGTTGTGGCTACCTGTGCAGTTTTAACTTTACCCTTTCTCCTCTCCTTCCATGTGTATGCTATCTCGTAGATATTTTTTTCTGACTGATCATAAACTTTTTTAATACATGGGATACATGGTGTGCAAAAAGTTACTTTTTCCTCTATATATCTCTAGTATGTTTTTGTATGCTAAATAAATTGTATTTAATGCAAAATTATTCATTTCTCTGTGGGCTTTTAAGGTGGATGTCAGTGAACCGTCTTTTGTGCTTCACAAAGTTCATTAATTTATTTTCACAATATCCCTTGATGTACTTTCTCCATTATACATTTGGGTAACTTAGACACAAAGGAGGAAAACCAGTATCAGAATTTTTAGCATATTTAACATCGTATAGACATACTGTCCTATTCAACTATGCTGACAGGAACATTCTGCAATGAGGTCTTTAGCTTGTTATTAGACTGCATTTTAAGCTGGCTGTCACACATTGTAGATGATTATGGTTCATGTGAAATACCTCATATAATTACAATATTTCTTCTGTGGAAATGGATATACCCATCTTCAGTGAGACAAGACGATTAAATAAGGTTATTCACAAACACTGCAGCCCTGTCATGGTGTTGCATAGGCTTCTCTTTGCTGTTGTGTATCTCTTGCATACCTTGATGATTTTAAATTAAGTAATATTCATAGGCTGCCTCATGATTTATGTATCCCCTCACAGGCTTGGTATCAATAATTGTTTTTCTCAGATTCCCACGTTGGTGCCATAGTTCAGAATCAAGCAATAAGTAAATTATTTTTTAATAGCGTTTTTTTCCATTGGTGTAGATGCTAAAGACCAGAAATATCACTGCTTTTAGAATTGCTCTGGATGTTCCCATGGCACATACAGTCTTGTAAGTCAGTCAGTAGTTAACTAACATGTTCTAGAAACATGAAGTTAATCATGCAGATGGGCATTTAGGAACTCAGCGTTTTCTCAGCCTTATGGGTTGATGATGATTTTCCTTAGGACTAATTAGTAGAGTTATTAATCCAAACAATTAAATTCTCTACTAATAGTACAGCTGTCTGATTAGTGAATCTATTAATTAATCAGTAGGTTCTCCAGATGTCTACTGAGATGCTGTCCCTTGAGCAGCAATATTAGTTGTTGAATTTTTGTAAACCAAGAACTAGGATCTTTCATTTGTTTGGTTGTGTATTAAAGAGGGGCTGAGTTTAATAAAGTTACAAAAGTTGTATATATTCCTCTTTTCCTCTGACTAAAAGTTTATCTTGAATTATCATTGGTTATTTTTTCCATTCAGCCACCTGGCATAGTTATGAATAGGTAATGCGTGATTAAAATCTAAGGGCTTGTTATTCAAATGCCTCCTTTCCATTGACCCAGAAAAAGCTCTTGCAAAAATGAATATTACCATATAAACATGCAAATAGCTTAATTGCTTTCAATTTCAAAAACCTACTTACCTTGTGTCGGTAAATCATGATCTTACCACAATACTGCTGCTGCAGAACTGTTGCATTTACTTGGATATGTTTGGTGTTTTCCTTGCAACTGAATGGGAACACGCTTGCTGAGCCCAGGGTTATGATTTTGTTCGAAACTTTTGGGTAATAAGCCATTACTAAAGATCTGGTGGACCTGCCTGCAGCCCTCCCACATGCTCATCTCTTCTGTCTTTCAAATTATATGTGTGCAAGGACAGGGAAAGTTATTATGCCTGCTTTCACCTAGAGGTTACGGGTTGTCCTTCTTGGTCTTTGGTACAGGGAGACCAACCTGTGTGAAAGCGATGTGCGCTGCATCGTTCCCAAAGGTGTGTTCCTGTCTGCGGCATGCTGCCTCACAGTGCAGCTTGAAAACGCGCTGTCATTTGGGTCAAGTCTGGTACAGTCATCCTGTCTGGTTTAATTTGGCTGCTGTCTGCTTTAATTTGACTGATACTGTTTATCCCACAGGAATGGAAAGTGCTTCGACCACACAGTGTGTGTATCTTTATGTGCGCAGGTTTGACCAAAAAAAAAAAGTTTCTCTGCATGCTGAAATATATAGGATATGCTGCTCATGTTTTGTGCTGGTCTGCTTGGTTTGTAATTTCTTTTGAAAAAGGGGGGTATCCAAAATTAAATATTGAGCCTTGGTATTTAACATCTTTTGTTTCGTGACTAAAACAGTTATTAGTTTATTCAGTAATGAAATCTTAGTCATCTAAAAGTAATGAAACCTGGTGATCATGCTTCCTTCTCTGTTCTGTAGAAGCCAAGGTATAAATTACCTCGTCAGTTCTAATTATCGTACAACAGGCTAGAATGTAACTGCAAAGCTGCCATGGCTGCATTTTTGTGAGAACAGTCTCCCTCAGACACGAGGACCTATTTTCTTTCTCCTTTCACTTCGTGCTCTTAAAATTCCCTCCCTTTTCACTTACCAGGTGCAAAAGAAGGTAAGAGGGAGGAACTTAAGCCTCAAGAAAACGGTATTCATTTTAATTAAAATTGCAGAATACAATCTACACCTCTTGTATTCCTGTGTTGGTGTGTGTGCAACTCCAAAACTTGACAGCACACAGCTGCCAATGTTGCTGTGTTATTGGAACATATGCAGAGTTGGCTGCTTTTCCCAGTGCCATGCGTCTGCGTCCTTGCTGAGAAAGGTGCTATACTGGGAAAGGACGGTGTCAGCATCGTCGAGGGCACATGTTCTCAATTGGGGTTTGTCCGTAGTGACATTTTGCTGGAGGCTGGTGCCGTTTGGGAAGGTAGTTTTACTGAGGTGACAGGCTGGGTTTTGCCAGCTGGCATTGAGCTTATGCAAACTGTTGGCAACAAGAAACAACTGCTTTGAGTAAAACTTTGTAGGAGCTCAGACCTGAGTGAAACTGGCTTTACTCAGGAAACATCTTGTTCAGGTTCTGTCCCGTCTTACTTAGTGTTAACACAGATATTTTAGGGAGCTTTGAGGTTACATTGGCTCAGTTTCCAACTGAGTTCTGGGAACTGAAGAGTAAGCGGGGGTATACTTCTGTTTCTAGCTATATCTGAGCTAGAGATAACTGTTAAGTGTTTATTGTCTGGACTGTGCTGTGCAGAAACCTACAGTTGCGCTATATCAATAGCTGTCTGCATGTAGCTAACCATGCATTGAGGACTAACTGGAAAATAGGAATAATGCTGAACAACCAAGGAAGTAAATCCTGAATCTATTAAAGGAAGAAAATAGAAAGCCTAGCTCTACAAAACTTCTGAGTTAAGAAAAGCCTCAATGTGCTTCAAGGGCAAAAGCTTTATTTAGCTCATCTTAAACTTTCAGTATTCCTGTTCATCTAAATCTTTCGCTGGTATTTCAAAAATGAATCTGACTTATCATTAATTGAAAACCCTTAAGTGGTAGCTGAACAGGTAGTATTTGGGTTTTTTTTTCTTGTATTTTACATGTTTGTATTCCAATAACTGAAAATCATTCCTTGATTATTTTTTAAATAAATGTTTAAAAAAACCCAAGCAAACTAACCCCTTCCCCTCCAAAAAAAACCCCAAAACCCCAACAACAAAACCTTAACTATGTAAAGCATTTAATAGAAAAGAGTAACCACCCCTAAAACAAATGATAGTGGTGTTGGAGAGCTTTGTGTAGTTGTATCTTGAATATTTTTCTCTGACTAAAGAATCTTTGGAATCTGGCTAATCATAAACTAGAAAACAGTTTGTCTCACACACAACCACATCCCCCTTGCTCTTTTTTTTTTTTTTCCCCCCTTCCTCATCCTAAGCTCAATTCATTATCCAGTACTTGCTATTGTATTAGTCCTTGTATATTCTGTGGATTTGAGGCAAGAGTGCTAAGAATCGTTTGAGTAGTGAAGTGAAATGAGCAAAACTCACTGTTTGCCTACTTTTATTTTGACTTTCCACTGTGTCATAGAGGTTTTCACTCTGTGGTTCACTAGTTATTGGTGCTCTGGGAAGTACATGGCAAATATTTGATCCTTAGAGAGCTAGCTAATTGTATGGTTTTAACTGTCCTTTTCATTTTCAATTTTAAAATTGCATTAAAAGGAAGACAAAACCACACTGCCAATATTGCTCTCTTATGTAAGCAATTTATGTAGTAATTGAAAAGATACTCTGTGAAAAGGAAAGTTGTTTGTGCTTATGAAAGGAATGATATATGTTTAAGAAATTTAAGACTATGTTAAGACACGGTCTGCAATATAAAAGCATTTGAGAAATCATGCTATCCAACCTGAGCCTCAATGTTTTCATGGATTCACATTCAAGGATAACCAGTGCAGTCTAAAACCTGGGTCTAGAAGTTTTCAGAGGCAGAAATAAGACATGCTCAAGTTCTGCTGATGTACAGGACAGTTTGGGGCATGTCATTGTATTTTGTAAACTTTGAAATTGTTTCCTAGCAGTGTAATCAAGAGACCCATTTTTTTAGTCTTGCCTCTATTAATGTCTTGATTTCCACTTTTTGTGTGGTAACCAAAGCTATATTTATATTATTTACTCCGGCCTTCTTAGCTTACTTACAAAAAAAAGCACCACATAGCTATTACTGCTATATTATCCTTCATCTTACACTAGCGCTAATAAAGACTACTTTAATAAGACAGAACCTTTTCCCCATCTTGTTTGTATCTATTCTCTATTATAGATTTCCACATTAAGTGCTGAAGAAATATAGCTTGATGATCTCCACAACTTAATGAGTAACTTCCTTTTAGGGTGGACAAAGCAAGTAATTTGTTACAATGAGCTTTGCTTTCAGCTAGGGTCGAGAACTCCCTGAAGAGCATAGGCTAAAAGCATACCTCAAAGGTGAGATTATTTCAAGAAACAATAGTCTTTACCTCCTTGCCAAACTCTTCTACACACTTGAGTTTTTTGCCGCCCTGCTCTGTTTCATTCCTTCGACATTAGCTATTGGTAGTGCTTAGAGAAACTTTTACTTCATCAGGATGATCTCGAGTACAGTAGATTCTTGCTATGCAAACAACAAGATCCCTTTGAAAGGTGGAAGACTGTGATATGCCAGCCAACTTTCCAAGGAGGTATAAATAAATTCCAAAGTAGACTTCACAGAAATGGATTTGTACCTTTGGTCCCACTTCTTCAGAGAGTAGGACAGCATGGAGGCTACACAGGCAAAGACAGGTTTTTAAAGGCAACTTAGTTTGAACCCTCTGTTTTTGATGTATGTGGCAAAGATCCTTGAAATATGAATAGCTTTTTGTTCTTCCAGCCTAGCTAAACACAGCTCCTGGAATGTCAATTCAGTTTTGAATGAAAGTGGAAGGGCCTCCTGTCTCCTGTTTAGGCAGACTCTCTCAGTGTACGGTACATGATACTTCAGCACTTCAAATAAACATGCTGTGTCAGGCATACTTGATCAAAGGTAGTCTTCCACTTCTGATTAGGGCAGGTGTGCTTAGAGTCTGCCTTTTCAGAAGTGCTGAGCATCTACAAAGCTCTGAGTCACTTGGATTTGCAAAGACTCAGCATCTTTGGAAGTCACACCACTAGCAATGACAAAATTGCAGTATCCAATTAGGTGATCTCATTATAAGTCCAGTTAAATTATAGATGTTAGTATACTTACAGATGCAGGTAATCATGTGAATGCTTACCTCCTTTGAAATCAATAAATGTTGAATTACTCAGTGCTTTTGAAAATCCCATTAGGCACCGAGACAGCTGAATAATTTTAGAAATCTGATGTATGGCAACATTATTTTATATACATTGCATCCATTACGCTGGGGCACTGTGCAAGAAAGCTGAGCTTTTTAGAGGGAGCAAAAGGAATTAAATGCCCAGTCAATGGGGCATTCAGTGGCTAACTGTCCTAAGCTGCTTTAAAGCCCCAGATTGCCTCCTCTGCTTCCAGAGGTTTATGGCCCATATGTGGGAAGAGAACAACTTGGCATACGGCAAAACTGAAGCCCAGAAGAATGTTTATAATATTCAATGCTCTGTTGCCCTTGGCAGAGAAGGCTAAATATTGACCCACTGCCATACTTTCTAACCACTCTTAGCCAAATTCTCTTCTCATAAGTTCATGCAATGGCATTAAGTTCGGTGGACAGAACCTAAAAACACCAAAAGGGGTGATATCTGGAAAAGCAGGAATTCTTTAGAGTTGATTATTTTTTTAGCATCAGCTTATTTCACTGGATTTTCTTTTTCTCCTGATCTTTGTAAATATAATAAAATACTATTTTCTATCTTGAAAAGCTTGTGTGTAAGGAAGGGTTATAATCTCTTATGGAGGGAAAGGGGGAGTTATGGATGATAATCAGAAAGCCCGAGTGGTAGAACTCCAGTTACAGTGTTAGTGAGGAGAAGAGTAGACACTTAGCCAATATGACTCATACGAGATGATGCAAAGATATGCAATTTTACGCGTCTGACAGATGTTCAAAACCTTATTTCAAAGGCATGCCTAGAAGCCTTCAGTGAATATGAATGTCTTAACAATGTTACTCTTTTTAATGTTTAAAAAAAAAAAAACAACCAAAAACATTAAAGCTACCACTTGGCTATCAGCTCCCTCATGAACTTTTTCAAATGTCAGCCACAGATAATAGCAAAAAGGTTTGTTTCATCAGATATCAGAAAAGTCGAATTATGTCTTAGTTGCACTTTATTGAAAAAATGGTATATAGAAAAGGATTGCAAACTCTGTTTGAAATTTGCTTTGGTTGTGTTTGTTGCCTTGCTTTACTTTGACTGCCTAGACAGCTTTTTGAAAATACATTTTTAAGATCTTAAAATGTTACGAGACTTTTATAATGAAAATTTTACAAAGTGGTTAGTTAATCTATTTAGAAAAACAGTGAAAAGCATGTGTTCATGAAGAGCTTTGGACTTCAGGAGGGCTAACTTTGATTTCTTCAAAAAAACTGCTTGGAGAAGTCCCATGAGTTAGGGCTCTAGAGGGTAGGGGGGGCTCAAGAGAGCTGGTTGATATGCAAGTATCACTTCCTCCATGCTCAGGATTGGTGCATCCCGAAGAGCAAGACATCAGGCAAGGGAAGGAGGAGATCTGCATGGCTTAGCAGGAAGCTTCTGAAAAAGCTCAAGTGGAAGAAGGATGTTTACAGTATGTGGAAGAAGGCACTGACCACTTGGGAAGATTACAAGAATGCTGTCAGAGTATTCTGGGATGAAACGAGGAAAGCCAAGGCCTCCTTGGAATTAAGTCTGGCAAGGGATGTCAAGGTCAACAGGAAGGATTTCTTCAAGTACATCAGAGGCAAAAGGAAAACTAGGGAAAATGTGGGTCTGCTGTTGAACAAGACAGGTGCCATGGTGGCAGGGGATTCAGAGAAGGCTGAATGCCTTCTTTGCTTCTGTCTTCACTACTCAGGCGCAGCCCTCAGGAGTCCCAAACTTTGCAGGTAACAGAGAAAGTCTGGAGGAAGGACAACTTTCCCTTGGTTGATGAGAATGAAGTTAGAGCTCAGTTAAGTAAACTGGACACCCACAAGTCCATGGGTCCTGATGCGATGCACGCACGAGTGCGGAAGGAGCTGGCAGAAGTCATTGCTGGGCCACTCTCCATCATCTTTGAAATGTCCTGGAGAACAGGTGAGGTGCCTGAGGACTTGAGGAAAGCCCATGTCACTCCAGTCTTCAAAAGGGGCAAGAAAGATGACCTAAGAAACTACAGGCCTCTTAGCCTCACCTCCATCCCTGGAAAGATGATGGAACAGCTTGTTCTGGGTGTCATCTCAAAGCATCTGGAGGAAAAGGAGGTTATCAGAGGTAGTCAACATGGATTCACCAAGGGGAAGTCATGTCTGACTAATCTGATAGCCTTCTACGATGGCATGACTAGATCGATGGATGAGGGGAGGGCGGTGGATATTGTCTACCTGGACTTCAGCAAGGCTTTCGACACCATCTCCCACATCATCCTTATAGGCAAGCTTAAGAAGTGTGGGTTACATGAATAGAGAGTGGGGTGGATTGAACAGTGGCTGACAGATAGAGCTCAGAGGTCTGTGATTAGTGGCACAGAGTCTAGTTGGAGGTCTGTGACAAGTGCTGTTCCCAAGTTTGCTGATGGCACAAAACTGGGAGGAGTGGCTGACACACCAGAAGGCTGTGCTGGCATTCAGCATGACCTGGACAGGCTGGAGAGTTGGGTGGAGAGGAACCTTATGATAGTCAACAAGGGCAAGCGTAGGGTACTGCACCTGGGGAGGAATAACCCCATGCATTGGTACGGGTTGGGGGCTGACCTGCTGGAGAGCAACTCTGTGGAACGGGCCCTGGGAGTCCTGGTGGACAACAGGATGACCATGAGGCAGCAATGTGCCCTGGCAGCCAAGAAGGCCAATGGCATGCTGGGGTGCATCAAGAAGCTCATCGCCAGCAGGTCGAGGGAGGTCATCCTCCCCCTCTACTCTGCCCTGGTGAGGCCACACTGGAGTACTGTGTCCAGTTCTGGGCTCCCCAGTTCAAGAAGGACAGGGAACTGCTGGAGAGGGTCCAGCAAAGGGCTACGAAGATGATTAGGGGACTTTCTTAGGAGGAAAGGCTGAGGGACTTGCGTCTTTTTAGTCTGGAGAAGAGAAGACCGACAGGGGAATCTTATCAGTGCTTATAAATACTTAAAGGGAGGGTGCCAGGGGGATGGGAACAGTCTTTCTTCAGTGGTGCCTAGTGATAGGACAAGAAGTAATGGGCACAAACTTGAATACAGGAAGTTCCATGTAAACTTGAGGAGAGACTTCTTTACTTTGAGGGTAGCAGAGCACTGGAACAGAGAGGTGGTGGAGTCTCCCACTGTGGAGGCATTCAGAACCTGCCTGGATGCCATCCTGTGCCGCCTGCTGTAGGTGACCCTGCTCTGGCAGGGGGGTTGGACTAGATGATCTCCAGAGGTCCCTTCCAATCATCCTGTGATTCATTTACTTGGTTAAACTTTTAAATCCAGAAACTGCTAAAATTAAGGCTTGAGTAACATTTTTTTTTTAATGGTCTGAATATATTTATAGTCTCATTTTGTGATAACAGCAGTAATCAAGCTAAAAATTTTTACCTAAAAAGCACCTGGTAAAATGCAGCTAAATTAGCATTTGTTCCTGCAGTGGTGTTCCCTTTTCTTGTGGCAGGAGGGAAGTGAGGAGGGGGTGGGACAAATCTTGAATACACACATTTAGCAGAGGTTGCTGCCTTCGTATTTTTTAGTTTCCTTTCTGAAGGTAAGGGTCTGGGTCAAAAAAATATTGCATGTACTTAGTGATGACAACATTTAATAGTGTTGCAAACTGACCCCTGTGAATGGATCTTTCTGCATGACTCCTCCCTGTTGCATGATGTTGTAATTTAGCGTGTGTTATAATCCTCAGTAAATTCCTGTAGGTTTTTTTTCTCAATATGGCATGTATTTGGATGTGTGGTTATTTGCCGTTGTTTGACCTAAAACAATTTGTACCTCACCAGAATGATCTATGGGACCCCAGCTGCTTTTATTATTAGCTTTATCTACCGGGTTCCATAATTGGGAGTACAGCCTTGAAATTTAGGAGCAGGTGGCCTTTTTGTCAGGGGTACGTCTTTTATTATTCATTTGCCAAATTATGAACTTTTAAAGTCTGCTTGCATGGGCTGAATAGAGACAAAAGGGAGGGATTGAAAAAGGCTAATCTTCTCTGTAGTTAATGGCAGACAAGTTATTCCAGGGCTGATTGAAAGGATCAAAGTTAGGTACCTGCTGAGCTGCTCTCTTCTTTCATTATTTGTGGAGGAAGTCAAGGGAGAGAAAACTCAGTTGACTGAAGTTAGCCATGGTGAATACTCCTTTTAAGGTTTCCTGAATTCTCTGAAGCTGTGTGTGAGCGTTTTGCTGCACCTTTTAGTTCTGCTGTTGCTGACCAGTCTGTGCACACATCAACCCCCCTGAGATACTTACCATGCTTTAGCCTGGAGCTACATCATTAAAGTTGGATTCATTTTACTGCAATTGCTGCTCCTGGCTGAAGCACTAGTGCTGCAACTGAAATCATAGCCCCTATCTTGCTGTGCTCTTGGTGAACCCTGTGCTGGCCCTGAGGCAACACTGAGAAAGAAGCTGTTAGACAGGAGTGTGCAAAGCAGGAGGGGAAGGAGCAGGGCTGAAGCTTTTCGGTGGCAGTGGAACAGCAGCAGTGACAGGAAATAGTAATCCTGATAGTTTGTATCTTTTTGTGACACAAGGGAAGACAGAGATTGGAGGAAAACCAAAACCAAAGCCCTAGTAAACCCCCCCAAAACCAAATAAAACAAAACCCCCTTGGTTCTTCATCGTGTCACTAAACCCCTTGCTTTTATGTTTTCTTGTACTTTTTTTCTATATTGTTGCCCACTGCTTTTTAATTTCAGATTACCATAATAAACCCATTTATACTCAAATGTATGAGAGAATGATGCTTTTGTGTGTTGAATATGCTTTGACATAATTTATCTAGAACTTGACAGGGATGTCATCCTTGATGATTAAAAAGGCATTAATGAGATGTGTACTTGTCAAGACTGGATTATGGCCATTTCCATGTTAGTTAAATGGCAATGGAATGACTACTGGAAACAAATGTGAAGCACGCATTTTTACAATGAATTATTGATTTTTCTTGATAGAGGAAATAAGGAATTAGAATGACTGGACAACATAATATAAACACTCCTTGATATTTTAATCAGGCATATTATGATGTAGTTGATGTAAGATAAAAAGCTGCACATGATATGAAGTAATTTCTCTTTAAAGAACCCTAATTCAGTTTAGACAGGAAAAAAATGAATGCATGGGGGTTTCTTTTTTGATTAAGCCATAATGCACTATAGTTTATGCAATATGCAAATAGTTAGATTTTTTCAACATGTACATGGGAATTCTTAATTACCATTAGATAAACTGATGATAATAATTCAGCTAGATACTAAGCATATGGCTGACATTACATCTATAACAGTTCTCAGAGCTTAAAAATTTAAGCATACACTAATGCTGATTTAATTTCTTAGCTATTTAGTTATCTATTTTTATTTGGGAAACTGAAATAGGTTGCATCTTAGGGAACCAGACTAAAATCTGATGTGTAAAAACTTACTATCTTTACAAAATGCTTTATAGACACTGCTTTTCTCTGAAAGTCTCTTCACTGATTTTTTTATCTTGCAATGTCAAAACAATTAATGGGAAAATAAGATGAAGTATCCTGAAATGCTTGCTTGTCTCTAATGACAAGTGAGATGTTTGTTAACAAGCTCTTATCTCTGTATCTGGAAGTTTTTAATATGTATGCGTGAGGAAAGATGTACTGCAGTGCTGCTGCTGCTTTATGGGGCAGTAAGTTTTCAAGAAAACTGTAACCATGAATGAATATTCCTTTGCCTCCCTCCCCCCCCATCTAATCTCAGAAGTCTGCAATGTGAGATACAGTAAACATTTCCTGCTCACCATAAATTTGTGTGTCTTCCAGCAAGAGATAAGGAAAACAACATAGTAGGGCTTGGCATTTGCTGAATTTTGCCTAAACATGTGGAGATGTTACATGTGGAGATATTTTTAGGGTATATTGGTCTCTAGAATTAGCAAAAAGAATATCTGTTTTCAACCCTTTTTTTGCTATTCTTTTCATCATGCAATTGAAGAAAAATGCAGGAAAACAGTTTTCATCACTTTTAGTTCCACAATACAAGTTTTCCTATTTCAGTTGTGTACATCAAATAGGCAGTCTTTATCCACCTTCTTGTTCATTACTGTACCAGTGTACTCCCCTATTTGAAACCTCATAAATAATGGTAGCTTTAATTCCAAGGTATGATGAATGAGTGTGTCTGGGCTTTTAACACTTGATATGAGAACTTTCAAAAGCCTTTATTTTCACATCTTGTTTTTCAATCATTATTTTAGTAATAAACTGCAACAAAATAGTATTTGGGAAGATCCAGCACTGACATCTGTATGGTCAGGCTTGTGGAAAGCCAAGTGGTTCTCCGTTCTGAGTTAGCCACTTCGGTTTTGCGTTGCAGCACAGGGATTCCAGGATTACATTGTCCACTAGGTTAGTAAATGATTCCTGCCTGGCTTCAAGGCACGTATGTAGCAAGGCGTACCTAAATTTTATCTCTTTTTATCCTTTTTGGTTTTTAATGGTAATAACTTGGAAAACCACTACCTGTCACCTCAGTTCTTTCTAACTGTATGTGTTTTTTCATGATGGCAGGTAATTTCTCTTATGAATGTCTAAGCATAGATGTCTTGTTACACACTTATGGATGTAAGCATGCCAAAATATCCTAATTAGTTTACTAGGAAGTGTGATCATCATGTGTACAAACATTATCAGGCACATGATCACTTGTTGTGATGTTAACTTCCCCCATTTGGCAAGAATATGAGATAATCTGCCTCCTCTTAAGCAGTGTGAAGAGAAATAACTGTTTCCTGCACCCTGGCCAAGCAGTAATGCTGGCAGTGGGATCCACTTTGCTTCTCCCACAATAGGATTACACTGGGAAAAATTTCCAAGCAAAACAAGCCATCACATGGAAGGGAAAAGGGGTGGGTGTATGTGTGGTGGTCAGGTGGCGGGGGTGAAGACCATTTCACAAGAGTTCAGTTTGGTCTGCAGGCTATTTCAGCAAAATTAGCACTCGAGCTAATGGGAAGCCACTTAAATACCTGCTCAAGCTATAAAGTAACTCTTGGCAGAAGAGCAAAGCACAGTTTTCCTGGCTGGTTGGGTTGTGCCAGGATGTGAACAGCTACATTTTCAATGTAACCAATTCAGGTTTGCAATGAACGTTAGCTTTTTCATCGTAAATGGTAAGAGTGTTTGGCTTTTTTTAAAGTGTTTCTGTGAATGTAAGGTTTCTGCATTTAGGGAGTGAGAAGTACCCCTTTTACCAGTTTTATGATGCTTGGGTGTTTTGCCTTTGTGAGGTTTTTTAAAATAATGTGAGCGTTGTGCAGTTAACATTCTTCTCTCGCCGAAATCAGTAGGAAAAACTCATGAACTTGACTGGGAAGAGTATCAGGTCAGTAATGGGTAGGAAAAACTGAACCATGCTCTGACACCAAGCTGGTTCCACTTCTGCCCAAGCATTTTCTCGCACAATGACTGCTGGGAGGTTGCATGTGTCAGCCCCATGCTGGAAGCTCTGGGCTGACTGGAGCTGCTCCAAAAAAAGACCTAAATATCACTAGATAGGGAGGAGTCTGTTGTGTGTTCCTGTGATTTCCTGCCTCAGGGGTCTCATGGGTAGGCGTAGGCAGGTCTAAAAGTCTGGTTGTCTTTAGGTTAAGTTGCAATTACAGTTTTACCAGATCTGCCACAAAATTTTAATTCAGAGAGAATGGTATCATAGAATACCAGGTTGGAAGGGACCTCAAGGATCATCTGGTCCAACTGTTCTTGGCAAAAGCACAGTCTAGACAAGATGGCCCAGCACCCTGTCCAGCTGAATCTTAAGAGTCCAATGTTGGGGAATCCACTGCTTCCCTGGGGAGATTATTCCAATGGCTCATTGTTCTCATTGTGAAAGA
Source organism: Charadrius vociferus (assembly GCF_000708025.1). Taxonomy (NCBI): domain Eukaryota; kingdom Metazoa; phylum Chordata; class Aves; order Charadriiformes; family Charadriidae; genus Charadrius; species Charadrius vociferus. Next base: position 2,568,641 of record NW_009647025.1, read on the forward strand.
TTTTCCTTTTGTGTCCAATTGGAATCTCCCCAGGAGTAACTTCTACCTATTAATACATGGTATGTCATAGCCAAACCTGTTATACCTCAGTGTGATTTAGTCCTTGCTGAGAATTTAGCAAAGGTAGCAGGTTGTAAGGCTTTATGTCAGCATTTTGCAGCTGAATCAACACAAAACATTAGACTCACAAGAACTGTTCTTAACACAAGTCCAAGCATACAGTGAAAATTAAGTTTCCTATAGAAACTCTCTCAAAATATGAACTATGATTCCGCTATTTTCAGTGGTTAGATCCTATTTAGTTGAAGAATGTTATGGGCATATAAGTAAATATTGAGTGGAGAGAGCTGTGAGAGAAAACAAGTTCTCCATCTGGTAGGTTTAAAAGAAAAATTATGCTAAATTAGAGGTTTATGTTATCATTTATGGATGATATTTTTATGCTTCCATAACATCTTAATTTGAAAAAAATCAATGCCTCAGGAAGCTAACTCATTTCTCTGTAGGTGCTAAAATTTCCATAAATATGCAGTGTGAAATCTGATAAATTTGTTTTTACTGAATTGAGATGTAACTGAGGCTCTATTAACTTGTTGTAATCCCTCTGCTAAATTGAGTTCTGCATATTTTCTTATTGCTCAGTTTCACTATGCACTGTACGTATTGCAAATATGTAACTCTGCAATTGACTGGGAATAGTTGTGAAGAGGTTGTTATGGTCTCTCTTGCGTAAGTAATACATCTTTAGAAAACAGAATTAGGTCATTGGCACACAAATTTAACAGTGATTTGACTCAAACAGAAGAACTGGAACTGTTTCTTTGCCCCCTGAGGAAAAGAGCAGTTCTCTGTGTACTAAAGTCCTTCTGACTTTTCATCACAGGCTATGTTTTATGATTACTGTCCTTCCTGTAGAGGAAAATTAGACCTTTTTGTACCAGAGGATACTTCTCCCCTTCCCACCAGACACACTGTTTGGCCAGGATAACTGCTATGATGGGGCACACTCAAGGAGCTGAGCTCAAGCTCTTAAGTTGAAGCTTGTGACTATTCACTTTGGAACACTTGCAGTTAAAAATTCCAGAATGAAACTCAACACATACAGTACACTTCCTTTGCAGTAATAAGAAACTCAAAAACTTAACTGTCTTGGAATTTGCAGTTCCGTAGAACCTTTCAACAAGGCTGTCAGGGTATTCTGCAAATGTTAATTAAGTAATACACTTTGGACAGTGGTTTACTTTTTCTGCTGGTCACTGAAGCACCAGCAAGCTCTGGGATGTTGCTATGGCTGTACACTAAATCAATAATATTAAAGAGATAAGAAGTTCAGAAGTCCAGACTGTTATATGTTACTATTGAGCTACTATTTCCTACAGTACATCTACAGGTCAGCTGTACATCCAAAACTGGTAAGCAGTTTTACCAGTTTGTATGAGAACAACTGGCAGAAGTCTTCATTTTTAAAGGATCTCAGTGGCAAGAAATTAGTTAAGAAAATGCGGGTGTGTTGCTGATGCAGGATGTTGGCTGGCTGGAGTGGCATTTGTCCACGAGTTCCTCAGTGAAGGCTTGAGTCGCTTAGTCTGTGCGTATGGTTTGTGCCTCTGCTCTGCAGGAAGCACTGCATCAGCATAGCTGTGGAAAGCCATGTGCTTAGATCTCAATGTCCTTCCTCCTCACCGCACCACTTGAGTGGCTTGAGTATGAAATGGCTGTTCAGAATATTACACTGAATGCTCCTTTCTTTTGTCTACATGAGACCCTGTTAAGACTGGTTCTTACTCAGGGACAGTTTTACACTATTTTCACATTTTAAAGATGACTTCACATGGCCTCAGGTTACATCCCCCCACCAGTAGGGTGTGCCTCACTGGTGAACTGGAAATAAACCGTCTGTAAGCTGCAATGCAAAATGTGAGCAGATAAACTTGGCCAGACCTGTACTGGTTTTCTGCGTGGTCAGTTTGTTATTTCAGTCCCTAGATCTCGGTGAGGGAATTTTGTAGCTGTGATAATTTCCCAAGAATTGTGGCTATGAAAAGGTTAGGAGCAGTTACTCTGCACTGCTCTACAGTGTGAAAAAAATATGCAGGAGAATTTGTTTCCCAATGTTAAAGTCTCTTCATAGATATGCTGGTCAAAACAAAATAGCTTCATTAAATCCAGCGTGTATATTCTGGACTGGCATTCAGTGAATACAGCAAACTGACACTTTACTGCTGGACTATTTTGTTTCGTGCTTAAAACAACATTCCTGACAGAGGAAAAATGTCTTTGTGTTTAAAAAAAAAACAAAACAAACAAAACCAAAAACACAACCAAACACCCTGGACTGTGGTAGTAGGTTGCATAAGAATCTCAGCACACTTTAAAAATAAATATATGAAGTAATGCTATATGTAGCAACCGTCATATGGTTTAATCATAGTTTAATACAACCAAGTTCAGCCTGAGTCCAAGAGATAGTTATCCTATTAAAATCCAGTGTGATTACAGAGCCGTTTTCAGGAAAGAAGGGGAAAAGGGCTTGTCAGCTTTTGGCAGTGCTGAGGTGTTGGACTTTGATCAGAAACTTTGATTCCTGTGGCTTCTATTACACAGGAAAGGAGCTAGTCTTGGCACATCTTCTAACAGGTTGTGAAAGATCTGTTGCTCATGCCCATTGGAAGAACTTTCTTGACTATCAGACATCTTGGTTTCATTAAATAGTTTCAGAGAAGTCATGAATTAGAACTTGAGCATTCACAAAAATGGTTTTAATAATGAGTTTCCAGGCACCATATTTATGAAGCATGGGAGAATAGCACTTCCCTGCCTGCCAGATATCTGGAAGGAAAAGTTTATTGAAGGTTATGAGATACTGTACTTAACTGGAGATTAAACCATGGTAAGGCAATGGAAGGTGAAAAGTAATTTGTAAATACTGGTATGAAAAATAGAAGCTACTGTATCTGATTTATTTTAATAAGCATATTAATAAATATGGTTGAGATTTTATATATTTTTCTTACGTTTTACATTTTCTATTACATTTATAGTTTGTATGATTTCATTCCCCTGTTAAAGTGCTGTAAGTGGTCAGGTTTTTCTGTGTTTACCCCTCAAAAGTCACTGGCGGACTTGAAATAGGATCATGTACAATTCCAAACAGTGTCAGTAAAAGGAGAGTAAAGAATGAAAAGATACTGACTGAATCCACCTTACTTCTATTTCTTTGCTAAAGCTGAACACTGCTAGCACTACACAGAGTTCCACAGATGAGGAGCGGACCTATATCAAAAGAAGTTTGACCAGCAGGTTAACAGAGGTGATTCTGCCCTTCTACTGTGCTCTCCTGAGACCCTACCTGGAGTACTGCATCCAGCTTTGGGGCCCTCAACATAAGAAGGACATGGGCCTGTTTGAGCATGTCTAGAGGAGGGCCATAAAGGTGATCGGTGGGTTGGAGCACCTCTCCTCTGAAGACACGCTGAGAGAGTTGGGGTTGTTCTGCCTAGAGAAGAGAAGGCGAGGGACAGACCTTATAGTGTCCTTCCAGTACCTTCAGGAAAAATGGGGGGAGAACTCTTTATCAAGGAATGTAGTGATAGGGCAAGAGGTAATGGTTTTAAACTGAAAGAGGGTACATTTAGAATAAATATTAGGAAAAAAAATAGATACCAAGAAAAAATTCTTTGCTGTGAGGGTGGTGAGACACTGGAAGAGGTTACCCAGAGAAGCTATGGATCCCCCATCCCCAGAAGGGTTCAAGGCCAGGCTGGATGGGGCTTTGAGCAGCCTGGTCTAGTGGGAGGTGTCCCTGCCCATGGCAGGGGGGTTGGAACTCGATGATCTTGAAGGTCCCTTCCAACCCAAACCATTCTATGATTCTATATGGAAAATTCAGGTGCCCATTTTGGAAAGCCTGTAGGCAGGCATAGATTTTCTAGAAGTGGACAAATGTTGCTGCTTCCCCAGCACTGCCTGCTGCAGAGCATCTTGCCCATGTGAGATGGAAAAGGCTGTGTATGGTCTCGGCTTATTGACCAGCCAGCCCACTTCCATGTCTGCAGATACAGCTGGCCACCTACTGCAATTTTCAGAGCTGTGGAGCTCCTGCTGGCTGATCTCAGTCATAACCCAATTGTCAGCCACCTGAGGCCTCAATACTTCTGAAAATTCAGCCTTAGCTCCCCTTCCAAATGTTTGTCATTATAGCAGAGTGTGAATTTAGAGTGTAATAGCTATGTCTGATCAGCTCCACATCCAGAACCTAGCAATAGGGGTGCCTACACATGGAGTTAATCAGAAACACTTTCATATACAGATAACCAGACTAGTTCATCCAAGGTGATGGAGACTGGGAAACACAGATTTTTGGGTACTGGAAGTCCATGCTTGTAACCTTAAGCTTTAGTTTATCTAGTTCTTTAAATGTAGCTATTGTACTGGTTGATGAACAGTGTGGACTGAGCACATGTCTGCAAGTATGTCCCACAGACCTTAGATGTGCTAAGGTTATCCTGGCCAGATGTGGAAAGCTGGCCTTTCTTATGGGGAAACAGGGACTGCAGGATGGGCACTGGAGGATTCTCAGTGTTATTTTATTTGTATTCTATCTACAAGATGGGCATGTGCGAACTCAATTTAAACTAGATCCTGGGCTCTAAGCCACACTGCCATCTGCACTGGCTAGTCAGGATTCAAGATATCCAGATTCAAGTTAACCTTTTGTCTCCGTGGAGGTGAGGAGGTTTCAGCCAAGATTCAGTAAAAACATTAAACTGTTGATAATACAAAAAGGACTGGTCTTATTTTTTTTTTTCATTAACTTTCTGGACTGAAATGGTTTGTTCTTCTATCTGTAGTTGGAGATAATACACTAACAAATTGCAGTCTTTAAAAGAAGCTTGGGGTAATTGTAAGTTTCCATACGAAATAATAATATTAAAAAAATAAAAACCTCAGGACCTGACAGGAATCAGTGTTTTTGTTTCTCTTCTTAGCATTCCAAGGCAGAGTTCTTCAGTTCAGCTCTGGGCTTGATTTTCACTTTGGATGATACAGCTTTTGTTTTAACTGACGAGCTAAAGCTGTCATGATGTTGTAACAGTTGGTTAAGCCAAAGATGTTATATGCGCTTTTTTTTTTTAAAAATCTTCTCTGGTTCAGAAACAAAGGGAGAGTAAATTAAAAACATAAGGTGGTGTTTTTTGTTTTGTTTTTTTTTTTCCAAAATATATCCATTCTATGTTCTGTATACCATAATTTAATGTTTAAACTTTTAACCAAAATCCAGCAAAGTACAGCATACGGATCTATGGTTTCAAGTTTTCTGGTGTTTATGAATCCAGTTCCAGTATCACAGCCTTTTTTTCCAGTTGTTCCTTTGGTCTGTGAATCCTGATTTATTTGAGAACCACTGAGTTTGCAGAACCATGGCTATGGGAAACCTCAGTGATGAGGAATGAGCCCTTTGTTTGTGGGAATACCAGTTCCCAGTGTTGCCTTGGCTGGTGTCCTGGCTCTGACAGCACATTTGACAGCATCAGATAACTGAAGTTGTAAAAATGGCACAGTAGGCAGATAATTTCTTCACAACTTTTTTTGCCCTGATTACAGATATTTAAAGATAGATTTTAAACCATAAAACATGAGACTTTAATAGCCTTTCAAATGTTATGTTGGTTTCACAAAATCTGAGTATCGTTGACAGCTGTGCAAGTTATGTATGGCTGTCAAAACTTTAGATATATTCTTGCTATTATTTTGATTTCTTTTTTCTGTAAAATAATACTGATTTGTTTTTTTTTTTTTTGCGAATTTCTCTGCATTCAGTTTCATTGCACAACTCCTTGTTCTTACTTTTTAAGACAGGGGATGGTGATTTTAAGTTCTCTCTGCAATTGCTGTTTTACACTTATACCCAGCTGTTCTTATTCTTCTGCTTGAACAAAGCAAAAAGACTTAAGATTTCACTCCTTGATTTCCTGCTACCAGGTTTTCCCATTTCCCTGTGTCAGAAAAGTGCACATCAGGTTGGTGGATGGACCACGATAGACTGTTGCACGTTCCCCTGCGTGTACGGCTTCTCCCTTTTCCCCTTCATGTTAGTCCCAGCTCCCTATGCCTCTTACTTGCCTCTGTGTTGTCTCCACTAGTTCTGTGATGTCCTCTCTATTTTAAAATATCCCAAACGTTTGGCCTTCTCTGGTCAAGAGGCAATACAGCTGGGTGGCTGAAGATGCGCTCTGCCTGGACGAGTAATGGAGGAGGCTGGGAACTGCTGGGCCAGTCGGCTTCTGTCTATTGCCTGTCAATCACTTGTGCAATTTACTGTTTCACAGCGTGTTCATTTTAATAGCACTGACATCATACTGGGGTGATGAATTCAAAGTGTTCTTTGGTGAGCCTGGATTGCGTAGCTTAGTATATTGGTATATTGTTGGTATGTTTAGTGTTTGAATATGCAACTTCAGTTTAGCAGGGAGCTGCTGGAGGGAAAATAAGTAGTAATGAAAATAAGTATCAGAAAGTGAACTGTGCAAATGTCTGAGAACTGTTAGTGGAGAGAGACAGGATGGGGACAGGTGGCAATGTAGTGGAGAGCTGAGGGAAGGGGCCCATTTAGGAGAGTACATGACTTCTTGGTGAGGGAAAGTGGTGAATGAAGCTCAGATGGTGGCGGGGTTTGTCTGAGGCCTTTCCTAGTTACCTGCAGACAACAGTCAGTCTTTGTGTTATCAACAGCTTCACATAGAAGTGCCTTTTTTTTTTTTCTTCCCTAGAGGCAGTGTGAATGCTACTTGTGTTTTAAGACGGCTTTGCAGTTGGTCACTTGTCACAGAGGGCTGCAGGCCCAGCAGTGCCGGGGCTTGTCGGACACACAGCGGGTAGGCTGGGAAGCGGCAGGGGCTGTGATGTGGGGCCTTGCCAGGCTCTGCTGTAGGGCATGCAGAGGCCACAGGCCTCCACGTCTAGTTGGATCATCCCTGAACTTGTCTTCTCTGGAGGTGAGAGGTAGAGAGAGATGAAGGAGCTGGTGCAGGCTGGCTGCCCAGGAGGGCAGTGCTGGCTCTTTCTTCCCCAGGCAGGAGTCACTGCCGTGCCTTGCGCCCTTCCTTGGCATCGCTCCTCAGAGGTATGGCATAGGAAAGCAGGTACCAGAGACAGGACTATTTTGCTGCCCCCAGCAATCCACCGCTGTAGGCAGTCGTCTACTTCAGCTGCACACGAGAGTGCGTCGAGAAGTGTGAAAGGGTAGCCTTGCACTGTGGCAGCAGGTGAGTCCTGCCAAATGCCAACATATTGGAAAGCTGCACTTGAAGAAGGATGAAATTTTATTGTATCTTGATTCAGGGTGTCAGTACAGGTTCTTTTATTTATATATACGTATGTGTGTGTATATATATGAAATAGTAATTAAGCCAAAGGGAGAAGCTGCAGATGGAAGATGCAGAGTTTTTTTATGCAATACTTTCTACCTTGTGTTGGGATACATGTAATTTTCCAAAGGTATAATTTCATGTGCCGTTCTGTGTGTGGCATTTCTTTAGTAAGTGGAAGAAAACCAAGAGAAAGACTCTCTGACCTTGCTAACAGTGAAGGTCTTTAACATCAGTCTGTTGAAGGGATATGAAGTTATTTTGCAGGGTATTTATAAATCCTTTTTGTTCAGCTGGTATTTGCATCTTGTCCCATAATATTTGATGAGAGCTGTGTTATGCTCCTTCTCCACTTGTGATGGACCCCAGAAATCATCAGGCTGAATTTTCTTGCAGGATTGCAATGTACGTTTCAGTAAGTGTTCTTTATAGTAAAGAATCTGATAAAAGATCTGCTCTGATAGAATATGCATGATTTTTCAAATGCTTTGCTCAGATTAATTTTTTTATTCTCAGTGAGTCCAACAGCAACTTATAACTGGAGTTTTTTCATTAAGTTGTTGGAAATAACTGTACTGCAGTGAATGATAAATATGCTATATTATTCTGAAAATTCTGCACTGTAAAGCATGAACATAATTTTCTTACTTATAAGACACTTTCCATGCTGTGCACAAATCTCTTATTATGTGTCTTGTGTTGTGGTTGTCCTTATTTTCAGTTAAATTTATTGCAGTGCTTTGTCTGAAGAAAATATTTTGATTGGTTAGTAAACATGCCACAGGGGGTAGGTAATTTACATGAACTGGTAATTCGGTTGAAATTGCTACTCAGCAGTTTAAACTACCTATTTCATGCTTGCTGTTGTTAACCGAGGGGAAGGAGCTCCCCAAAACACGACCTAGCAAAAAAACCAAACCAAAACAAACCCCCCCAAAAAACCCCAAGCAAAAAAAAACCCTGTGGTTCCAGAAATATGGAATAGGTGAATTTGTTTATTTGTTTCTAACAAGGAATAACTTTCTGGGAAAACAGTAGGAGCATGGTGTGTTAGTCTCTGAACACCCCAGTGATGTGTTTCAATTGCAATAAATTCCTGTAGCCATTGATGCTGCTCTTGTTCTGTTATAAAAATGTGTGGGCCTGAAGTTCATTACTGGTAGCTTTAGACAACTACAGTTAATATCTCAACTACTCCAACTGGCACTAAAAATGCCTGCAAAGTAGCAACTTCATTGGCAAAATGAAGCAAATGAAAGCCAATGTCAGAGATCTGTCAAGTAACTTCTAAGAAACTTCATGTTCTGGAAAAAAAAGTTGTTTGCTTGTGTTCTGGTTATAATAAATCCGTTAAGTATTTAATAACTAAGACGTTATGAATTCTGTAAAACCACTTAATACCTTTGACATTACCTAATGGTTGTTAAGGTGTAAGCTGTGAGTGGCCTCCCAGTTCTGCTACAGGACTTTGGAAAATTGTGCAGTCCTGGGCCTCCATTTCAGAGTCTTTCACGACTGTGTCAGGCTGCAAGTGAAAGCATTTGTGTTTCGGAACACCTGAAGCATACGTAATGCTGAACATTTTAAATATGTAAAAGATTCTGCTCTGGGACATGATGTGACAGGAAATGTCCTTCTTTACTCTTGGACATTGCAGAGCATCTTGCACTCTACATACTTCCAAAGTGTTCACTGACAAACTACTTTCTGCCGCCTCACTCCTTCCATTTCCATTTTCATGCATCCAGTAAAGTATTGAGACCCAAGCCCCAGTGGACCCAAAACTAGACAGAAAAAGAAATTTAGAAACCTGAATATGTTCTCAAGATAAGTCTAACCGCACACATGTCTCAAGTCAATTAGTGCTCAGATTTTAATTATTAAAATTTTTTGAGACCTGGAAGCTCTGTTTCTGCCTGGGCATTAAAGTGATGATATCCATGTGATGATTCCTGTCATGTTGCTGCAAAAAAGGGAAAAGACCTCCACCCAAAAACACGAGGGAGTGGGCAGCCTTCTCATGTCCGTTTTAGAGAGCCCAGCAAGGATGTGAAAGATTGTCTCTCTTCCATCTGGGAACACGCTAGCTCAGACTCAGGAAAGTGTCCTGCCTTGCAGATGACACTTGCCTGGGCGGAGGGACAGTCCTCAGTTGAAACTGCTTTTTGCACACAAAAAGATGTGAGACTTACCTAAAAAAAATAATCAAGAGTTTAGCTTTTTAATGTTCATGCATCTAACTCTTGGACTACATTCCAAGCTGTTTAAAGTCCCCTGTGCTACAGGGGAAGTTGGGTTGAAGATGCACCATTAGGTTCCCTGCTGGCATTTGTGGTTCCTGTTGGCTAACTTCAGCATCTCCCTAGCCGGGTTACTGGTTTCTGAGGGTGCCCTGTGAGGCACCTCATTTCCCTGTGAATGTAGAGTGCTGTGCGCAGGTACTCAGCTCAGGACTGTAAGGACAGCACATGGAAATTTGGCAATGAAATCTAGGCCGTAGTTAGCTCAACCACACAGGGGCTGTGTCTCTCCCCAGAGAACGTATTTGTCAAGTTTTTTTTTCTGCCCAAGAGAAAATAACATGTAAACTTCTTTCATAAGCCACGGTTTGCAGCCTACCTAAACACTTCAACTTCATGATTAGCATTAGGCCAGGCCATTTCCCCATCTGAAAATTGCAAAAAGTTTGTACCGGGACAAAGGAGGCAGCATGTGCTAAGCATGTTCACGTATAACATGGTAATCAAAGAGCCAAAGATTTTACTTTTTCCAGATAGTTTTCTCTAAAACGTACCAACACTTTTAAATCCTGTACATCTGAAGAATTAACAGTAAATCTTGAGACCAGCTGTAATGCATCTGAAGATTAAATGTGGTGATTCAGGGACAGAATAATTCATTCAGTGCTGAGCCACAGATCTACAGCACATCTTTTTGTTGTATTTCATGATGCCTGTGGATGGTTTAGTGTGTGAGACTGGCTCACTACCCAGAGTATATAACAGAAGCTCATTAGCTTTTCACTCATTTTCAAATCCTTGTTGCACAGATAAAAGCAATGAATTAAAAATCAAAGCATAAGAAACTGTAGTATTGCTTCTCATAGCTACATGTAGGCAGTTACTGTTTTTTCTTTTATTTCTTTCTTAAGCTCTTCTGATTCAGTGACAATTCATTTATGTAAATGTAGTTTATAAAATGTACCTCTCGGTTCATTCCAGTTTCTAAAACAATGGAGTTTGGAATTCTATCTCTTTCTGTAGTTCTGCAATAAAAATACTTTGTGTCATGCACACGAAGATCAGGCTAAGCAGCAAGCTACACCAGAATTTTCCTGGCTTCAGCCTTAAGAGGAAGTAGTCAGGAATTTCCTGCTGTGAAATGTTTTTGATGGAGTTTTGAAATTGTTGTGACATTCTAATTTAACACTATTTAAATGAAATAGTTCTGCTTTACTCTTTGGTGTTTATTTCAAAAGCTATAATAATTTACAGTAAAACAAAAACATTGCAGCCATCAAAATAAAACATTTTGATTGGTTTAGGATTACTTTTGGCTTGAGGCCATGTTTGGGTTTTTGATGTTTTATTCATAGTTAGAAAAAAAAATGAAATTTTGTGTGACAGCAAAACTGTTCCGTCTCAGTCTAACATTAAGATTGTATTAAGCTAGCTTTTCACATTGGAAATTATGAATGGAGAAAAAAGATAAGGTAAGGATATATTTCTTAGACATAAGAAGAACTCATTATGAATGATGTGAAAAAACTACTAACCTTCAGTTGACAAAGTCAATGTCATAAATATATTAATATATTTGTATATGCTCTAGCCTTAAAATATTTTGAAAGGAACAGCCATCGCTCCGTTTGAGCATTTTCTTATAGTTTAAATTTGCTGAGTATCCCTGTTTTCCCTTTTGCTCCTTTTGTGTCTCCTTGCTTATTCAGGTCGGTTTGGTGTTTGTAACCTTACAGATATTCTTGCTGCCCTGAATTGTGCAAAAGCTCAGTAGCTGATGAATATATAGCATAATAACAATCATGATAATGATGACTAATTTATTACTCTGTCCAAAGCCTAATCGGATGCAGTTGTCAATGTCAGATGACTGTGAGGTTGTTCTTCTTTCCAAACTAACAAATTAGGAGCAAATTGAGGGTTGGCAAAAAATGGCAGGAACATTTTCACTCAAATTATTTTCAACCTTTGTGAAATACCTGTTGCCATTTGACCTTTGGGATGATTTGTGTGAAGCTATGCTGGAGAAGAGGAACAACTGTCTACCCCAGAAACTATACTGTTGTTTTGAAATTTTGCATAGATTCTGGATGTGTGTATGCTTTTATTGGAGAGTTAGTAAGGGCCAGTATAAGTATCAGAGTGGTAGAAAGCCTATCAACCACTTCCTTTTTAGCTATATGCTAATTTATTTTGAGGTATCTATTTTTGGGAAGAGCACATCCCAAGAAATAACTTATTTCTGACCAGTTAAACTTGAGTTACAGAAGCACAAACAATTTTTTTTTTTCCTTGTGTGCATGTGGAGGGATTCAAAGCCCAGGATGGAAGTGGGCAACAGCAAACCTCATTAAAAATTGCAACATGGCAAAAGCGTGATGTAGTTATCCCAAAGAACTAGTGCTGCTGATTATTTTACAGGCAGGAAACTAGTTATATGCCACAGCTGGGGACAGGGATGGAGGGGAAAGAAAGCATGCCAAAACTGTGAAAAAGAAACCACTTTTTGTTGAGCCACCTTAAGATGTTCAAGGCAGGCTCCCAGGTCACTGGTGCATGGGTTAGTTGCCCACCTGAGAAGCAGAAATACACCTGCTGGGGAAATAGGCATGATGGAAACACTGACGATAGTACCTTGTTCTTAGCTGTATTTAGAAAGCAAAGATATTTCAAGGTGGTTTAGAATCAGAGTAATTTTGGTTGGAAGGGACCTGGGACTTCTGGAGACCGAGGCCCAGCCCTCCGCTCTAAGCTGGACCAACTACAGCAGGTCACTCAAAACCCCTTTTTGAGAATCTCCAAAGATGAGCATGTAACAACTTGACTGGCTCCCTGTTCCAGCGCTAGACTGTTTCATTATGAAAACTGATTTCCTAATACCTCACTGGAATTTCCTGTATTATGGCCCATGTCAGTGTCACTCATCCTGTCCCTGCGAGCTTCTGAAAAAACTTTCCTACCCCCCTGCCTTTAGCTAGCTTAGGTTGCCATGTTATCATATCCAGGCTGACTGTAACAGAAAGAAAGAAGCGACCTTTTTTTCCAAAAGGAGCTGCACATTCCAACTCATAGTTTTGCAGGGACACAGAATGAGAAAGTATTAATACAAAACCAACATCTAAAGTGCAGCATTTTGCTTATGTGTCATTAAATATCAGTAGAAACAGAGCAATACTTTTCCATCTGGCTTTTTTCCTAGTTTAAAAAAAATGCCTATCTTAATATGATTTTTAAAAAATAACCTACATCCAGACAGACTCTAAATGTTATTGCTGACAGGAGTCTAATGTACACATTTCCTCCTTTCTACAATTTCCAGTCTAACTCTGTGTTGATACTAGTTAATTAGATTTAATAATGACATGTCTTCACATCAAACATAACTTTGTCTTCATGTGCTCCTTGATACATATCATAACAGAAAGAAGTGCCCTCTCTTGATCATCTTCTTAGGCAGTCCTTTGCCTGTCCCACTTCACTGCTGAGCAGCTGCTGTGATTTATAGGAAAGTTCCTGTGCCAGTTACAGAAAGTGTGGGGTGGGAAGTTAGTGATTAATAAAGAATATGTACAGCTGATCATAGTAAAAATTGATTATGCTAAATGTCATAAAATACAGTACAGTGCTGGTGCCAGTGTGGTGCTTTGAGCAAAGCACAAATGCTTGACATGTTTTTCATTTATATTGAAATAAATTATATAAATTTTGACATGTTTTTCATTTATATTGAAATAAATTATATAAATTTTGCTTTATTTTGTTGCCCTGGATTAGTTTCAAGTCACCTAAATCTAACTGTCTGGACAGACACCAGTCTTGAGCACCTCCACACTGTGATTTGTCTTGCCTACCTCCGAAGATGCTCTCTATCCTTTCCTGTGATAGGAGTGCATGCTTGGATTCTTTCTTTTTTCTTTTTTTTTTTTTTTTTTCCTGGCCAAACCTAAATAGATAAATCCTGCCCCTAGGCAGTATCTATCCCTTGTGTGATTCCCAACTTCATTTTCATAATAGCATAGTTCTTTTCATGCCTTTTACTTCTCATTTGTGGATTTTGAAAGACAATGGAGACCAGTTACAATATAAGTTTCTGGGCGGGAAACTGAAGCATCATGAGCTGAGAGTGGAAGCTGGTAACAAGAAAGCCATAATTAGAATCTGTATTTTCCAATTCCGAGTGTACAGCCCTAGCCTCTAGGACAAACCGTAATGTTAGGCCTTTAGGGATCCTTTTCTTTTTTTTTTTTTCCTAGAAAGGCTAGAGCTTGGAATTAGGTTATTATGTGATAACTTCCATTTCCTTTTTAAATTTTAATTAAAACCCCAGCTTGGAGATATAAGACTCAAAATTCTAAATGTGTAAAGAAAATAAAGGGCTTTACATACAGTCTTTAAAGGAAAGCCTATTTTTAAACATAATCTCCTGAGCTTTGAAGAGGGCCTTATTCATGACTTTCCCCTCCCCAAGTGCCTAAGATTTCACTTTTTTTTTTTCCCTCCTAACTTTTACTGTCTCTTCTTATGTGTATGCATTTAGCCAGCACAGTATGCTCTGTTTATGCAGTGATGGTGGTAAATAGTGATAAATATATTGCAGAGTAGCAGGTTTTTGGACAGAGAGCTGTGGTAGTAGTCTAATCTGTCTAGTGCAAAGATGATTCAGTATTGAAAATCTGGGTGGTCTTGGAGGAGAAGGAAACAATAGCCTGTTTTAAGCAGCTATATTTTAAGCAGACCACCTCCTTGCTTTTTAGGGAGTGGGGGGGGATAGGAGGGGAGAGTAAAAGTGAAATAATTTGATGTGTCATCAAAAGCCAAGCAAGTTTGGAAGGGGTCCTTTTCAAAATCTATTACTTTTTTTTTTAAGTTTGGAAACAAAAAGAAGAGAATCCTGTTGGAATTCTTTATTGGGTTTTAGGTTTTTTGCATGTTTTTTTGCATAACGATGCTGCTCAGATACAATGGTGGGGTGTCTTCTGGATCGATTGCAACTTACAGTACGGGTCTGGATCTGTTGGCGTGGAGTAATTAACAATATGGAGCAGTGCAGATACTTCCCCGTGAACAGAGGTCAATGAGACCTTTGGTGTTTTTGGAGCTAATTGAAGTAAGTCTACATAGCAGGGCATTACACTGTAGGAAATACCTCTTAAACATTGAGGTTTAGTCCGATGTGAAAGAATTTAGCAGTAAGGCTGAACAGGATTAATGAGTTATGTGGGTCAAAATTATTTCTCTGGATGATTATTTTAGACTAAAAGTAATATAATTTTGCTAGTGGTTTTCAGTCACCTGCAAGTGGGTAAACGATGGCTTTATGCCTAATGTAGTACATGATAATGTCTTTATAGTGTTAAGTAATGCTAATTTCCTAAACTTAACAAATGCAAGTAAAATGAATACGAAAAATGCATCATCTGATAACCTAAATGGTGTTAAAATGATATAGAAGGGAGTTCAGAGAGGTAAACATTCACTGTGTGTGTGGTGTTCTGGGAAAAAAAAATCTAGTGAGGAAAACATAACTACTTCAGTGTGTGTGGGGAAGGTAAAGTATATGTACTTTTGTCACCGCCTCAGCATATCTATATGCTTCATTTCAGTAAAGTGAACTTATTGCTCATAATGCAGCAAAAATCACTGTTAAGTGATATTTAAGAGAGTATTTTAATTAAATTTAAGCCTACAAACAATGAATTTAATTAATAGGTTGTGTTACTTAATGGCCTCTAAATAAAAAGGAACTTGTTTTGTGTGGAAGAACAAATGCTTTCGTATGTAATAAGCTGCTTCAGGACTTTTCCTTTCTGAACCTTTCAAAGCTGATTTGGTCTTTACAGAAAAAAATTAAGTTGCAACTCCCACTTGTGTTGCCCTGCTGCCAACATACCTAGGGAATGATTAAGATGGTACTGCATGTTACTGTACAAGTTGAAGAAAACATAATGTATTTTTGGTACTTTTTCACTATTTTGCATGTGCACATATGCAAATGTTATATGGGTTAAAAGTGAACACCAAGATTTCTAGCTGAAGCTGTTTGTAAGTGTTGTTTAGCTACTTTTTTTCCCTAAATACATAGCTATATCGTTGTGTATATTTCGAGTCATTTTAGATACTGTTGTATATTTCCCTTCAGTTAAATGTTGGCTGTCTGCCTTGCTTTATTTCTTTATGTCCGTGCCTATCATAAGTTTCTGGACAAATCGTCTTATACTTTAGAATCATGCTGTTATAGCTGAAGCATTGTTTTAGCACAGACTTGAAAGAAGTATATTTAGTATTTTTTTAACTAATTTGTAGCGTTTTTAATTGACAACATAGTATACTTTACTTTGCCACATTATATTTATGAAATCAATTTAAAAAAAAAATCTTTTTTTGTACTTCTTTTTTTTTTGGAAGTCCCTGAAAAATATCTGGAACTTATAACTATTCCTGTTTATTCCTCGCTTTTATATTTATTTCTTCCCTTCCATTTCTTCTATTTCCCTTCCTCTAGGTTTGCTTGCTCTTTTTTATGTACAATCTTTAGTCAGTCCTTTGCTTGAAGTACAATTACTAAATCTTATGGTATCATAGTAAGCAAAGTGATGGACTACAGCCCTTGTTATACACTCATTGCATGGCTCAGATTTGTTTTTTGAGGCAGTGCAAACAGCCCTCAGAAATGGAGAATGGCTTCCTGAGGAAGGGATAGAGATGTCCCTTTACAGCTGACTGTCACTTACTTGAGTTGCTGGTAGGAAAACAAGAATAGAAACTGGTCCTGCAAAAGAAAGCAGCCCTCCACCTAAGGAATTAGATAATATGGCACATATTTGCACATGAGTTTGTGCTGTGCTCACCTCAATGCAATGCAGCAGAGGAGCATTAGGGAACATACATTGCAGCAATATAGACACGGTACACTTACTCTCTTCTGGAACTCAGGGAGGAGGGGAATACAAACTTGAGTCAGTCTCCCTCTTAGACTGTTTCTGAGGCTGCACAACTGTGTCCTACTTGCTTGTGACCTTCATTGACTGCAGATTTAGGGGAAAAAAAGTGCCATTTTAGGCACTTAACAGGGACAGAGCGGTTTTATTTGCAGAACTCTCCTGCCCAAGGCTATATTTTAGTCCTAAGTAGTAAAGCTTGCATGACTGAAAACACGTGACATATTGCTAATTGCAACAACACCCAGCTCATAGCATTTGTAGTGCTTGTCCTGAGGAAATCGGAAAGCTCTTCAGTAAGGTTACTGCCGTTGGCCTTCATTTTGAAAACTGGGAAACTGAGACACGAAGTGGCAAAGTGGTATGTCTAGGTCAGTGAGGCATTGGCAGGTCTTAGTCCCCTGAGCTCAGCCCAACACACAGTACAATAGGCCATTAACTTCTGTTTGGCCCATCTGTTGTCAATCAAAGTGGGATTGATTCAAGTGCTCTTTGGATACATAAGAGCACTGTGTGGATGGTCTATTTGTTCCTATTATGTTATGGAAGATTTTTTCCTTTAATGCTGTTAAATATATGTCTGTATTCTGGAATCAGCCATTGTCTTGTGTGTTTAGTCTTTTGTTTTTGCATTGTACCCAATCCATCTCTGTTTCTTCCTTATCTGTTAGTTTAATTTTAAAACTTTTTTACTGTTAGAAAAAGGTTGATGGATTTCCATAATAGTCTTTATGCTTACAGGTTCTTAATCTAAACTCAGTTTTCAACAATAAGGATTTAAAAGCTTAATTTTAAAACGTGGAGTAGAAGTTGCTATGTATTGTGTGATTTTAAGCCATGGATAGCAGTGGCAAGCACACTTGCTGCAGCTCAGACAAGAGAGGTGTTTACTGCTCAGGGAGGGCGATCCAGGGATGTAATATTACACCCCACTACAGCCCTATGAACACATGTTAATTAACGGCAGTACTTTGCGCAAGGTTTTCGGAGATTCTTCAAATGTGCATTTAGATTTGTATGGCTTTGAAGACAGTTGACGTGCAATTGTTCTGAAACCAAATGGAAGCAGTGGGTATGATCTACGTGGGGATATTTCAGTATGCTGCAAAAGGGAATGTGTGATTAGTGGATGGGGGACTGGGAAACCATGTATTCTTCACTGATGTAAAAAAAAACAAAACCCAGTGTTACTGCTTTTCACCAGGAGAATGCATTTCAAAAATCTTTAAGTAATTCCAAAAGAAGTAAAGAGACTTTCATCTTTCTTCATTTGTTTGTCACCATAACTTGTGATCCAGTCATACACACATCTTTTCTCTGAGTTTTGCAACAGTGTCTGTACCCTCTCTTTCCACACTTTCTCATGAGGTATGGAGAATCATTGATTTTAATGGCAGTATGCATTTTGCTAGTGAAACACCATGGAGAAAAAATAAATCGAAGAGGCATTATGTAGGCTTTTGGTATGTGGCTCATCTTTGTAATGAAGATCAAATAGGTGGTAAATTCCAGCTTTAAAATAATTTTATCTTTGAGATATTAAAGTGGGGAGAAAGCATCTGTATAATCCTTAAATTGGTGATAGAGGATTTTTATGCTTGGGTGCGTTTTGTGTTTGTTTTTTGGGTTTGGGTTTTTAGTATGTAATTTTACAAGAATGACGACAACCTCTAAATTCATGCGAACAAATCAAGCATAAGAAATTTTGTCCCAAATTATGACCTTCCTAAGAAAATGTATGAAAATACCTGACATAGGAATTTATGAGAAAAATGACTTCTCAGTCATAGTTATGACACTGTACCTCCAATCCTGTAGTCTGTGTACTGGATGTAGCAAACATGATTGGATTTTGTTCGGTTATGGCAGTACATTGCTGCTGTTGCTGCTAATCCTTCAGGCAGCTTGTTAGAGCAGTTATTCTGTTGTTCTGCTGCAGCGTTAACTTAGCTGTAAGTTAAGCTGTAAGCTGCTTACCTGCAAATTCCCAGTTAGAATGGATGCATTATGTTGTGCTTTTAACACGAAAGTTATCTTCATATTGTCAAATAATTGGAAAACCTTTACATGCTACGATTGCCTTCAGCATTGCTAAAAATTAAATTGATATTATGCCAACTTCATTCATACTGTAACATCATTGACTTCAATGGCATTACACCAGATCTGAGCTTAGTCTATTGTGCTTCTGTTGCTTGGTTTTTCCAGGCACAGATACAGGAAGGAACAGGGTGGATATAGAATAGTTGATATCTTCTTTGCCTTTCCCATGATTCATTTTCCTTGTAAATTAGTTTCATTGAAGGAAATGATATAACTTAGCAGATCCCTGGCACAGTTCTTCACACAAACAAAGCCCATTATGGAAAAAAAAAAAATCTTTGTCCATTACAGTTTGACAGCTTTGTGTTCACTAACCATGTTTGACATCTGAAAACATAATGGGGCCACTCCATCTGAAGCAAGGAACAAGCAAAAAAAGCATTTCAAATAGAATGGCAGTGACCAAATAACTTTTCACAATACGTGTTTTTGTTTGCGTTCTTTTAGATGTTTTATAACATTGTGGTAATCTTTACAAAGCCCAACCAAACCAAAGACCTTACACAATAGTTTTATTTGGAGTATTGTCAGTTAAAGTAGGACACAAAGTAGAAAAATAGGCAATACAGTCTATGCAGCAAACTTGGTTTAACCTGATGATTGTTACTATTATGTCTCATGGAAAGAAATTTAAGAAGAGGCAAAGCAGCTTAGTCCTGGATTCTACCCTGTGGGCAAACAGTGAAGTGTGAATTGTGAATCTGAAAATGACAATTTGGGGAATATCTCTTCATATTTTGCTTGTTATCTGTTCATCATTTCTTCAACAGCTCTTGGAGCTACCAGAAAAAGGAGGACAAACTTCATGTTCATCCTGTCTCTCCTGTAGGCAGTCATCCTTCTCTTTGCCTCTAAAAATGAAGCTTGCTTGTCTTACCTCATTTCAGATTACTGCATGATACTTTTCCTGGCCTGTTGCATTGACTGTGCTGCTCTTTGAGTCTGTGCACTTGCTACTTCTTTTCTACTATATAGTTACCATCAGTACTTGTCTTTGTTATTTGGGATACGTTCCCTTTTGCCTGCTCTTGCACTGGATAGGTCTAACATGAAACTGCTCCTGGGGTCATCGTCCTTTCCCTTGCATAATTCTATGATCTCCGTCTCCATTGCCTACAAAAGAGATTCTCAAATGAGCACCCATTGCAGTTTCTCATATGCAGCTTTCCATACTTGGCTGGAGGTCACTGTGAAGATCTGCAGAACATTGCTGTCCTTCATGTCTCTCCTTTAAACTGTCCTTCATCATGATGCCTATGGAAAACAGACCTTGTAGGTGGCTGTTGGGCTGACCAGCGCTGCTCCCACTTCATGTTTGGGACATCCATCTCCCAAAAGCCATCTCCTTTCCTTCCCTATGGATAATATTTTACTAAAGGGAAGGACTGTCTTTGTGTTGCTTAGTCTGTTTTCTGCAACAGTGAGATCCGGATCCATGGCTAAGGCAGACAGTAAGTCATCTTCCTCACATTTGTTACCATGTTGCATTAAGGAAGGACACAATGGAAGGATAAGGAAGGCAACACCTAGAAAAAGTGCTAAATAAGAAAAGTGGCTGAGGTATCAGGACCAGTCCTTTTAGAACAGATTCCACATGGCACCATTCCTTGCAATAGGATTTATTTCAGGACTGTTTTTCTTAATTGTTCATTTAATTTCAGTGTCAGCGCCCTGAAATATCTATCTCCAGTGCTTGTGAGAGAAAAATTCTTTTGTGGTTTAAAGTTGACATTCTTAATCTTAAAATTAAAACAGACTGGTAGTTAAGCAGCTCTGCTCTGAAGTAAAATTCTGTTCTTCCTGCAACACTGTTCATTTAACTTACAAGGACAAGTTTGTGTGCAGGAGAGACCAGTCGTGATATACAGCAGTACAGATGAGCATTAGTGACGTTTTCATTGGGGTGGGAGAGGTGGGGGAAGAACAGCAGTGGGAGAAAGTTTGATGATAGATTCAATTCATGCCCACTCTCCTACTTCACTGATATGGCTGACAGAAAACTGGTGGAATTCCCTTTAAAATCGTATATTGGGAATGGGGCACGCTGTGTGTGTCTGAGGTTGCACAAAGCCCTTTACTATCCTTTCTCTCACTGTGTCACTTGATGAGAACTGCACACTTTTGCCGATTGCTGTTGTACTCTGAAGTAACCGTAAGTATTATTTCTTGTGAAATTTATAGCTCTGTTTTGTTGTTGTTTTTTTTCCGTTTTTTGGTGTTGTCTGTATACAGGTATACATCATTATCATGGTAGGTTCTTCCTTTATAGCATGTCAATATCCACTCTATTTGAACCTAACGTTACAATAATGTATTAATTTTTTTTGGTGCAGTATTTAAGTATGTTGCTCTTTAAGTCCACTGTCAAATTTCACATCCCAGTGAAGTAGCACATGTGCTTTAACACGCATTTTAACTATTCCAGCAAATGTCACAAGCCAAATCCTGTTCTGTTTTATACTAGTGTAACACAGAAGTTAAGGATTTGCTGGTCTAGCCTGGCTTTACACTAATGTCATAGATGCCTTTGGTTCTTTGGACTTTGCAAAATTACGCTGCTATTAAATGAAGCATACTAATAAAATAGAGCACAAACCAGAAATAAAATCTCTCAGTATTTTTTTTTACAGTCTTTTCTAATAAGCATAAATAATAGTGGTGGCCCTGCTTATGAAAAAAGGAAAAGTCACATGAAAACTAACAATTAATGCATCTTCTTTTTTTTTTTTTTAAATCCAGATGTCTTTTCATAAAGCTTCATTGTGCTGACAGTTTGAAAGGAAGGGGGAAAAGCCCTAACAAAATGCAGAACTCATCCTCTAGCTTATTTGTTATTTACTGCCTATGAAAATTGAGGATTAGAATATTTTTTTTGTGGTGGAGATAGAACTTCATGGTGCATATGACATTGTGGTTTATATATATAATTGTCGGGGGAAGATCTGTTGCTCTTTCGTGTCGAGCAACAGGGCATTTGTTTAGTAGCAGGAGAGCATCCAGTGTAACATCAGCTATGCCTTCCCCAACAGGTGGGCAGCCGAGAGGGCTGCTGAGTTTGCTCTTGGACTGTGACAGGTGAAAAATGCTATTTAATGAGTTTTCTTCCCAGTCAATTAGCAGAAGGAGAGAGCTTTCCCATCTGTGCCTGACACAACCAGGGTTTGCAAGTTGCCACATTTCTTTTGTGAGAGTCATGGGCAATTCATAGAATAGGGTAGTGACAATGACTTTGCTGGCTGCAGTCAGTCTCCCTAACTGCTGATCTGTTTAATCTCAGGGTTTGTTTTTGTTTTTTTTTTTTTATTAAATACTTCACAATAGTGAAAAAGGGCGGTGTGGAAGAAGGGTTCTCACTAGGACAGTGCAGTACTGTACGTGGGCTACTGATGTCTTGCAGTAAAACAAAGAGGAAAAACAACCCGTAACTCCCAGGCTGTACTTAACGTTCTCATCTATGCATGTAATGTATCAGTAAGAGATGTACGTTTGTTTGGATTGCTTAGTTTCTGCAGGAGCTATTGGTAAATGCTGTCTTATTTTTTACCACTATTGGCTTTCTCAAAGAAGTATATTATACACACATCAGCAAAATATACATAAATCCTTCTGAAGTCTGTGTTAACCTTTTCCCACCCTTTTCTTTTTAGGGTACCCTAGTAAAGAAAATTTCAGTCTGACACCAGAAAGCACAAAAAAAAATCAGTAGATTACTATTCACATGAATGTAATGTGCCTTCCTTTCTGCAAATTCTCTACTTAATTTAAACAGAATTTTCTAATTGCGTATTTTATTCATTCCTAGACTCTATTAATCCATCTAATGCACAGACTTTAAATTTCTTCACACATCAGTTCTGCTGAAGTAATGGAAATTAGAGCACATTAACATATCACATCCGACTGCTGATATATTATATTTACTTGTGGTGATACTTAGAATTTTCACTGTGGGAAGGGCAAGATGGGTACCTATGCTTTCTGTACAGCAAATCAAAATCTCTTTGCAGGTTTTCCTGGAAAGTAAGGTTCTTATAAGCATATAGCACTTGGCTAAGAATCTATATATTGGGTGGCATTCAATGGCTTGGTAGCAGTATTATTGCTGTTACCTACATTCTTAGTATTTATTTTTCACTTTCCAAAAACTATTTTTGTCTTGAAATCTACTTGAGCCATTTTATTTCATATGTTTTCTTGTGGGTTTATAAACTAGCATAAATGCAGTTTTGAGTAGAGGGAGTTGCTTTGTTTTTCTTTTTCTTTTATTTTAAATCTTCAATTCTGTGAAATATAGTCGCCTTGGGGATTCTTTTGAAAAACCTGATAATGAATGTAAGATGTGAGTGACTGGTGTGTGATTGTGTTGATGTTTTCCCTTCTCTTGAGCCCAGTTTGAAATTCAGCTCGGCACAGCAGGGATTGTCCTCAGCCACATATGACTATTTTGAGGATTGTGTGCTCGAGTAGCTGTGCAGGCTTTGGGCAACTGGCAGCAGTTTGTCATGGCTGCCTTTAGGCTAGTAAACCTTGGGGATTTTAATCCCTGTCCCTCTCTGTCAATCAAGACTGCTTCACTTTTTAAGGTAGTATTACATATTTTCAAACAAATGTTGTTCATTCTAAGGTAGGTGCAAAAATACCAAAAGGCAAAATACATAGTGTAGGGAGTTTACCTATTTTCCCCCAGCTGTGTCACTGAAAATTATTTGCTCTGTGATATAATTGTTCATATTTAAATCATCAAGCTCGCTTGCCTATTTTCTCATTGTTTTATTTTGATTGAGTACTTTGATGCTGTGAATCCTGGCTGCATTTAATTCATTATAATCATGTGAAACTAAACCCTGAATGCCTTCCAAATGAATATTATTTAATTTTCTTTGGCATTCACACAAGCAGCTTCTTTGCCAGCTAAGTAGTAACTATAGACACGTTTTTCACTTCTGTGTGCAATGGTCAGATTTTAGAGCTGTTCTCTTGCATTTCCAGAGTACTGAATATGCTGTTCTGAATATTATTATTCATATTTTTCCTTCCCTTTAGTCTCAAAATGTGAAAAGTAAAGAATAAATGGTGTTAACAATTTTTTTAAGTGCGGTACAAGATGAAAAGGGAGTTTCCACACTTAATAGCCAGGTACTGTGCATAGATGATCAGACATACTGAATGTCCAGGAAGAATAATTTGATGTTTGTGACACATTTTAAAATATTATGACATAATATGGAAAAAGAAAGACATTTGTATGGCTTTATGTGTATAGCCATGCTATTCAATTGCAAAACCTCACATTGTAATGTTGCCAGGATTTCAATACTCCAAGTGGATGAGTTTTGATTTTAGGCTTCTTTTTGTCCCTTGTTCCGTCTTGGGCAAGTCAGTGAATGTGGTTCACAGTCTCTGTAGATAACTCATGCTAACACGTTGGAATTTTTATTTCAACAAGTTAGTCGTAGAAAACAAGTTAGAAACAAATTGTGCTCAGATATAAGTGGTTTCAGGACAAGGCTGCATTATCATTTTCTTTGTGGTAGGGGAATCAGTGTGGCTTTCAAAGGCTTTTATGATTATTGAAATCATAATTTTTTTTTCATGTCTGAAAGGAGCAGGCAACCAAGAAGTCAAAGGTTCCTCACAGTGAGCTGACACAGCTGCACAGCTAACTGTGGTGTGCTAGAAGCAAACCAACAAACCCCATCCTCCGCTGGCTTCTCCCAGTGGAACTAGGCACGGAGTCTGAACTGTGGGGCTTTGCAGCATTGTTTTGCAAAGAAAGGGCAATGTAGTTCCTGTTCTGTGGCACCCCGATTGTTTTCACAACCTGTGAAGCTCATATACTTGGACTTTGGCCCCATTTTTTTTTTTTCTACCTTTTGTGGATTGTTACCCTATTGTAGAAAGTTGTTTTGTTTTGTTACTAATGAAATGCAGGATCATCAATTGAGGGGTTTCCCTCCCTTAAAGCAGATTATATGATGAGCAACAGCTTTCATGATATGATGATAGGGTTAATGCCAGGTTGCCTGTCTCTTGCCTTCCTGTTGAGTCTGAGAAATGGGTAAGTTCCTAAAGCCATTGCTTAAAAGAGTGAAACGGTAAAAACCCTTTGTAACACACTCCACGTGGGACAAAATCCAGACACTTTGTTCAGAACATAGAGGTCATCCTTTAATGATGGGTCCTCTGGTCACCATGGTACATGTTCTCCTATGAGAGAATGTCTTTCCTTCTACTCACTTAGTTTGGCTTTTTCTAATAGGATTTGAACACTTTAGAACTGCAGGCTGCACGGCATGTATTTGAGTGGTATGAACATCAGACCAAAACAAGAATCAAATGGGAATCCAAAGAATCCAAAAATTAAGTGGCAGTCAGTCCCGACAGATAAACAAGAAAAAGGAAATGGAGGAAAGGTTTAAATCTCATGAGAAGTTGGAGACAACTATTGCATCCCATTTCAGTATGACAGTAGGGAGGTATGTTAAATACAACATACCGTGCTTGTCCCTGTTGTGTTCTGCGAGTCTGACCAGGCATTTGATTTTTAGACCCTTTGGCTCTGCTTGCTGGTTGAGGCACAGGCTCAAATGTGTCTACATTTCCTGTAGTCATTTTTTTAAGCTTTTTTCCCCTTGTAATTTCCATGCTGTTATTACTCTGTTACCTACTCAGTCACCTAAACACTGTGCATTCTGCAAAACTTTGACCCAGTATTCATCACACTGTCAGACTCCCACGGTACAATTACAGAATGCATGAGGGAGGTTTAAAAATGATTTGGTCCTCTAGTTTTTAACAGTTTTACATATGATTAACTACTAACTGTCTCAAAATGCTGCTGTAAGCACCATCTTTATATTCCACCAGAGATGTGCTCTGGGGAGAACAATGAGACATTTATGGTATTTGGGTGGGAGGGAGATTAGAAAGTGTAAAATAATTTCTTACTCATAAACTCCCAGTAAATTATCTTTTCATTTTGTAATAAAACACTTAGTTTCAATAAAGATATACATCTGTGGATTGCCAGAAAATAGCGCTATATTTCTAGTCCTTACTGAAGGATAACAGTGAAATAATCAGAAGTTTGGGGAAATTGTTTCTCACAAATCTTTGGATCTTTATTTGTGGGAATTCTAGTACCGGGGCCTTTCATTTATATTCCCTTCTCATCATCTTACTTTCATTAATTCAGAACCTCAAGTTACTGAATTGAGAAGTCTGCTTTTGTTTGAATTTAAATTGCAGAACATTAAACAACAGTGATATGTTATACTCAGATGGCAGTGCATTTTTCTCCTGAAAGCAGAAGATATATAGCTCAAGACCCAGATCTTCCTCTGCCACAAAAGAATAGATGGTCCCATAGAAAGACAGGGTCCCATTCAGCCCTGGCCACCTGCTTCCTTTACACTCTTGTGTTGTCTTACATGAAGATACGGTCACCGTCTGTGACTGTGTCACTTTCTGTAACATTCTAGGTGATGGCCCTTCTCCATAGCCTACCTGGCCTTTGGCATGCTTTTCTAAAGAGCTCCCTAGTCTGGGTTAATTTTGTGTGTGGAAAAGTAATGAGCGTGTGATGGATGCTATTGAAGTAGTAGATAGCTCTTTCTATCTCTGAAATTTCATGTTTCATACATAAAGCTACAGGAAGGTTGAGATGATTTGGACACAAAGACATTAGGATACCTCACAAGCTCCTCCTGTGATTCAAATGATTGGGTTTTTTCTGGTTCTCTTTCCAGGATACAGCAGCTCACTTTGAGCTGGACTGTCAGGCTGCAGCATCACATTTGCTCAAAACTTGCTTTGTGGATTTGAAATTCTGCAGGCTTGACCCTGGGAATAGAAGTAGAATTACCTTTACAAATGGCATTAAAGACACAAAGTAAAGAGTCTGAAGATCATGTCCTTGGGCATAGAGGTGATTCTAATTAAATACCCGTCTATGAAGTATGCTTATATTATGGATCTTAGTTTTACACACTGACCTTCGGAAAACCAGCCTGCAACACATCTGGTAACAACTGGTTAGAAATCTTCAATATCTATAAAATATGCTTTTGATGTAGCTCGGTATGGTTGGATAATGTCTAATAGATAAACTGAGGTACAGGTGATATTCACAGTGAATAATGTCTCCATTCCTTATAATCCTTATTTGTTTATTCTCTCTATTTCTAAAAACAGGAATGGATTTCTATATTTACTGGTATTATCACTGTTTAATTTTATTTAAAAAATTATACACAGTCCATTCTTATGACTTCTAATTCTGCACTACAGCACAAAGTTATTAGGTTTAGTTTTCTGGAGGGCTAGTCTTTGGCTTCAGACATTTTCTTCCACTCTGGTTGATTCAGGTTCCTGGTGTTTTCACTTAACATCCAGGATTCAACAGCTTAAACTAATGGACCTGTGTGTGTCTCTTCTGACAGCTCACATCAGTACCCAGTCAGTTGAAGGCTGAGCAGCTAGGGATTCTTTCACCAGTGACTATGCCCAGCATTTTTTGAGGGATGTGCAGTACCTGGCTGATCTGTGGATAGCTTTCTTAATTGGGAACATTTTAGATGGATTTAGAATAGATTTGGCAAAATACAAACTTTTCTAAGGGCAGTTCGACCCATTAATTTTTTTCTCTTCTATTTATGAATTTCAAAGCATATGGCCAGACTTCAAATAGCTAATCACCTTGCTTGATAGGAAGAACTTGCATAAAATTACAGTCATGTTTCTACACTTGCTCCTTGCAGTGCAATGGAAAATGAGAGATGCGATACATGGATGGCATACTCAAAGCAATACCTTGAGGAAATGGTCACAACGGAGCACTGTTGCATTTACCAGCCTTAGAAAGAACGATAGTACAATACTCAAGATGTGAGATGCTTTGGGCTTGCATAAGCCCTGTAGCCATGTGGATGGATACAGACCAGCCCTATCTTCCATCCTTCTCCCAACAACCCAGACAGCTCGTTCTGCTTGCTTTTACTTGCATTATTGCCTCAGTTTGTAAATCACAGAACTGAAAGAAACCCAACACCAAGACCAAACAAACAACCCAACCCACCCCCAAACTCAGAAATGCTACATTCAAGTACAGAGAACTAGAAACTGTTTTGCTATACTATCTTTCCATGCTTACATGAAAAGTAATTCTCTGTGGAATTGTGTAATTCCCCCCACCCTTTTTTTTAAAAAAAAATAAAGGATCGTACCAATTATGAGGTCTTCTATTCAGTTGTTTTCTTCATTTGTAATACAATACATATTTATAAACTAGTAATACATATTTATGGATTGCTTCTGAGACAGCTAGTATTCCACAGTTTGGATAGGAAATGGTTCATAGGGCTCTACTATGTAATTTTCAGAGCTTGTGGAAAAATAACAGTATTAGTAACTTTCTTTTGAAGAGATATAGCCTTAGTAGATTTCACTGTTAAATTAAAAAAAAAAAAAAAAAAGAGTATGCCTTTATAGCTACTAAGCCGTTCTTTTTGAAACATGGCAGGAATTCAATTGCCCTGAAATAGCTAATTTTTCTTTTTTTCAATTTTATTTTTCCCCTGTCACCCCAAAGCACAAGGAATGGAGAAGGAGCGATGTAGGTAATCTCCAGCCTTCCACTCACAACTTGTAGTACAATCTGTTGTGTCTGGGAGGAAGCCTGTGGACCAAACAGGAACATTGCTCTGGCCATTTTAAGGTATGAAGCTGTGTTCTGGTAGCTGGGGAAAGGATCTGATGTGAGTTACAGAGCACCCTCTAAGCAGTTTCATACATCTAGAAGACATAAAGGTGACTTTTGCTCCTTCATTCTCCTGGACTGAGTCTACTCTGGTGTACGTCTTTATACAGGATATAGCTGTTGATTTTTGGGTCCGATTAAACAGAACTAAGCTTGTGAATCAGAACCAATCACTTTTCATACATCTTTGTGGCTGCTTTCTTAATATTAGCATATCTTAGAAAGAGTTGTACAAAAAAAATGACTGGAGAAAAAAATATGCAAGTCCTTAGGAAGTTGTTATGGGAAGGACTTGTGCCCACTTTTTAAAAGTGGATATCAAGGGGAAGGATTCATTTCCTAGACTTAGTGTTCTACCTTCATAGCGTAATATTACTGATCACTGTAACTTTTAGGTTTCACTTCCACATGGAAAAAAATGGGGTTGTCTGATTTCTCAGTTGATTCATGCTTGTAGCATGATCATCTCTGCCTCAGGGCTTGGTTCAGTGGCCAACAGCATGTCTCCCACATACATAGGAGTTAATCAAAGACTTGGATTGCTGTGGGTCTTAGTTGCTCAGAATACACATCTTCTGTCAAGTGAATCTAAGTTCACATGGCTTTTCATCTCACAGGATGAGGACTATATTGCATGCACAACTTGAGGGAGCTGCGCTCTTCTGGTTTTGCTGAAGCTCATACTGAGCGAACGGAGAAAGTGAGAAAGATGAAAGCCTATTTCTTCACCTCTGCTCATCTCTAAATTATGAGACTTGTAATGTCCCAGCTTCATGTTGGGACAAGTCTAGACCACACAGTAATTCCTCCTACTACTGCTGTCCTTCTTTTTCATCTTTTCCCAGCACCCACACACACTCAGGTCAAGTGCCCTGCAGTTCAGACACAGTCTTTATGACTAACAAGCCCCAGTGCTGATGGGAATGTCCAGCTGCCTTGTTACTGCAGCACCAAAGGAGATAGCTATAGGTCTACAAGGCAAATTTTGTTATATATAGAAAGATTTTTATATTCTGAAACCCTGTATATCTGCCACATCTTGAAAATTTTACCTGTTAAGCTCTATTTTTGTGATTTTTCTATATTCTTTTTATTATTGCTTTAATGATAAGTGCTTGTATTAGCTTTGTGGAGGCTTTGCTACGCTACTGCAAAAATGTATGAAACACAAAGAGAAATGCTTTAAAAGAAATCTGAAATTTACAGGTGCTCAGAATCCTTTGAGTAAAATAATTTCGATTTAGCTTTATCAGGGTCCAAAGTAGTGGGCTTTGCAAGATCTTCCATCTTTGTTCATTCTTAGCAGTATTAGAAAGAAAAGATTTTGGAGGCTGCTGGTATCTCACACTTTCAGTAAAAGTCATATGTGGAAATCACTTTGCTTTGTCAATTTGGGATGATAACTGAAGATACCATTGCAGTTGTGCCTTTGTTCTACATAGTCCTTGTTGTCTAGAAATGAGCAAGGACCATTATGCCGAGGGGAGGGAGGAGCTTTCTAATGAAAATTCCAGAGAACCACACTGTACTTTGTTCAGAGGACATAAGTGGACTTAATATTTCTTCACAAAATTTACAGCCTGTCTTATATGGCTGATGATTGTAGACAAAAGGAAGAAGCCACACAACAAACTAAAACTATGTAATTTAATATCCCTGACTGCAGCAGTACAAATGGGATGGATCTGAAAATAGAAATTCCTGTCTCAGGGTTTGGCACACAGTCTGGGAGCATAATGCCTGATATTAACACCATGGCTACTAAACTGCATAAGGTAAACTAAGCTATGATTCTCAGCGGTGTTTTGGGTATCAGCATCCAGACAGGCAGAGAGCTGAGGGCTATCCTGAAGTGAGCATGTATACCTGCCAGTCAACAAGGTAATTCATAGCAAGGCTGAGACATTAAAGAGACATATAGGTGGCAGACACTTTGTGTTTCCTATCACCTTCAGGGGAAAAGAAACTCTTAATGTTTCAAACGGATCTGTACACAATCTTGGTAGGTGTTTAGGTTCTCCTACTTCTTACAGGCTGTAATAAGCAATTTCTGCTCTCTGCCTCTTCCTTTTACTTTCTTAACTGAATCTGTTGCATGTAGCAAGAATGAAGTGTTTCACAGAACTAGAAAACATACAATGAGTTTATGGTGTCAGCATGCTCAAGGTAACCAGCCATTACAGTCCTCTGCTGAGACTGATACTCTTTGGTTGCCACTGTTTTCTTAAGGCTTTGTGACTCTGTCATAGTAGGAGTGCTACATGAAACTCATTTCCATTTTAAACGATTCATGTTAGTGTTGGTAATTCAGCAAGGTTGGTTGGTCTTAATGGCTTTAATACTATATGCTTTCTCACTGCCCCCTCCCTATTTATATTCACTAATGTTGTCGCACACATTTTTGCTTACTGTGTTCTGTTTATGTTTTTGGGTGGGGATCCTCTGACCTAATCATCTGTGGTGTACACATCCACATGTGAATTCAGCTACCTTTGCAGTTCATAGAAGTGGCACTTGGAGAAAATGATTCACACGTTCATCCTCTGACAGATGTCTAGAGCTGGTCAGGTGAATCACAGCCCAGAAATGCCCTTCTGTCATGGTGAGTCTAGGCAGCTGGCCAAGATGTGGATGTCTGCGTTGCAGAAGTCTGAAGCTGTGTCCTTAAAATAAAATGTCATTGCTTTCATTTCCTGAACAATGGAAACTATGGCATACTAACACTATTAGGCTGTTTAGATAATTGTGCAAAGAAGTTTACTTTCACAGTCTGAACTTTAAAAAAAATCGTTTAAAAGGATGGTTGAGTAAGTTAAATAGATGAGGAAGCACATTTATTTAAATGATGGTTAATATTGGTATTTCCTTTATTTGTTTGAGTTTTGTATGGTATATAGAATATGCAAAATAATTTTTTCATACCGTATGGAATATGTTGTAGGCACATAGAAACTTTTGTTCAGTGACTGTAAAGGCAGATGCTCCCTCTAGTGCCTAAGACTATTTTCTTGTAACGGCAATAGCTTTGTTGGGCTTTCTGCCATGTTTTAGTATACAGTTGCTCGAGTCCCTCAGGTATCAATCTTAAAATGGGTAATATGAAACAGGGATAAAACCTTTAGTATTGCATGCCTCCTGCATTTTTCCCCTTGTGTGTAACAGAGGGAGTAAAATCATGCATTAGGATAAAACATATGGGAAAGTTAATCTAAATATATTATTTTAATGTAAAGTTTTTTATAACCTATCAAGTCAGTAACCTGTTCCTTCAAATTAAATGTCATCAGGAAAAACTGTGGTACTTGTGAGCATTTCTGAACCTAAGGAGGATTCATTGTGTACATGGAACATGAGGGACTTAAAAAGTACCTGGACACTAATCTCAAATTCAGATCCTTCTTACCTTTTTGATATTTTCATTAGCTAATGTTTTTAATATGACTATTGAAGGTAGCAGACTGAAGTTATATGGCATATTCTAAACTAGTATATAATACCACTGTAGAAAGAAGAAATGCCTGAACCATCTAGACAGCCATATACACTGTTTAGTAAGAGGGCGTAAACTACAAGCATCTATGCTAGCATCTGGGAGGAGAAGAGGGGAGGATATTTGTGTGCCATGTGAGATGCCTGAGGATGCATATCCTCCTTTGTCATTAGGCTGTGGCAGCATTCATCCTGGCACACAGTCCTTTCTGAAGGCAGCCTTTTGATGCTGTGTGCCTTCTGAAGTTTTTAAATGTTATTTATAAAAATATGCATTTCTTATGTTTTGTGTGTATGTGTTAATCATGCTTAAAAATAAATTCTGTTAGAAATAGTGTGTGTGAGGAAAAAATACATGTGAACCAATGTGTATTCCTAGCAACGTTCGATGATAAATTGTAAAATCCAAGGTTATGAATAGTACTGCCGTAATGCATTGCCTAAACCATTACCAAGCTCTGGTAGATGTGACAGCAGAAGGTTTTAAGGGGATTTGAGGGAAGAGAATAGGTAGGTGTTTGGAAGAAATTTCTCACAAGTACGATGGTGAGTGAATATTCTTGTGCTTTGTATTTCTCCTCACTAAAAACTGTCTGAAATGGGGAGCTTTTCATTTGAGGGGTTTTCTGTTATTCCTGTGGGTAGGCTGTGTGTCACTTCTCCCTCCTTTTCCGTCCCGCAATCTTTCTCCCCACAAGGAAAACAAATGGAAAATCTATTGTAAAGGCTCTGTGGACATCAGCATTCAAACCCAAGAAAAATGTATACAAGTAAAATGCATGTTCTACTTAAGTGCGCTGGGAATATCAGTAATATTTTTCATGTTGTAGCTTGCATTTTTACAGCTGAATGGAAGAGTGATACAGTGCAATTTGAAATAGCGGCCAGCAGCAGCCTCTTGTCTTTCCTGGATCCTTGAATCTTCCTCTTTCCCAGGGGGAGGGAGTGAGGAAGTGTCCACGTGTTTCAGCAATCTTTCTTTTCAACATGTACCAATACAGAGTTTAAGAAAAAGCAATCGAAAGTAATTAACTATGCTTGATTATGTTTTAAAGTAGTCTGAAACTAGAGCTGAGTACAAAAAAAAATTTAAAAAAATCCACTAACTTGTTACCATTATAAACGGTTGTCTATTGAAAGTTCCTTTTTCAGCATTGCCATTGGCAAAGCCATTTGCCTGCTGTAAAGATTCGTTTTCTCCTTGTGGTGGCATTTTATCAGCATTAGTGGGTGTGACAGTAAACAGCAAAATCATGTCATTTAAGAGCTAGACACCACTACAGATAATCCTTCCATGAAAAGGATGCTTCTTAGATTATCTCTC
The DNA here is from genome assembly GCF_000708025.1 of Charadrius vociferus. Lineage (NCBI taxonomy): Eukaryota > Metazoa > Chordata > Aves > Charadriiformes > Charadriidae > Charadrius > Charadrius vociferus. The sequence continues at coordinate 2,601,859 of NW_009647025.1, forward strand.
TTAAATTCTGACAAAATATGTTTACGTGCTATTTCATGTTTCTCTATGCCTTTAACCACTTGGAAGTTTAAATGCTGTGCACTTACTCTTTTGTTTCCAGCTGTGCATTGTAGAGTTTGTGCAGCAAAATGTTCCACTTATCTGCTTCAAAATTACTAGGTAGGCTAAACCCTTAGGCAACTGAGTCTACATTTTATTGTGGTTTTTTGGGTGGTCAGTGACCTTCTCAAGAAGGGCACGTCTTTCCTAGGAGGGGAATCTGGCCTCTAACTTCTTATTGTGTGCTATATGATTACCTTTGCTGAGGTTCTCTCAAGAGAAATGCTGTTTCTTGGCAATTGAAGTATAATGTCAGTAGAGACAAGTATGGTTCAACAGAGTCATATTCAGGAATTTTAAAGATCAGGTAACATGTCAACATCCTGAAATACAGTATGGAAATGATCATTCATGAGGATGCCGTTTGCATGCAAATATCACATTTCTTTTCTTTGAGGAAACGGGAAGGAATTTTTCCATCATTAGCATTTGCATTCCTACTTCAAATACAGTTTTTTTTCTTCAAGCTGTGTTGAGTCAGCAGGATGTGGCCTATCCCTACAGTTCCCTCCTTGCTGCTTCTTCCCTCTAAAACTAGAGCAATTACCCGATAACCTGTTGGAATAGCAAATTATTACTCCCCCTCCTTCTGGCTCTGCTTAAGGAAGATAATCAGATTTTGGATATGAAATGCTGAATTATCTCTTTTTTTAAAATCTGATGATCAGCCTTTGTGTATTGAACCTGAAGATATGGGTGCTATTTCAGAAATGTTCAGTGAAGTAGACTTTTTATTGTAATCCATCCTTCACATTGTCTTATAACCATTGCTATTGCAGAACCAAGATCCACAGGCTTGTGATCTTAGGCCTCTTTCTGCTCTACTGCGTGTGATTAGCTTCGTGCTTCTTAGTTAAAATTTTGATCTTCATTTAGAAAGGACTAAGAACAGAAGTGCACAGCATGATTCTGCAGTGACGCAGTTGTTATACTTTCTGTCTAAACATCAACTGCTATGGGATTCAAACTTCAAGATTTTTAGATTTATAGCTTTGGTTTTATAAGTAAAGTCTGCCCTATAACTCTGAAAAAATGCATTGGCTTTTGTTTTTTATAGTATATAGTAGTTTGTCAGGTGAGGATAGGAGAACTTCATGTAGCTGAATATATATTTGAAAAGATGACTGTTTCAGTAATTATTCCTTCGAGCTATTTTATTTTTGCTTCCCCAGTCCTGGGAATGTCTGAGCAGTGGGGCACTGACCTGACCTGTAATTCTGTCATTCAGGTCCCATCATAGCTATTCTGATTTTTATCACTGCTGAAGTTCAGCTAAGACCTTGACCATCTATATGTTATGTACTGATTTTTTTTCATGTAGTTTTTCTTTTGTTCAAAAAAAGGTGACTGTTGACTTTCTTTAAATTGTACCATTGTTAATTGTTTTCTGCCAGTCATGTTGTTCTGAGTTAATGTTCCCCTGAATGCATTTGTACACCGTTTGAAAGCTGATTTTTCTGTGATGCAACATAAGGGCAGAACTTAGCTTGATTTTGATTCATTCTAATAGTGACTTATTTGACACAGTTTGCAGTTGGCCTTTTTATAGATATAAATTTGTATCTTGCATCTTATATCTTTGTATTTCATCTGGATTTTCCCAGGATAGATCTAATGGAAAATGCCGTCTTTGACAAAAGATCTTTAAGATGCTAAAGCTAGTGCCCATATCAGACCTATATTTTCCTCAAAATGAGGTAACCATAATAATAAAACAAAGCCCCATCAAACTTTTAGCATTACCCTACTTTCCTAACTTAAAACTATAAAAGAAAGCCATTACTATTTATCTCAGTTTTCTTCTGTAACAGTTTATCATATCAATAATCTCATTTACAGCATTCATCTGACATGTGCTACCAGGTGTTATCTTTTAAGTGTAAATCTAGCCTTTGGAAATATTCCAGAATATATCACGGTGTGATATGTGTCATTGTATAAACATGTTGGCCAAGCTTACCTTAGTATAACTCTAGTGAATTGAAGTATAAGCCACTGTGTTCATGTTATTTCCAGTAGCTATTTTTCCTTTTCACACTTTTGTGATAGTTGACCTGCTTATCTTGTATTCTTTGCTCTGATTTGTATGCTCTTTCTCATTTTCCATCCGAGTGTTATAATGCTGTATGCGTTCCCTGACAGCCAATTAACTGGCTAGCTTTTCAGCCAAGAATAGAGGTAGCAGTTCTACATGGACCCCTCATGTCCATTGATGTGTACAGCAGACTTCCTAAGAATGGGGACACATTTCCCTGGTCTTGTGACTGCATGCTGTTCACATCAATTTCCCATTAAAAGGTAATTTAAAGGTATAGCCCGAGGCAGACTCGGGAGAGAGTTATAAAAAGAGTTTAATTAACAGTTCAGTGTAATATAATCTAAGGTTGAATAGTCTGTAACCAGCTCTTTTTTTTTTTCTTTTTTTTTTTTCATTTGTCATTTCCTTTACTTGCAGATTAGAGGAGATTTCCTTGTTTGGTAAAGAATGCAGTGAAATAAGTCTTCGAAGAAGCTTTGTTGTACATGTCTTGGAGCTAGATCTCACTGCATTATCACAAGCTTTCAAGCTTTAAACCTGCCACTGCTTATCTCCTCTCTACATTAGCTCACCTCTTCTGGTCAACACGTTTTAAGGGAAGAGATTCAAGTCAGTTCACAGTTGGGCCCTCCATGCTTTTTTAAAGCTTTACTGCTGCTCAAAAATGCAGTTAGCCCAACTTGATCCAGAATACTCTAAAGAAATAGCTATTTTCATGGGTAAAAATGGTAGAAAATGGGGCTAGAAGAAATACTGGAGGCTTAGTATTCAAAAGCAAGTACTGTTCTCTCTTTCCTCCCCCTGTTGGTTGTATTTTTGATAAAAATTTCTTTGCAGACCTTTTTTCTTTTTTCCCCTCCTCCTGTGTGTTGTGGATGTGTTACTTTCCTGACTCCTAACAGCCTTCAAATCAGAATGATTTTCTGTCACGCTGGCCTGACCTTTTCTTGGAAAAAATTTATTACCTAAAAGAAGAAAAAAAGACATGTGAGGGGTTCTGAAGTACTCTCTTCCTTGAGGGCTAAAGCTATACAGTACTTGTTGTCATTTAACTGTCCACCTACCCAATTCTTTCTAAAATGCCAGCTACAAGTGCAACAATTTGTGGACATGACATATCTTGCGTGCTTGGTACATTAGGTCTACAAGCCTGAAAATTTTATTCTTCCACAGAAATCTGTCTTGCTTTCTTAGATCTGCTTCCTTTTCTCTTCCAGTGGAAAATATGTAGATTTTTAAAAAGCTTTTGTTTTTTTCATAGATCATCTCCAAGGAATAGAGTGGAAGCAGTGACTGAACTCTTGTTTTGCCCTGTGGCCTAGTATGTTAAAACATTCCACAATTAAATATGGCTACGTTGGGACATATTCTGCACAAGTTAAATAAGCCTGACTTGTCAAGTATTGAGTTTGTTTTGATTGCAGAGAAAATGAGATGAGGCATAGTTTGATCTTTATTCTTTTGTGTGCCAAGTTTTTAAGTATATTATGACAGTTTAGAAAAAAAAAAAAAGAAGCAAAACAGGAATCTTTTCATATGATTGACAGAAATACCCCTTAAGAAGTGCTTGAAGGGACTACCTTGGTGAAAACTGTTGTGGAGCTAAATCAGCTTTTGCAGTATCTAATTAACACTGCCACAACATCCAGATAGTTTGTTAATTACCGTTCTGCTTCTCCCTCCAGTTGCTGTGTCAGGTGGGCACAAAAGTTAACATACACCTCCATAGTATACATCAAATCCATTAATTTTCATTATGCACTTACAATGGAAAGCTGTAGAGGTGATCAAAATAAATTTTAACTATAGCTATTCGGAAGGCTTAGTAAACTTATGAGGCAAATGTTAATTTACACATGCCTATTTCAAACATATGGTGCGTTTATAATTATAACTGTGGAATGGTTGGGGGGTGGGGGGTTCTGTCTTGTAGAGCTGAGACTAAAAGGAACATTTTTCAAGCAAGCCTGAAAAACTCCCATGGTGCTGACAACAGGGATTTTCCAAAGTGAGCATAACCCAAGCAGGCTTGATGTTCAGTGCCAGGAAACTCTGACTTCAGGGGTCTCTAGCATTCATGAGTTCCAGGGAGTGGGTGAAGGAAATTAAAAGTAATTTAAAAATAGAGCTGTGTTACTCAGCTGTAGTGTAGACATGCTGTCTCATGAAAATAGTCACCGTGTTACTCCCCCCCCCGCCCCGACTTTTTTTTCCTAACACCACCACCACCCCCTGCCCCCAGTTGCAATGCCAGGCTCCTGATCTGTATCTGTTCTAAACAACAGACCCTGTATATCCAAAGGCATAAAGGTTTCCATACAGAGATGTGAGCACTTCCATGAAAATTGACTGTACTTTTCTATATACGTACACAGCACTTCATTGCAGGATTGAGCGCTGCTGCAGTCTAGTGCTTGACTTGTACCTCTGCTGAAGGACACCAGAGGTGATATGAGGAGGAATAGGCCCATCAATAGCGGCATTTTATTCTTAGCTTTCTGTTTGCTCACAGGTAGTTGCTGACCTATACAAACAGTATATATGCTACTCACTAAGCAAGTCTAGCTTCTATATGTAGCTGTCTGGAAACAAAGTTCTGCTTATCTGCAGTAACCATCTACTCTGAGTGGAATGAGGAGAATGCAGTCCAAGTTTCTTCTTTGATGTAGGCTCTAGGACTTGATAACCTAGGTAAAGATGAAGAGATGGGAAGCTTCTCGGTGGGTTGCACAGTGGAAATCAGTGCCTACCTGTAACTTGCATAGGCCTGAAACTACCAATTTTCAAGAATGACAGTAAGATAAAGTGTCAAACTGTCACTCCATCTTGTATTAGGATCTCCATCTTGTATTACAGCAAGAACACATCTAGCATTGCCCAAGACTGTACTGCAAACATTTTGCCTGCTGAGAAGGGCACTTGAGAGCTTGTCCCTAAGAGCCATCGCAAGGTAATCCTGGACGTGAATTTAGCTTTTCTCTCAAAAGTTGGCCCAACTAGCAGGGACAGTGAATTTTCTGCGGAAGCATCAGTGAATAACTAATAATACCTGACACTTCTCAGCCTTCCTACATGGCAGAGAGAGACAGTGCATTCAAGGGTTTGTTGACCATCCATGTGCAAAGATGGCTGGAGAACAGGAAGACAAGAGGCACTCTGCCTGTCCCAGAACATTAGAAATTTTCAGACTCAGGAAACAGTGAGATTAGACAAGAGTGGGCAAGTCCAGTACCTTTATTATTGTGGGTTGAATTAGAATTTCCAAACCCTTTAGAGTACAGTGGCTGTGATTAAATAATTCCCTTCTTTAGCCGAAATTGGTAAAACTAGGAACAAGAGGAGCCTGCAGTGAGGGGAAGAACTGAGGAAGAGTGAGTTCAAAGTGGCACCAAAATATTCAGAGGAGGTATATGTCAGACCTGGAGAGAGTTGGATCTGTTAAGAGCTATTGGGTCTGCGGGTGTTTAAACTGTTTGGCGGTGGACTGGGCCAAACTGACGAATTGAACATTTTTAGATGGACATCCTTAATTGCCACATATGCAATCAGGAGAAATTCAGCACGTTGCAGTTCTTAAATCTATTTGCAGTGCTCTTTCATTTCACCAGCTGTTCTGTCCTTATTTTGTAGTAGCTACCAAAGTTTTAATTATTCTTGCCATAGTTTAAGTTATGCTTGTGTGGGTAAATGCAAGTGTGTTCTATCTAATGTCAGAGATAATTGCTGGCTGCCTCAAGAGACTTGATAGATTCATTACCTCTACATATGGTAGGAAGAAAACTGTCAGATTTTATTTAAGCTTTGAAGACCCTTTAAAAAGGGTTAGAAATCATCACAGAAAGAGCATCGATTTGCTAAACAAGGTCCCACACATTGCTACATTAGTGCAGTATATTTAGGTTGATACATCTTTCCTACTTGCCTTACAAAAATTGGTCTGGAAACAAAAAATAAAGGATTTATGGCTCTCTTTCTGATGCCCATAGATCTTCCAAAATGAAAGCACTTCATGTCATTTTGAATGCCTGTAGGAGATCTGTCAAATATATGGAGGTATCTTCCAAGCAAAATCTCTGATGCATCTGATGCTATCACTTACTAAGAATATGGCCAGTTCAGCAAATGTTAAAAGCGGCTGTTCACTTTGACATCATCTTATTTTATCTATTTTATTGTATTTTTCCAGTGTAATTGCACTTAATGGCCTTGTTGAGTTTGAAGTTTCATTGTATGAATGCAGAGGAGACAAGTTCCTGTTTCAGAAAAGTTAACTGAAGTCCCTGTAAGCACCTAACAGGAATTTAAGTTGATCTCACTGCTGGCTGCGTAGTCCAACTCACTTCCTTTCTTTGCTGCACGGTCCTGTCCCACTGACTAGTGCAAGTTCTGGTATTTATCAAATCTGTCTTTCACCACACCAAGCCAGTAAAACACTGATCCAAGTAGCCAGTAGCTGGTTTGTTTAGCCTGCTGTAGAGCCCCAGCCCACGGGTACAATTACATGTTACAGCTGAGCTCATCAAGTGCTGTAGAGAGGAGTCCTCTCTTGCTCCTCCTGTCTGCTCCTAACCATACACAGTTCTACCCATTTCCTTTGCCACAGCCTTGGCTCTCACCAGCTTTTCATTTAATTTATTCTACTTGCTGATTCAGCAGGCATTTCTTCTGTTCCTTTTCTCGGGCTTCTTTTCTGATGAATGACTCTCCCCTCTGCAAAATTGGACAAGCACTTGATGTGGTGCAAAGGAGGATGAGGAACTAATGAAGTGACTGGGATCGAAGAGGGGAAATGTCAGAAGAGTTGGCAACGCTGGGAGCTCCTTCTTCAGTAGCAGCATACTTCAGATCAGCTCAGGTCATAATGTGCCACTTCTCCCCAGCGCCCTAACTGGAGGAGCAGGAAAAGCCAAGGCCAGGAAACAGAGGTGCGGAGAAGCCAGTAGTAGCAGAGAGCTGGGAATTAGCTGAGGAACCCTGCACCCGCCGGACTGTGCTGTCATCACACTTTTTTGTGAACTTGTGGCAGGGTTTTCAAAATTGCAGCTGTTGCAGAAAAAAAGCGGAATAGATTTTATTGGGTGTTTTCACATTTGAATCTCTCAGCCTCCCCTGAAATATTTACATGAACATAACAAGATACTGATAAGATTATTTTTTTTAATGCACTAGAAACATTACAGGCTAGTTTCAGTGTGTGAATGAAATATTTAAGTAATAAAAGGAGAGGAGTGTGTAGTGGTAAGAACAACAGGTACTTTCATTGACACAGAGGAAGTGTAAAGGCTGTAGGGCAGTGGAGGTGGCCTAAGGAGGTTTCTAAGTGGCACTTGCTGGAGTTCTGAAAAGCTTGAATCCTCCCTTTGTGCTGAGCTTTCATGGGTGTTTAAATCTGTCATGAGCAAGCAGGGAATTGATCAAAATATAGCATGCATTTGACGTAATGGCAGCTATAGAAAAAGGGATTGAATCTGTTACAGATGTTGACATATTGCAGTTAGCTCAAGTGGAAATCTAGCTTGTCTTAATTAACACACAGAAAGCTGGAATACATATAAAGAGGAAAGTTCTTCAGAGCAGATCTGGGATCTTTCAGCTAGTTAGCCAGTGTGCTCTCATCTCAAATCCAGATTGACATACCTTTGGACAGAAGAGTTGGATGATCCAGCACAATTGTCTGTCATTTTTTCCAGCATTTAAGGCTAAGGAATCTGGTTATCCACAATAAGCCCATTTGTAAAAAAGTTGTTGTGCCTAATATCTGTAGCAAACTGTTGGGAAACTGTGGAAATCAAAATTGGTGAAGAAACAGCAAAGAGATTCACAGCTTTTCCAGTTTTGAAGTCTTTCCTTCCAGTCAGCGAAGCACCACATGAGTGTACTACTGCCAAATATGGAATACTCAGATATGAATTTTATATTAAAGTAGATTAGAAAGCACATAAAGTAGCTATATTACTATGCAGAATAATCTTACAAAGCAGTTGAAGCAAGTGTAAAATTTTCTTCCCTGTTTGACACACCTGAGAAACAGGGCTGCTCTGCAGAGTGGCATGTAGGAAAACAATTAGTTCATGTTATGATGTAATGTGCATAGAGTCATAAAAACCTTCTGCAGGGTTTTATTTAGAAGTAAAAGAGCATCTGTTGTTGTGTAAACCTCCTTTGAAGAGAATTTATATTGGTTCTTTTGTCTTCAATTCTGTCAGTGAAAACATTTCTGTGCATTCTGCATTTTTCTCTGTTTCTCTACACTGCAATTTTCTCTCTGGGGAAGAGAGTTTTTGAGGCCAATAATTTAGAAATTTTTCAGATGTCATTCAGAAAGTAAAATTTGTCTCACTGTTGTCTGAGCTGTAGAAATTAACTTGCGAGGTTAGTTAAATAAAAATGAAGTTTGGTGCGATCTTGATTGTGATTTATTTGTGGTAATAGCCTCTGTCATACAACTAATCACTTTACAAGTGTTCAAGGAGGACATTGTTTGCTCTAGGGAACTTGCAGCATAAGGAAAAGTGGTCAAGGGAACGGGGGGGGGGACGGACGACAATGACAGGCAATTTAAAGCTTTGAAGGTGATGACAAGGAGCTTAAATTTGATGTGATAGAAGTGGAAGGCTTCAAGGAGGGAGTGACTTGACGTGATCAAATCGACAGGTGAGAAAGATGGCTGTTGCAGCTGTGTTTTGCATGGAATGAGGCGAGTCTTTGGGCAAGTCAAGGAACAGGATTTACCAATGCTCAAGTTGGCATATAATGAGGGTCTGAGTAAGAGACTTGTCTATAGGAAACAGCAGCAGGATCTTGGAGATGTTAAGAATGAAGTAGCAGTAGAATTGAAGTGTGACTCAACTGCGTGTTAGAGGAAACAGCAAAGTGAAAATTAACTTGGAGATTGTAAGTATAAGCAATGGTGAAATCAGTTGAGTTGTCATCTTTCATAAAGTGGAAAAGCGGAAACAAAATGTTTATTAAAGAAAGATGTAGATACTGTTGTGGCAGTGTTATATAATACCCATGTACTTTGTTACTGAACATTGAAAAATAAAATTCACTTCAGTTTTCCAGGTTATAGGACAAAGGCACAAGGCAAATTTTCTACTGTGTGCAGGTTACCAACAGTGCAGAGCAGAACTGTGTAATCTGTGGAAAACACAGAAGCAGTTCAGAGAAAGAAAATTTAGTTCACCATGAACTGGGTTAAAAAGCTTCTCAGAGCAAAGCCACTTGAATTTTCCTGAAGGGAAAAAGTTCAATTTCAAGTCTCAGAAGTCAGTGAGATACAGAGAAGCTGTCTTCAAGTGAAATCTAGGCTCTCTGGCTGAAGAAGGGCTATAGAAAACTCAAAGTCAAGCAAAACCATTTTAGTACCTCATGTCAAGTTCTAAAATATTTCAGCTGTCTTCCATGTGACGCCAGAAGCACCCCAGTCTGAGAAGCAAAGGCCTAACCGAACACAAAGAGCTGGCACAAATCACAGCAGCATAGTAATTTTCAAAGTTATTTTTTCATGTTGGTTGTACTTGATTTTTATTTTTTTTAGGAGGCATTTTTTGTTTGGGTGTGTGAGATCAAGGCTTAAGGAGATTTTTTTGGAAGCGTCCTAATAGACTACTGGGATTCAAAGCCACGACTGTCTTATCAGGAGAGTTTTCTAACCAAATGACTTCAGAAGGGTTGTCTTTGGGTGAGCATCTAATCATGAGGCAGTACCTATGGAGAAGATGCCCGTTTCATCAGTTTGTATCTCACCTCGTAGCTTCCCTGAAATTTGAGGGACTATTTCTTCTTGGCTGATGTCAGTAGGCAGTGTTTGTTTCCTCTAGATTTCTCCATATACTTTTTTCCTACTTGCTTAACTTACAGGATATGAAGATTGTGGCAAAAATTATTCTGTTGCAGGTTATAATTGTGCATGATATTAAGAAAGAAAGAAAAAAAATCCTACAAAAATCAAATTAACAGTCATATAGCATTTAAAGATACTCTAAAATTGTTGCCAACATAAGAATATATGGAAACCCAGGCACAGATGATTTTAACCAGTCTCATTGCACAATAAAAAATTATGATCTGCCAGCCTGTCTTTTTGGTGATTCTTTTCTTAGCCTTGAGTTTTATGAAGCACATTTATTTTAATTTTATTTTATATCACCACCTGAATAACATGGTGGCTGAATGTCAGACTAGAGAGAAATGTGCCATCCTCTACTGTGGGCTTTCACATAGGCTTTTTCACATTCGCCCTGTTATTGAAAAATATCTTTTGTTGGAGCCCTCATAGGGAAATGTGCTGCAATTCTGTGTAGCTGTCTTGGGTGTTTATGGATTGCTGCTTTAAGAAGTAGAAAAGTTGGCATTACTTCACAAACATAACCCTTAAGATAGGGTAATAGAAGAGGCAAGATAGCCCCTTTGCTACTGTAATGGCAGAAGCAGCATTACATTTCATGTTGCATTTGCTCATGGTGACCAGAAAGTGCTAGTTTTTTATAGGAATTAGTGGCTGCTGGGACAGGACTAACAGAAAACTTTCTTTAATACAGAGTATCTGATGCATAAAGGCAAAGGGAAGAGAGATAACATATCATCATTGTCCCGGCAGAAATCACAGGCTTCCTGGGAGTCATTGGCAGTTACTTCAAATAAAATTAGTGGGTAGGAGCTGTATTGACTTCTGGCCGGTCTGAACGTGAACATGTTGGGTTACATTTTTATTTTGATAAGGTTGCAGAGACTTTGCCAGCATCTGACAATGTTTTAAGGGAAACGAGGCTTAAAACATTTACACAGATACACTCTGTGTTTTCATTGCAAGAACAATGTTGTTTTGCAGGTGCTTCCTTGGGATGGTGATTTCTTTGCTTTCAAACTTGCACAGCGAATATTTCTAAGTATTATTGACTTTTTTTTTTTTTTCTTCTCTGAGTAGCTACCTGATTACATAATCCAGCTTTCAGTTTACAAAGTCACGTTACTCGGTGACAATGTCTTTGTGGGGTTTATGTTCCTTTTCCATGGAAGTATCCTGGAAAGGACAACATGGGAAGGGAAAACTCACAAGGAAATGGCTGTATGTTCAGAATAAAACAAGTATCTATCTGTCATACTTAGTCATATTCTGTGTACTTATATATTATTTGCATTTTTTTACAAAGTAAATGTAATGTGCAGGTTTTTAACCTTTGGAAAGAAGATGTTTAAAATGCAGACTGAAAAAGCAATATGTAATGTAATGGCTCTTCTACAATAAAAAAGATTAGATATTATTATGATTCAAGAGAAAAACCCTTGGTATTTCAGCTTCCCAGTCTACAAGAGTTACCGCTGTTAAGTGTGTGGGTGACCAGCTGCAAATGTTCGCCACATATGAGAAAGACAATCTTTTTTTTTTTTTTTTTTTTACATATTACCTATCCTTTTCAGTGGCATTTCAGACATAAATATATAAAATGTTACTGGATAGTAAGGTAGCTAAATGCTGTATGTATAGTAATTGTGGAAAAAAAAACAAAACCACAAAGGATAGAGAACAGGAGATGATACATTAGGAAGGACATCGGAGATGTGGAAAACAGAAACCCAAATTATGTAATGAGACGTTATTCCATACAAGAAGGTCTGTCTCCTCAGACTTGCATCTTTATTCCCCATGTTACGTTCTAAAATCTCCAATTACTTGTATATTTTGGTAAACACTTGACAGTTCCTCCTCTGTGGCCCGACTACTATTATTTGGATGGACTTAAGTAGGAAGCTGTAGTAGAGAGACCTTGAAAGAGAAAGTAATTTTACTTGTGATTATTCTGTTCCATCTTTTTATTTAGTAGTAGTCCAAATATCTACAAAAAAAGAGCAACAGCAGATGCATGGCCTGGAAAAAAGTATACTTGCATGTAATAAACTGCAATATAGTAGTCACTGGTAACTTTTTAAGGCCATTGCTTTTAAAATTTTAGCAAAACCAGTATGTATAAAGACAGATATTCAAGCGAAATTGTATACCATATTTCTTCTGACATATATGCTTTTTCAAATTGTTTATATGTTTGTGGAAGAGGAATTTAGCCGTATATTTTGAGGAGCTACTGTTTAGAAGGCTCAGTCCCAAATTCCCTATAATACATGATCATGTGCTACACTCCAAGTATAGAACTGACTTCTGAGTATTGAGAACGGTAGCAAAAGATTAGCTATTTCTGAGCTTCCAGAGGTGAAAAGAAAGCTGGTTAGATTTTTTTTTTTTAAACTTCCATTTCATGCTTTCATTTCACATGAGATAAATATTAATAAAATCCTTGTTAGTTGAAAAAGAAAGCACCAAATTCTTTATTCAGAGGCACAAAGAAAAGGCGTATGGGTATGTTGGTAAAGCATATGGAGACCCTTATGTAAAGACAAAACAAAAGCAAAATAGAGTTACTGGCTGGACCCCCGAGGTGCAGCACATAAGAGCGTTTGATGGAATGTTGCCAATTCTCTTTTCTTCTGAAGAACAAAAGTTCCTTTCTATCCTAAACAAGTAAAAACAAATAACGCAGACAGTATACATCTGGTAGCAGCAGAGAGTTGCACACTACTTGAAACTCTGTCTTTGTACTCGTTACTTTCACTCAGTGCTCCGAAAGTAGTGACCTTAAAAGTTCGTGGCAATTACTGTATTACACTAGTTGGTTTATTCCACATGAGTGCAATGCACTTTTTTCTCAGGTTGTGTATCCGCAATATACAAAGATTGCCACTGTACGAACCTTCTTTCTCTTAACAAAGATCTTCACCCTGAAGTGATGTTTTCCCACTGTAGTATTTAAGTACATTTGCAAATAAAACTTCACTGGCTGAGCCCAGAAACATAGTTTAATACATTTACTGTTTCTCTAAATTTTATGCAAATTTCTGGTAATTTTTACTTCTTTAGTAATGCTTTGTGTTTCCTCTTTTCATTTATGGCAGCCATTTAGACACACCAGCTGTGCAAAGGTAAACATGTACTTTAAAAAATTAAAACATTTATCTTTTGCTGAACATAGTATCTATTAATAGCTTGCTCTGAAGGTATTTGAATCAACCTCTGGGATCTGCTATAACTGACACATACTGTCATTACTAAATTAAACATGCCAAGAACTGTTATGGCATATCCATACACTTGTAATACATTTTCACACTCTTTTCATGTCCTCCAAAGCAGAGGCAGCATGGCTGTAAGCAGAATGCCTAGTAGGAACAGTCTCTAGTGTATACTAACCCCTGAACCGTGGCAGGAAATTGTTAGGGAGCTCACTGGTCATCACAGCCCAAAAGCATATTCCAGTGATTTAATATCAGAGACAGCTAAGGTTTGGTACCCAGGAATGTTCCTTGGCACAGTAAAAATTACTACTGTAGGTATAATGAACAAGTACTTCTAATAAGTCTTTTTCTAAGTTACTGCTGTCTCTCTATTCTGAGTTGTTTTTAGGGAATATTGCTTGGAAAGAGACCTCCTCACTAAGCGTTACCCCTTTTCAGAGCACACGCACAGACTAGAACTCATGTGCCACTGTTTAAACATCCACATTGTTTAAAGGAAAAAAAAAAGTCATCCTCTTTGGAGATTTTGAGCTATGAGAACTTTCCAACATTGCTATCTAGTAGATGGCTAATGAATTGTGTTGAATTTTTTTAAAGGTTGAGTACTCAGCAGCAACCAATAAAGATGTCTTGACAGCTTCAGGTTCTTTTGACAATAATGGTTGCTGTTATTATTATATCTTTTTATGATATCCTGAAAATTAACTAAAAACTCCATAATGATTACTGTTGCAAATAATTAGAGTTTCTTTCTTGCAAAAGAATAGAAACTACACTCCAGCTCCCAGTATATAACTGGGGTTAAGTTCTGAAATCTAAAGACTGTATTTGGGAAAGCTGAATAGTTGCCATATTCTTCTACACTCAGATATTACATCCTGAAATATATCTTTAAATTACGGACTGCAGTGAAGTAGGAGCATGCATGGACGTGAGGGGAGAGAGAGGGTGTTAGACCCCTAAGGGGAGCTGCATACCAGAAGCAGCATCACTCAGAGCTGTGGCTAAGACACATACGGTGTCTGTATGGGCACTGTGACAAGACCTTTGCAGCACCATTTCTACATCAGCTGCAAGCTGTTTCAAACTCACAGCTTCATCTCAGTTCTGCCCAACCTAGTACATGTGAGACGTGCTTCTGTGCCCAGCGTCTCCCAAGCTACGATGATGTCCTGCAGGTTTGAAGGAAGGCACTGGCCTTCCTTTCAGTCTGTGATCCACATACTAGAGGCAGAAGCTTGTACATCTGCCTCTTATCTTGGAGACTGCTGCACTGTGCTGTAGCTGTCTGTACTTCCTAGTGTAGCCCCATACTGAAGAAAGTCCTGCTAGAAGGCTTCTTGTCTTCCCTCCCCACGTTTGGAGAGGACTGGCACAGCCCATCTCCTCTTGTGTGGTCAGGCTGTGCACACATCCGTTGCATGAGGCCTTGGAAGAAGAGAAAGTTGGTCTCTGCCTGCAATGCATCTCAGGTTCCCGTAGTGTCTCATTTTGGTTTCGGAGAAGATCTATGAATTACGTTGTTAAACGTAATTCATTAGGAAGGCAGTTTACCATGGATAAGTGTGTCCAGCTGTTAGTGTGAAACAAATAGACAGGCGATGCTTGGCCCCAAGCCGTGACTGAAGAGCAATTGAGCAACGCATGCTACATGTCACAATTTGTTTTGCCATTTGTTGGATGTAATTCCTCTGATATGGAGAATTCATCTTCTACCCCCACCTCTCCTTTTTTTAAATGGCAATAGAATTTAAATTGAGAACAGTTTCCCAGACAACCTTAGTGTTCCTTAAAAGCTGAAGATGTTTCTGCTGTTTACTGTAAATGGGGTGGAAAAAAATCTTAAAAAGCAAGCAAGCTGTTTCCTAGTTTATGTCAGTCATCTTAGAGATTTGCTGTGATTAGATTCAAAATCCATAAATGATCTTTACTTTTATTGCCTATCAGTTGCACCAAACGGGGTTGCATTTTTTGCCTCTGAGTATTCTTAAATGCCAGATTGATAGAAACAAATGCAGAATATCTTTGCTCAGAAGGATGTACTAAAAAACTTTGAAAAGAAATGTTGAGAACATAGATGCAGTCTGGAGAGTGAAATTCTGTGGCAGGTAGAGCAATTTCTTCTTTTTCTTCTACACCCCCTGATTCGATCACGTTGATAAGGGTCTATGTTATGCTACGGCATTAAAAGATTAAAATATTTTGGGGACTTTATGCAGAGTGTCCCTGCAAGGAGCAGACTGTCTTTTCAGCCATGTCTCTGTAATCCTATAGAGCAGGGTTTGAGGTGTAGGTCACGATGAGCAGGGGAATATCAGGAAAACTGGTAGGTCTGCTCCTACACAGATTTAGCAGCCGTTCTGCAGTGAATCTGGGCATGGGAGAGACCAAGGGGCTGCTACTCTGCAACGTGGTTAAGGAAGGAAGATAACTTTCATCCTAGCTTTATTGCTAGCAAGTATTTCTGCTAATAAATGTTTTTGTCCCATGGCAGTTTAAATATGCCACATTATTAAAAGGCACATAAGAGAAGAACAGAAAAGCTGGAAATTACAAGACTGCCTAGGCGTGAAGGCAATTTTCCAGAAGACTTACATTGCTAATACATTCAAATCTTTCTAATATGATGCTGCATTTAGTATTTTTTTTAAAACTTCTGCCAATTCAAATTATTATGATATTGGGATGAAAAAATGAAGACTGTTTCAGTGTCTGATATTATACCAAGCAGTAGGTAGCAGTAGTGTTTCCTCTACAGGTGTATAAATAATTTCTTTTAAGGCTTTGACCGTTGGGTAGGTTTCACCGTAGGTTTAGTGAACAAACCCTACCTATTTCTGTAGTACAAGATGGCTACATCAATTTGAAAGTACATACTGTCACAGTATAAAGCTCCTTCTATTGAATGCTCAAATAGCAGCTCTGGCTGACTCCTAACCCTTTGAGCTCTAAGTTTGGAACCTTATGTCGTGGTCCCTTAATACAAGTAGTTTGCATTGTTACTGCTTTCTTTCTGCTCAGTGGCATATGATGGTGGTGAAGGCTGTCCACCTGTTAGTCCTCCACGGCAGAGGTACTTTTGTGGTTTGGCCATGCTAGGCCCCTAACTATTGCTAGTTCCTCAAAGACATTCTAGGTGTGCAAGCATCATCTTCAGAAGTTAGTGATTCTCTGTTGTGCTTGCTATTGGAGATGAATTTTACTATTTAGACAACAGATGATGGATTCCAGGTATGGTGAGGCATTTTCAGACAGTTTCATAAATCAGCCAGAATTTCTCACTTGTACATACACAGTTTATTAGAATATTTGGTTCTACAAACACTCCTCAGACTATTTCCCGGTCTTCTGGGTGTGACCTACAGGTATTAGTTGGGTGGGTTTATGTAGGTAAGGCCTCATATTGAAATAAAACGTAACAGTAGGTTAAAGGAAAAGACATTGGAAGTCAGCAAAAGGTAGTAATTTCTGTTATGGAAGTACAAGGTCAGATGCAACAGTTGACATCTCACACCAAGTAGCACCATGGTCTGGCAGCACTGCATGTTCTACAGAAGGATTTTGAAAGGCTCAAACTAATTCTCTATGCAAGCAGGGTATTCACTATCAGTTTTACTGAAGCAGAACATCGTGGTTACAATTTTTTGTCCTTTCTCATTAATCTCTATTTGGGTTTTTTTTTGGTAATTTTTAATTTTGACAGCAATAATAATTAAAATTAACTTAAGGTATGAATACAACATAGTCCTACAGCTGTACTGAGATAACGGGGAAATACTATTTTAGATATTTTAAAATTTAATCATACATGCTTTTTTTTCTTCCTTCTTCAAATTAAAAAGGTGCTAATTTCCATGTTGAAATGCTTTTGTTGTGTTAAATAATTTTAAAGTATACTTTAAGAATAACTTTAAATCCTGAAAATTTAATAAGTAATGTGAATGATGGTAATAGTAATGGAAATGCAGATTTGAGATAATATGCTTGCCTTCAAAATCAAAGGTTCAGTTTTAATCAGCGTTAAAATAAGAAAACTTCCTGAAAGGGCCCTGTGATATGTCTTCATTGGTGTACATGTGGAGAGCCTGCTGATATCAGTGGTTCATGAACTGCGAATGGTCCCACGAGTTCTGGTAACTTGAGGTCTTAATCTCCCAGAGTGGTATCTTTAATTTCTATTGTTGGGGGTATAAGTGTGTGCAGAGAGGCAAGGAACTAAATATTCAATGAGCAATTTCATCCTCCTTTCAAGGAAATTGATCTTTTTATCACCAAGTGATTTCTGAATTTTTCATTCTGTTAATCAGGACAGTAGATTATTTTTGCCTTTCAGAAAGATTCAGACACGTATGCCTTAATTTTACAGTGTTGTTTTTCAGAATGGAAGTTGCATTTAGCACCTCTGGTTTCCTAAAGGACACATTAGGAAGATATTTGTATGTGTTTAGCAAAATGCTCAGTCATTCAAGACTAGTAATCCTAGGCTATCAGAATTATTTTTGACAGGCAGAATTGCAGGTGATTTAACATTCAGAAGTACCAAAATGCCGAAAGGGAAAATAGATGTGAAAAAAAAAATAATCTTAAGCATGAGAGTCGTTTTGTAGAGTTACGATGATCTAGAACTTTGTCACACTAAATGCCCTTAAAAAGCTGAAGACTTGAGCTCTCTGCCTTCCTTCAGCCTTCACATAGATGCTGTCCGGCTAATATGAAGCATATCCTTAAGACTCAAAAGTTGTCACATCCTCCAGCCATGTAGTGCTCCCACTTAAAAAGCTTCAGCAACTTGAAGAAGATTCACTAGCTTTAACAAATTGAAGGGAGCTTGGGAGGAAGATTAGTAGTAAAATTAATTAAGATTTTTACAGCTCCTTCTTACCACTACCATGGCCGTATGTGCGTTTTATGCCTCTGACCTTGCAGCTTCATAAAAGGATGTTTACTTTAGGAATGTGCGATAAACCATGTATTTGTAATTCTTTATAAGTATTAGTTTTTGTGAAAAAAAATGACAGTGCATTATTTAAAATGAAAGCAATTCACTTTACATAGAAAAATGTAATTATCAAAGAGATGAGAATTGCACTTGGTTGTTAGTTTGCTGTAGATTTTTAAAGAAATTATAATAATCTAAACCATATGGAAATTTATATCCTTCTGCTATAAAACAGCTGCACTTTTCATAGCTAGTAAAAATTATGCATATTTTATATTTGTCAGATTAACTGCTGGGTTTGGGTTTTGTCAGAGCTGCTGTTACAAGATAAGACAAGTATTAAGTTCATCTTTTTAGAGCTCACTCTGTTATTGCTACTGTTATTATTCTTTTCTTTTTTTCCCCCTTTTCCACTCCCTTTTCTCACTGTAATCATTCCCACCCCATCTCCAAAGATCTTTTTTTAAACAGGCTTAGATCTGTTGTCGAAATTGGTGAGTAAACTTTTCAGGTGATAGTGTGATGCTTCTGTGCCTTTGCAGTGGAGCAAAGTTATGAAAGAGTAAATGTTTGATATTGAAGAGTAGGTGTTTTAATGCCTGATTTTTAACATTTTTCCGAATCCTTACCTTTTCGTACTTACGCCCTGTCTACCCATTTTGTATGTCTTCTGTGTTATTAACTCTGAAATAAGAGTGAGATTGCTTATCTGATTGCTTATTGTTCTGTAAGCAGTGGTGTTTTCCAAACATGAGAGCAACACTATAATGTTTCACAACAGGACACTGATTTTAGAGGGCAGTCTTTCGTATAGCTCTTTCAAGGAAATGAAGTTTGTGCTTGAGTTACATGCAGGGCTGAGCGAAAGGTGTCTCACTAGGCTACACTGGCTCCCCATAACCTCAACCTCCCAGGTCCTCTAGCTAGACAAATGTGCGGACTGACTGCACAGGGTATTAACTCTGGATCTTGTTCAGGAGCTCTGTGTGTTATATCATCCTATGAAAAGCAAGCAGCTGATGCCGAGTAATAAACACCTCGTTCCCACTTTGCATAGGAGAGGTGGGAGTTCTCTGTTTTCTTCCTTTCTCTCTCTGCAGCTGCTCCCCTTCCCCTCCATTTCAGACTGTGAAGATACCTTCTTGAGTGCTGATACTAGAAAACCTGACCAGAGGTTTCAGGTTGCTTCCATTTATCTCCACTGATGTAGATGAACTTAATTTTAAATGATGAGTTATTTCAGTTACTCAGCCTTTTCTGCCTGCTTGTCTTTAGAAAGAATCCTTAACTGTCTTGGCTATACATACTGTAATTATTGTTTTCTTCAAGCTTATTATTCATTGGTTTAAAATAGAAAATCATTTGCTAAGGGAAGAAGAAATCTCAGTATGTCTACTGTTAATCTGGATGTTTTTTCCCATCTGGTTTCCTAATAATGATAGGTTGTGAAAAAGGATGTTTATATTTACAGCTGTAATGAACTGCATGATCACATGAAGAACTGGTAGGGGCCTGCTGGGGATAATTCAGGAAAGAGGAAGTGAGACGCAGAACATAAGTGCCGAACACTGTGTAATTAGAAAATCTGCAGCACATTCTTACAAACTGTGACCACTCATCTGCGCTGCATATTTGTCCTTAAAGATCTGATCCTGGGAGATATTGACCATGATGCTTGCAGGGTACGGTTCTCATTGATATTAGTGGGAACGGAGGGCATATGTCACCTTGCATGAACATATGCTCAGAGGGGTAGTATCAGTTACCTCCCACCACGTGAGTGCCAGCTTTGATCCATCACAGTGCAGTTCCCCAGATGTGTCCTGGGTCAGATCTCTGTGCTCAGGCAGTATTGTTCACCCAGAGGGCGAGCATCCTATATCACTTTCATACCCCTTCCTATACCTGGGAGACTATTTGAGGCAGCACAGCTCAATTACTGCAGTAACAGCCCTCGGGGTTTTGTGGGTGGGTCTCTGCATGTGAGTTGTGAAGGGGTAGTTACTTTTTAAAAAGAAGAAAAGTGGTCAGAGGAAGAAAATACAAAACTTAATTCTCCTTCTGGAGGAACTGCAGGCTGATGGACTGTTTCACTCAACTCTGTTAAAAGTGCCCAAAATATATTTACACCACCTT
Source organism: Charadrius vociferus (assembly GCF_000708025.1). Lineage (NCBI taxonomy): Eukaryota > Metazoa > Chordata > Aves > Charadriiformes > Charadriidae > Charadrius > Charadrius vociferus. The sequence continues at coordinate 2,622,141 of NW_009647025.1, forward strand.
ATTGATTATCATGACAAAAAATACACAGGAGGAATTTTGCTGGGGGCAGAGACAGCACCAGAATGTCTGGCAATTATATTACCATTTAAAAAAAATGATCTTCACCGCTGCTTTTAATCAGTATCTTTAACAAAGTTGTTTGTTGAGGAGGTGTGTGTGTTTGTGTCTGTCTCTTCCTTTTCCTTCACTTTCCACATTGTAATGGAAATGCAGGATGCCTGTGTACAATCTTTCACCTCTGACAGCATGTACTGCATGCTGCACACAGCTGTCATGGTAATGACAAGTCTGGTGCACCAGGATAATTGGGTACTTGAAGAAGATTCATAAGGCAATATGCTGCACAGTACTGTGTTGTGCCCTGGGGCAAGGGGAAAAAGAGAGAGGGTACCAGGGAGAGCGGGGAGTCTTGTTGTGAGCAATGATAATCTAGTAATGTGATTTTGTTTGCCTATGAAGTGGTTTCCTTCATGCCCACCTGCCCCACAGAATTACGTTAAGGGTTTCAAAGTTGGTTTGTACTTCGTAGGAAATTAGGTTCCATTTTATAAGTAATGGAATTGAAATATCCCAGTGGAGCAAAGGAGGTGAGTGTTGTCACAACGCTGTGGCTCTCCGTGAGAAGTAGTTCGGTGTCAAACCACACTATAATCCTGCCATCTGACAGCTCATTATTAAGAAACAACAAGAACTGACTTTATTACTGTACACTATAGTTGGCTTAGCTGCAAATTAGCATCTTTTGTTCCCTTGTGACAGATTCTGTCTGCTTCGCTGGCATCTGTCATGAGGTGTTAAAGGGGAACATATTTTTAGAGTTTAATGTGATAACAATTAACCTCTGATCTCTTTTTCTGATACGTCTCCTTTTTCATTATTGTTGAAGTTACTTGTCTTGGAGTAAAGATGAAATGCTTGGAGACCATGTATTTATGCGCACTGATACTGATAGTCTGTGTAATGCTCTATTAGATGTTTAACAGATTACTCATTAAAATTTTTATGATTGCTTCTCTCCAGCTAAAGGAGATGAAATGTTGGTCACCACTAAAAGCAGGAACCTAGGATTCAAACCTTCCATCTGAATCTCTGATTTGTTTCTGCATCCTTGAACAAGTCGTTTAATCTCTTGGTATGATGAAGGTAAAAGCCGTGGTACCTCATCAGCATGTTGAGAAATCTACTTAATTACTGTTTATATAGCACTTGGGTACCTGTGGATGACTTGTGGCAGAAATATGAAGTACTGATAGGTTGGAAAAATTAAAAACTGACAGTATTGTGTTGCCTGGAGAGTTTTTTGTGGTATCATACAAACAGAATTTTCATCCAAAAAAATAAGTCGTTAAAAAATGAGATCTAGAATGCAACTTATACTGCAGATAATATAATGATACCCGTGTAACACAATACCAGCACTTGTAAACAAGAGCTGACTTGCAGTTATGTAGAGGAAGGTCATGTGCCTGAAAAGCTTTTCCAGCATCACCAGTTTTGACTATTACAGAAAATGAAATGTGTATCAAGGCATCCTTATCTTATTAAGAATAAGGAGGTTGACATAAGCCACAGAGGCGTGCTGGAAGAAGCGCTCTTTAACTGCCTAAATGGTGAATTAGGCTTAGCTTCCTTTTCATACATCTTTACAAAGAACTTTTTACAAAACACATTTATTGTTTTGTTGATACCACCCTTCGGGAGCCTAAGTTACCCTTCAAGGAAATTAATTTGCTGAGTTTTTAATTTTGCAGTAACATATTCAAGAAGTAGTCTAGAAGCCAGTGTGCTATCTTTATATATCCTCTGTTTCTGGCAGACTGAGACTATGTATTTTGAGTGTGTTCAGTCTTTGTCTGAACAGATGCTTCCCTTCATTTCCCCTCATTCCTCTCATCAAAAAAAGATCTGAGCTTTTTTGCTGCATTCCTACCCAAAGATGCCTTTATATTTTAGCCATCCAAGGAGGACTGTCTTTGGACAGTCCAGATCCCATTGGCTTTAAGTGAAACTTCTAGGCGTGATCCTGCAAGGTGCAGGGCGCTGCCACCGCGCACTGTCCTCAGTGGGAGGTAATGGCTCTTCATGCCCTCAAAAGGGTCATACTGCTTTGCAACATATTACTATTTTAATAATTGTAATATAAATTGATAAATTAAAAGGCAGCATACAGGTGGGAGTCATGAACTATTTAGCTGCTGAGTCGCTGTGTTAGCTTTGCATTTTGATGACTTCTGATTAAACCATTTTTGTTTTTTAAGTATTGAAGTGGATAACCTCACAGTAGTCCACACTTTATTGGCCTAACTAGCATTGTATGCCACTCCCTCAGAAAACTCATAATGCATATGCAAACTCTAAATACATAAGACCTTTGATCAACAGCGTACTGTCTTGGCAATATTTTCCTGAGAATGGAATATAATTTGTTTTCACTCCTCTGAGAGCTGCAGACCTAAATTATCTCTTTGGATGTTATTTTCAGTGCAGTGATGAATCACAAAGGATTATTTTTTGTGATAATACCTCTGAAATCTCTAATGCCCAATCTTTATTATTTGTTAGCAGCAAGATGATTCAGGCTATACTGTGTGGAAGTATGCCTCTATTTTCTGACTTTTGAAGGCACATAATGCAGGAAAATTTCACTGCCCAACTTACAGCAACTTACAGTCCCATCTCGATTTATGGAAAGCTCTGCAACTAGATTTTTTTTTTGTTTTGTTTGTTTGTTTTAATTCAGTTTCCCTTCTTTAAAAACAGCAGGACTCAACCGTAGGTTCACTTAGAAACAAATTACTTAGTTTTTTCAGTAGGAAGATGAGTTCTAGCACAAATTAAATATATTGTAAAGAACTTCTTGTGTTACAGATGAAGGAGAAGGTCAAGTAAAGAATTAAATTTGTACCAAATCAGACACAAGTCCATTACACTATTTTTTATGCTGTGAACTAAGGAGTAAGCTTCAGAAAGTATCATGGTTTCACAGAATGGCCAGGGTTGGAAGGGACCTCTGGAGATCATCTAGTCCAACCCCCCTGCCAGAGCAGAGTCACCTACAACAGGTTGCACAAGATGGCATCCAGGCGGGTTTTGAATGTCTCCAGAGTGGGAGACTCCACAACCTCTCTGGGCAGCCTGTGCCAGTGCTCTGCCACCCTAAAAGTAAAGAAGTCCCTCCTCATGTTAAGATGGAACTTCCTATGTTCAAGTTTGTGCCCGTTACCTCTTGTCCTATCACTGGGTACCACTGAAAAAAGACTGTTCCCATCCTCTGGCACCCTCCCTTTAAGTATTTATTTGTCCTCTTAGAGTTTGTAGGGTTTTTTATTCTTACCCCATTGGCTTTAATTCACTTTAAAGGATCTTCCATGGGATTGTATCTATGCAACTGAAAGCTCATTTTACTCCATTATTGCACAGAATGATAACCTGGGACCTTAATTCGTTTCATGAATATGCTGCAGGTTGGTGATGACAGCAGTCAGATAACCAAAGCCACTTACAAAAAGAAGTAAAGTCAGTGGCCTGGACTTCTAGCTGCCCAAAAATGCTTGGTTGCAGCTTCTGATTCTGATGAAAGTCTGTGCCAATGTGGGCCTAGTACAGTCTTTTTTTGAGTCTGTTTTGTATATAAATTGTCTACAATACTTAGTAACTAACAGAGCCCTGACCATGGGTTTTTTTTGTTTCCTTTAACATAGTTGTTATATTGGGTGATAGAGAGGTTAAGGTTAGATATGCCAGATGGGATGATCTGCCTACAATCTGTCCCTATTGACCCGCCTAAAAGGCAGGATGTTGCATCTGAGGATTTGACCCAGGTTAGTTAAAGTAGTAAGACTGAGCTCTGCGAAGCTATTGGGGTATGAGTGCATATACTTGTAAGGGTGGAGACCTGCAGTAGGTGGGGAAATTGTCATGTTTCAAATTTCATTTACAGGAAATGTGCATATTCTCCAAATGAATTCCCACAAATTAATTTCTCTTTTTAGTTTGAAGAATTGGGATTCTTCATCCTCACCTATTTGCATCATCTTTAAGAAGCCTTTTGAACCTCAGGAAAAGCATATTCCAGTTTAATGATACCTAAGGGATTAGATACTTTGCTTTCCATAATTCTTGCTAATTATAAATGTGCATGTGAAGAACTAAATTGTAGAACAATTAAAGACTAATACTTACAAATACTTTCACTCATCGAGTTCATCGCTGCTCTCAACAGTCCTAAGTCATAAAAAATATGGGTATAAAATACTGTTATTCACAGACTTTTATTTCTCATATGAGATTTTTGAGACCCGTTAATGCTATCAGCTAGTAATTTTAAAGGAGTCCACATTCCCTAGTATTGAATGAAAAAAATGTTAACTTTTAACCCTCAGTAGAGTATATAAAACCACAGTAAAAATTATGTTTACGCAACATGACCAATAAGTCACAAAATACTGTTCAGTAACAGCCTGATGTTTGACATTGGAATTATAGAGTTTATACACATACCAAATTCTCTAGAAATAATAATCGGTAATTAATGGTTTCATTTTAATATCAACTAAAGAGAATCATGAACGGTTGGAATGAGAGAACCTATTTTTAATAAGTGAGTACATCTTTTAAGTGCTAATTAATTCATTACTTGTTCATCTTTCACCATTCATCTCTTTTTTTCTTTCTTTTCTCTTGAAGACCATTGTTACAGCACCTTTTTGCTCAGTGCCTTGAGTTTATATGCAAAACTGTCAGATACTCAGATTGGCCTGCATTTTAAAAATTATAAATGTCACATTCATTTGGAGGAAGCTCTTCAGTCTTCCTGTGGTTGTGTTTTATTTATTTATGTATTAAAAACAGTCATAATGATCCTTGTTTCCCCACTCCACAGAAAAAGCAGTTAACAAAGGAATTAAGGCCTTAAGGATGGCAAGGAATTGCCCTTAAGCCATAAACACAGGTAGGTCTTCAGCATTATAGGCCAAGAAAATCTCTGAATTCTATTTCCATTTTTGCAGAGCCTGTAGGATCCCTAGTAGAGACTTCTTTTGTTGTGACTTTAGCTCCCTTCTCACCTTTTGCAGTCTGCTCCCCATGGTAGGCTGTTAGCAGCTTCAGTAGGGGAGAGCCTTATAAAGTCTTTCTTGCTGCAGCTACTACAAGGTATAAGCCACTTGGGGGGCTCTTCAGCATAATCAACTGGGATGTCCATGGAAATCAGATGATATATTTATCATGGTAACTGCTCCTTGGCTACTGCAGCTTCTGTCCTAGATACGCCTGTGATTCACAAGGAATGGTAATATCACAAACTAATGATAAAAGGTGCCTAAGGAAGAGCTCAAACAGAGCAGTGGTTCCTCTATCTTTTGTCACCCTTATTCTACTCATGTAGGTTTAGTTGATCTGGTGGCTTGCTTTCTCTTGAGTTATTTCCTTGAGACCATTGGGATCAGTGTCCAGAAAGCAGCAGAACTGTAACTGAGGTATGAAAGTAATTTGATTGTCGGTGCACTTATGATGCTCTGATTCAATCTTTTGTATCTGAGTGGTTTTTAGGATATACAGGAGCAGGACAGGAAAAGGTAGACAAGCAACCGTTCTGAGGCATTAGTTTAAATTTTGGTTATATTTTTGACATGCCAATATGCTGTGAAAGAATAGAGAGTTGCTCGTCAGGGGAACTAGCACATTCTTTTATGTAGGTTGAGTCTTAATGTGACCAGATTGACAATGCTGAAGAAGCTATTTAAAAGTGAGACACAACAAAGCACCACATAATTTAAAACAATATTATTGGAAACAATGAAGGTAAATGCGATTTGCTGGTGGTAAATTGAAATCACTGATTAAATTACATCTTTGGCTAATAAATTCACTGGGGGAAGAGTGCACAGCAAGTGCCAACACGGCACAGCCCTAAGGCATAAATAAAATTTACCTAATTGATGGCAAAGATAGAAAAGAAGCAAGTGGTTTGTTAATGTGCTTACAAAGAATTCATTATGGCTGGTGGGAAAAGCTCCTCCTCTCTGCATGCTTCACTGCACAAGGCAACCCTGGTGTCTGTCCCCTTTACCCTCCTGAATTTGTTGCCTTAAAGTTTCTCATGCATGTGGGTTCTTTTGAGGGGGTACAACAGGTATCTGTGAGATACTCCATTCTTACTGGTTAAATTGACGCTTGAGCGTCTTTAATTGCTTTCATAATTTTTCTCTGTTGCTGAAGAAGCCTTGAGTATTTTACTAGGAGATGTCTTTAGTTAGTGGAATGAGTCAGGGTCCCAAGCTGATTTCAAACCTACCTTGCTCAATATAGTGAATGAATTCCTGACGCAGCTCTGGTGGGGAACTACAGTTGTTTCTAGTCAGTGCAATTGCCTCTAGAGAAGGATGGGATTGCACCCTTCAAAGATGCATTCCCTGGAGTGGACATCAGATTAAAGTCAAGTTTCAGTCTGATGACTGAGCAGCCACTAAATGTCACTCAAAAACTGTGGCATGGAAATTATCCTTTCTTTGTAAAATACTGTGTAGTATCCTTGGTTGCTGTTTTGGGCTATGTGAACATGTGATTTGCAAACGAATGCTTAAAAACACCCTTTATGGCATGAAAAAAAAGGGAGTCTGATCCTGCAGCCTTTGGGATTTATCTCTGGGAGAAGTCAGTGGGAATTTGGATATCACAGTTCTTCAGTTCTGTACTAATACATCTTTTAGATCAGAGTCAACTCTAGCACAAACAGGTAAGCATCGCTGCAGATACTGTGCTGTCTCATCTGCTGCTCTTTATGGTTATGTTCTGCTCTCAGTGTCACTGAGTAAGACTCTTGGGTAACTCTGCTGCATTTAAGGAATTTATTCCTCTACACATCGCTGAACAGAACTTGTCCTGCTACCTCAAGCTGACAATTAGTAAGGATCTAGTCACTTCACAGAGGTTATATTGTGCTGCTTCTTTGAGATGGGACTTTTGTGATTGATATTCACAAGCTTAAGCATAAATATGCATGTTCAAATAATGGCAGGAGACTTCAGCTTCTGTTGAAGTCCCAGAAGCGTTTTCAGTTCCGTAGTTAAAGGCAACCGCATCTCACCTAAGACAAAGTGTAAAAGAATATAAAAGTGTTACAAATGCAAGTAACTGTTGCATTTGAAAAAAATAACAAAATGCAGTTCAAACGTGACAGTGATAAACTCCGGCTAGCACTAGCAGTCTGTTTTTTCATTCTTCTTTGAAAGTTTGGAGCTGCAATTTAGTGGGAAAACCAAGTCATCTTCTCTCATTGAGGTAGAAGGGGTAATGGCTCAACTTTTCCTATCTCAGTAAGTTAAGAAAAGAGGCAAAAATTGCCTTACTTGAAATGATTGTGTAGTTCTCCAGAGACAAAATGACTGAGCAATCATGATAACCTTATTGATTTATTTTACCTGCCTTGTTGAGTGGACACGTCATTCAAATGAATGCTAGTCAGCATTGCACAATCCTTTGAAGCATGGTGCTGATTTTATTTTTTTTTCATCATGACATGCAGCTACAGGCACTGATGAGTTTGTAAAGAGAAGCAAGGTGACTATTAGGGAAAATGATTGTAGTGAATGGGAGACTGGAGTAGGAGGAAACTCACTCTTTTTTTTAAAAAAAGCAAAACATTTTATACTTAATAAGTGGGACAGCCTATGTTTTCATCTCCAGATGACAAATTTTATTTGCTGTTGCAGCATATTTGTCTCTAACCTAGCTCATAGATATGTCTATATGCAGATTGTGGCCAACAATATTCAATTTTGAGTGCAAGAAACTAAAATGATATCGAAACAGCTAAAATATCTTTGTCCCGATTAAGGTTCCGGCAGCCTTTACTAGAGCCATTACTTACCACCTCTGAAAAGAGTTTCTTTTGCAGGGATGGCTAATTGAAGTGGCTCACTTCTGAGGTAAAAATGGACATGTTTTTTATGCACACAGACATTCAGTCAGAGTCTAATGCTATATATACCACATGCATGTATATGCTGAAAGCTATCCATAACTGGATATGGAAGGCTCTTTTTCCTGATGTGTCCCATAGCGCTAATACTCAGTGGCAGAGTAGAGTGGTGGGTCCATGGCAGCCTCTAAATGTGGTATAACAGAAGAAAGCTCTGGAGGTGAAGTGAGTAAGAGGTAACTATCATTTTCTCCTTAGTCTAGAGGCTGAAGAAAAAGAGGTGATGGAGTGGCATGGCCTTTGTGGAGGGCAACAGAGCCAGCTCACACTTTGGAAATGGGTTCTGTACCTTGAGGGCCTCCATAATTCCTTGCCCAAAGCCAGCTGCCACTCTCTTATGCATGGGGAGGAGTATATTTCCCCTGAAATGAGTATAGCTGTCTCTTTAGCACTGAAATGCATTACTTACTATAAATGGCAGTGATGAAAAACCTCCTGAGATTATTGTCATGGCTATGTGCTATCGCATGCCTTGACATCCCCCGTTCAAGGGATTAGAGGTACAAAGAGAATGCTTAATGAGCTGATTAAATCAAATAAACAGATTTTTAATTCTCATTAAAAAACATTAAATAGCTACTGCTTTTACCAACAGAGGGGGAAAAAAGCCTAATAAAAATCTGCTGCTGTAATTCAGAAAATTTAAGGCAGTGTTTGTATTAGAAATATTGGGCAAATGTAAGTGCATCTTGCTGAATGTTGCAGACCTTTTGCATTATAAGCAGCAAAAATGACAAGGTGCATTTTGTATTAATCAGTCAAAATGCAGAAAGTAAAATCTAAAACCTCGTAGAGCAGCAGAGGATATTCCTCAGGGGCTATTTCTGTGGAATTGCCTGACTTTTGCCACTGCACAATCCAGATATCCAGCTATTGATTTAAGTCTAATTATATGCTTTTTAGTAATGCTTTACATGTGTATTAGAACAGGTTTCGGGAACGGAGTAAGGCAGTTGAGAAACAGAGGTGAAATGCAGGGGTAATCAGGAATTGAGGAAGATAAATTCAGAAATGTCTTCGAATTGTGAAACAATTTTGTGCTTATGTGATGGGAGAATCACACAATCAGAAAGCCATTTTATTGCAGGCATAAACACATGTTTTGTTAGCATTTTTGCTATTATAAATGAATACTTATTTTGCTCACTATTTGGAGCCCTCTAAAAGCAGAATTAATATGTTCATTTAGTTTGCTTGTAAAATTGTAAAATGTACTGAAGAAGGGCAACTGATTTTCAGACTTGAACAGACAGAGAGACAGAAGGGAGGAAACAGGAAAAAAGGACTGGGAAGAATGAGATGAATACCATCTTGGCTTGTCCGTCTGGTTTCTTCTTTCCTTCGACCATCTTCTTTTCATCCTCCTCTTGGCCATCTGCTTTGTTAGCAGCCCCCACGGGTGCTGGAAAGATGAGCACGTATAGCGAATAGTTTCTGTTTACTGGAACTGGGGGTTCTCTCATTATAAAAACACCAACCACTTTTGACCACCTTCTGAACCAAATACTTCATTAAAAGTTCCATGGGAATTTAGCAAAAGAAAGTCTTCCAGTTCAAGCATAAGGTAGGCACCTGGTGGTCAAGGGCTTTTCTGCAGTCCTAACAGCTGTGGGTTTAAAGTCACTGCATTTGAAAGGTTCTTTATTAATTGAGAGTAACAAAACAAAGCAAAAAGAAAAAGTGAAACAAAGCTCTTTCAAGGCTCTCGTGTGTTACCGTGAGGTTTCTTTAGATTGAATATATGCATAGTGCTAAACATTAGCAATTGTACCTTGCAATTCTCTGTTTTGAGATTACTAAATTAGTGGTGAGCATGTTGAGGGCCAAGTAAATAATGGTTATTCCTTGAAGACCTGTTCTAGTAAAACACTTAAGAACACACAATACTAAATAGGCAAAAAGAAAGTAGTAGTCAAATAAATAAGTTAATACATCTGGAATGTATGTACAGCAAGAATGAAGACTCACTGTGTGCTTCACCAAACCCTTAGCTTGCTAATTTACACACATTTAGTAAGAACAAATAGAAATTTATTTGGATAACAGTTGCAACTCAATATTTGCAGGTAAGCTTTTACAAGAAGGGTAAGTAAAGAACTGCAAAAATAGATACTATATTATTTCCTATCCTGTCATTACTATAATAATAAAAAGAACATTTTTCCTCTTTTTGATCAGATTGATAATGATTTTCCTTAGTGAGTTGATCCTGTTTCTTTATCTTCTCTTTATTCAGAGCATGATTCATCACAAAAAAACAGTAGTAGTCTGAAGTAGGAAGAGATCGTATTTTCAGGAGAGCTTGGTGTCAAAGTTAGGCAGTTGAGAAGGTCCTGAGACGCCTGCCTGTAGCAGTGAGCACCCAGAGACCTTGCCAGTTCTGGTCGTGACTTACTTTGGAAAATAGTACAGTTTGAAAGTGGAAGGTATATTGCATACCCTCAACCAGAATTTATTCACTAGGATGACTCTTTTAAGCGTTTCCGACTCAGTACTATGAACTGTGTCAAAATCTTTGCATGCATACAGCTTCCTTATCTTTTCTGAGCAAGACAGCGGCTGAACAGTTGTTGTACTTAATAAAGTCTTTGTGTTGTATGGACATCTGACCTTGTTCCTAGATAATTTGATTGTCCTTTTTTCCAGAGTAATTATCCCCACTAAAGTTAGGCAGTCCCAAAACATAAGGAAATGAGTAATGGAGTGATACCATAGACTTTAAGTGACAAATGAGTCATGCAGATTCCATTTACAGCTCTCCTTATCAAATTCTTCTTTTCTGAGTCATCTGGTTAACTAATTGCATTTATTGTTCCCTATGGAAGAACACTACAAGGTATTGCTCAGAAAAGCTAGTGTGTACAGAGGTGATATATAGAGTTTAAAATAAATATTAGCATAATTTACAAATGTTAAGGCAGAAAAAAAGTTATCTGGTTTATCTTTTTTTCCCTTGTCAGTCTCACTCTTTATTCAGTGTATTTGGGAAAAAAAAAAAAAAAGAAAGGATAAATTATGTCTAAATTACTGCATGGAATTAAGATGTAACTGCAAAATAGGTATATTTTTCTGACTCTCTCTTTCCCATTGCCTCCCGAATGATTAACTTCTGTTTATTTCTAATTAGAAAAGCCACATCAGACTAAGCCACAAAGCATGTCAAAGAGTATGCAAATAATGTGGAGTACTTGAAAACCTAGGGCACTTTGCCTTTAAATGCCCTGCGTGGTTTATTAAACTATAATTGCACTCTCTGAAATGTCTTATTGCAATTATATCCTGAGTTATTAATTAAAAGAAAAGAAACTATAAATGGTAAAAGATAATTTTGCCTGTGAAAAGCTTTATTGAGATTTTAGAGAAGGGCATTCAGGCAAAAAGTCATTTGTGAGAAAAGCTCCCACTGAAAGAAAATTAAATGTTTCGATCACCTTCTGGGGAAGTGAACCTGCATCCATTCTCAGCAGGTTGGGAACTGTAGCTAAAATACAGTGAACCACAGAAGAATAATTGTAGGTGATAATGACAGATATTTATGCAAATTCATGAACACCAACCTATATAAGGACACTCTCATTTTCTTTAGTCACACCTTTGAGCAAAAACAATTGTTTGTTTTTAAAAATATGTCTACTTGTTGGAGTTAGCATAACATGGAAGTTGTTAATATTCTTTAAAAATCAATGCAGATGATGAAACTTCTGAGAGTATCACGAGCATTACCACTGCCTCTAGTAGAAGTGGAGGTTGTGTGCAAATCTTCAATATTTAGGAACTACACTTCAAAAGAATTAGTGTTTATTCACCTGATAGGAGTTTACTTTCCATTTTCTATGGAGTAATATGGCTTTGTTTGGTTTTTTTTTTAAATGGAATTTAATTTTATGTCGTACAGAGCAGACCTAAAATGGCTGGCTGCTAAAGTAGGAAAGAAATCTTTTATAAGCTAAACTCACTCTTGTATGACTTCTCTGTAGGAGTTTGTTTGTGATTTAATCCATCCTCAAAATGAGGGATTTCAGTTTGGCTAGAACTTCCTGGCCTAAAAGGATCAGTTTCCTGTGTCCTTTTGTGTGAGAATGCATTTATACTTTTCAGAAGTCATTGTGCTGTTGGACTGTATTGCTGAGATGGAGTTTATTGAAGCATTTGTTGGTTCTTTTCTATTAAAGCGTTCCTCCTGTCCAAGCTGCATGCTCACACATTATTACTTTGCATCTGATGTCAGAAAATAAATTTGGCAAGGTGCAGTGTGTGTTTCTGTCTACATGGACATTCTCAGTCAGACCATAAATAGGCTATGTTTTTACCTCTCTATATATAAACGTGGGAATATTCTTTTTTCTTCTTCAAAAGAATCCTACAATTAGCCGTCTTTGGGAGAGGGGGAGGAACATCCATCAGATTACTTGGTAGCTTTGTCTCCAAAACCAATTTTTCTGTCCTTCTATATACTAGCAGTAGGAGGATGGGTGCAGTGCTTCTGAAAAGATGATACCACAGTAGCTGTTTTTTCCTCTAAGCATTGTTCTGTCAGTGCAAGTCATAAGGTTGCTAACATTCAAGAGTGTTCAAGTTACGTGTTTTCAGCATATGGCTTTCATTTAATTCCAGAGAGACAGAGGAAGCTGGGTCAAGAAGTACTGGCAAAGGAGGGACCAAGAACAACTTTTAAAAGTCAGCTTTTGTGTTAGTCTTGCAGGTGTAATTCATTCTTACAGTCAAAAGGGCTGCTGGAATGAATGGAAGAGTGTGCAAATAATAAATAAATTGCACCTTAGACGGCACAGAAAGACAGCTTTTTATGATAAAAAGGCTCTAGCTCCTATCTTTTTCTTTCAGCTGTTGAGAGGAAAATAAGCTCAGGCAGTTGGTTATTTTATGGAATACTAATCAGAATATGCTTTTTGTTATACTGTGTCTTTTAATTGAGAGAACAAGAGGCAAAGAAAAGAAAATAAATATTCTTAGAGGGATTTTTATACATCTCAATGAATGAAGAAAAAGCAAATCCTCTCCTCCTGTTAGGAAAAAAAACAACCCCAAAGCCCCACCACAGAGAGGCGCAAAACTCTTTAAATTCACCTTTGTATAGTCTCTTTTTCGGAATGTGTCAGGCACAAACGCATTTAGGGTAGTAAGAAAATTTCACTGAATCTGATGTCCCAGTTTGAGAGTTGCCGGAGGAGAGGAGCACTTCTTGGAGACATGCCACTGTTAAACCCATTCATCTCTTAGGAAAAATGGAACAAATATGATTTTATTCCACAAAGCAAGTAACTGAAAAAAATAACCTGTCTGAACTGCCAGAAAATGGAGTACATCCTAGAATGAATCAGGAGCTCACTGCTTCATCTTTTATCACCAGTGATGTTTGGCAAGCTCACAAATGTAAAATAGTAAAACATCTGTATCAGGATATGACCTTATCTGCTCTCTCCCTCTGACACAGGCTGTATTTCACCTTCCATTTCTTTAATTAATTGTATTAGAGGTACATCACATTTAGGAGCTCTTGGAAGTAGCTGGGGAGAATAGCTGAGAAGTTTGTTCTGAAGTTTATTAAAAAAAAAAAATACTGTAATCATCTAATTGCTCAACACATAAGTGGTGGAAAGAAAATATTGTGCCTTTCAGCAATAGGCTATGAAGAATTGATAATGTGATGTTTGAAACCATTTACTTTTAAGGGTGAGAACACTCTTAATCAAGAATTCTTAAACCTAAATACTTCCTTGCTACTAGGTATTACAGCTGTTTTATTAAAGCATGCATACATAATATAAATATAATTTTAAAGTTAAAATCAAGTTCTCTTTTTTTATTATTTTAATAGTACAATTTGGACTTGCAGCTCTTCAGCAGGGACAGGATTTGAAAAGCTCAAAAAGTTTCAGCTGTTAATTGCTGTGAACCTACATTACCATTATTGTGAGGTTCTGAACCAAAGCATACATTTAAGTAACTATTTAATTGAAGAGTGTAAAGGCAGCACTGAAGAGACTTTGCCGTGAAGGTGTAATAAAAGTGAAGTCATAGTACTGTAAAAGGCTTATATTTTGGCACATTTATACTACTTTCAAATCCTTATAAAACTTTTGAAATAATTTTTTCAACTCTGCACATAAAGAAGTAATGAGTAATTGGATTTTCTATACTGTATGTCTGCACTGAGCTTAAGCACAAGGAGCTGTGGACTGACTGTGTAAGAATGGGAATTACTGCATCTGAATTTCCAGAGCTTAATGTGCTCAGTTCTGATGAACTGCATAGTTTATACCCCAGATTTCTGAGGACATAAGATTGTCAGTTTGGAATTAATAATTTTGAAGGAATCTACAATGACAGGAATAATATTGAAGCATAGCAAATTATTTTTAGAGAGGAATGGCAAAAACTATTTACAAAACTGGGGAAGATGGGACTTAGTCTGTGAAATATTAGGAAGTGGAAGAGCTGGCTAACAGGACATGACAGTGGATTGTATTGAAAAAGAAAACAGTGGCTTGAGGGGGAAAAAGCAGTGGAATTTCCTAAAGATTAAGAAGTTAATGGAGTTAGTCGTATTTTCATTAATAATATAGTAGCAAGTTGTGTTGCTCTGCTCATGCAGTTGACACACTAATTTAGGAGAGACTGTCAACAGAGTATTCAGATAGCGTGATGGGAAGAACCGGATGAACTTGAAGATTATAATAACAGAAATGTAATGAAATTCAAGTTTAGAAGATGCAGGATCATTCCTGTAGATTACATGTAGACCACTAAATAAAGTGGAGATAGGTCATGAGATCGGTCAGTGACGACACATTGTACTGCTTAATTTTTAGCATGGTCCCTAATTTTTAGCATGCTCCCTGATGTGGTTTTCGGCCACGCCAACTAGTCGTCTTCAAGACAATGGTCATATATGGCTCAGGGAATAGCTCCAAATACCGTTCCTGACAGCCAGTTTGGACAAGACAATATCAGCATTGGCGCCACCTAACACTCACAGGCTTTGCACTTTCAGACACTGCCATATGCATTCATACTGCACCCTTGTGCTGCACGTTATACATACTCTCCATTTTGTAGCATAAAAGTGGTGGGCTACAACATGGGGTTCTCATTATTTGAGATACTTTGAACTGAAAAAACCCCACACAATAATAGTAATAATACACATAGTAGCAATGAATAGTCATTATCATCATTGTGTCCTTGGGCCAAACAGGTGCCAAATATGCCCAATCTTAGACCCTAATGCTGTGTAGTGTGTACGTGGCTTTGGGGATAGAGAATTCCTGGGACTTGTTTTCTTCAGCCTTATAGGCTATCAGTTTCTGCACTGAGGTGCCCCCTTCAATCACAAATGTAACAAGTCAGAAAAAAAGACCTGCTAGGAGCCCATGTACCAGAGGTACTCGCATGCTGAATCCATAAATCCATCTGTGGGGTCGAGAAAGGAGAGCATTCATGACATTGTACAGGACAGTGGAGAGACCGCACCTGACATTTTTGTTTAGCCATCTTCATGGAAAATGAATTTGAACTGGGACAGCTGGAGCCAGGGTAATTAAGGAAATGGAAAGCTTGCCATGCGGAGGGGACAAAAAGAGCTTGGCTTGTTAAATGGAATACAATTAAGGCTAAGAAGTGTGATTACTCCTTCAGGGGCAGGCACCAGAGAAGGCAGTGAAATAGCTGTTTCAGCTAAAGGGCAGTGGTAGCACAAGAGCAAAATGAATGTAACTGTCCCTGAATATATTTGGCTTGGGAGAAGGCTTCTTGTCACGAGACAGATAGGGTTCTGGAGGAACCTGCCAAGAGTAGCAGAAGGAGCAAAAAAACTGCTTAGTTTTGGAATGGATCAGTGGTGACTTGTGAAAGGACCAACAATCAGCGTAAAAGTTGAAAAGACGGAATTGCTTGCACTCTCTGGGCTGTCCCTTCCAGGTTTATATTCTTTTTTCTGTCTAGCAGAATGACCTAAACTATTTGGTCATTCAAAGAAAAATAAGCTTGAACATCAAACACGTTTAGGACAATACCGACAGTAGTCTTTAGTTTTCTCAGGTTGAGCTGTACTGGGAAGAAGTTGCAAATGCTCAGTGATTCTCTAGTGCTAAAGAATAAAAACTCTGTGTATGTCAGGTTGAACAAATTATGTGAAAACAATGTAAAGAACCTTTTTTATATTTTACTTATTAATTAAATCTTTCTGATTTAAAAATCCAGTTTGAGTGACACAAAGTATCTTCTGTAAAATGCCCGTGTTTTCCCACTTTTACTGTCGACCTTTTCAAAGATGAAATGTAGTTTTGAAATAAATCTAGGCTTATTTGTTTTCATACCACAGCAAACCAGTAATATCCCCAAGGACTCATGTTTCTTTCATTTTAACTTGGATATAGCATGAGCTTATATTCCTAAAGAAAAATACAAATTCTTTGTGTGTTCACAGTGAAATTAATTGCGTAAGTTCTGTATGCTCTTAATTACAACTATAAAATGGTAATGCTTTCATAGGCTGTATGACATCTATGATATATATTGGGTACAATTTTCCAGTTTATTTTTTGTAAAAGTTGATTAATATTTTACATATTTGTAATTAGAGCGTTCTTTTAAGAAAGCCTATTGATACATAAGAATATTTAATCTTGTATTTCTCCCGTCTCCTTTTTATTTAATCTTTCAGTAGTTCTGGGGAGTGTGATTTCTGAAGTTCATCCAGTTATAAAAAGAATAATACTAGGTTAGCTGAAGTTTACCAAATGAAAATATTTCTCAACTTTTAGTAGTGAGATTATACTCATCACCACAATTAATTTGGCAGTCTTATTTTGAGTGCTGCTACGTTTTGCAGCTCTTGCAGATACTGTTTGAGGAAGGGGAGAATTTAGGAACATTTACTTTAAGAGAAGTTGTGACCAGTTATGGTTTCCTTTTCCTGTACAATGTTCTGATGATAACTGGGCAAATTCTAGAGGGAGAAGGTCAGTAATATAGTAAAAATGTATTGTTCCTCAGGAAAAAAAAAAAAAAAAAGAATTTGCTATTATTTAAAAAGAAGTTTGTTATTTTAGTGAGACAAGAGTTTTCAGGATAGCGCCTGTGGTCTGGGGCTGTACATCCAATGTTACCAGTGGTGGAAAAGTTGATTCGTTAGGGACCATGTCTGGACATTTACCAACCCGAGCTGTTATTTGTAGGATATGCTGCCATAATCTCAGTTGTTCATATACCCCTATTTTTTTAACATGACAGACTAGTCTTGTTGAAATTTCTGTTTGTGCTATATTAAAAATACCCATTCCAAGCAGTATTACTGGGGGGAAAAGGCTAATTTAAATATATCATGCAATTATCTTTATATATTGGTATTCTCAAACATTACGTATGTCTAATAACTTTTCCTCTGAATAAAGAGACCAAATATATGCAAATATATGAGGAAGCATCCATCGTTTGGCTGCTTTTTTGCCTGAGGGCACTTTATGATGTGTCAGTGATTACAGGTGCTTTTGTTTCAAACAGCATTTCCCCTAAAATAGCAACAATCACCAGTAAGAGGAAAACAAAGCCTTGCCAATATCAGCAGCATAAATGAACTCAAGGGTGCTCAAGGGCCCTTCTAGCAAAGATAGCTGGTAGGGAGATGGTCTCCTCTTGGCATATTAAATGTGTTTTATTGTTGGATTTTTTTTGTGAGAGTGGAGAATTATGCCTCTCGGAAACCCCGTGAGAGTGGCACTGCAGCATAACGGGGCTAACTTTTATGCCTTCACTTTAAGTACCTTATCACAGTAGTGAGGGATTCAGGGAGTGGGAGCTTCTAACCATTGCTTGCATACAGTCCCCATTGTGTGAATATGCTGGAGAAAAACTAATATATTGCAAAGAAATGTAAATAACCTTAAAAGGCTCCCTTAGGAAAAAATGTTACCGTATTGTTACAACCACAGGGGTTTAGGCATTCTCCCACTGTCCTTGCTTGCTAAGTACCATCTGGCTGAGGCTGGTTGTTGGAAGGCATTTTGTTCTGAATGATGCCTTGGGTTATCTGTTGCCATATCAGCCACTGCAGCTCTGCACAGGAGCCCTCCCGCCCTGCCTCCTGCTTTTGACTAGTGTACTTTGGTGTTGGGTACTGTAAGAGCTGTTGAGTCCCCCACAAACCATAGCTACAGGTATGGAAGGATGAATAAAAACCATCCTTAATGAAAGATGAATGTTCATGTAAAATTAAGATGTTAATACTTAAACCATGGTAAATATATTATTAACACCTGTATTAGAATCGGAGATGGCAAAATACAGGAAAAATCAAGCTGATATCTTCCTGCTTTTGTAACTAACTCCAAAATAATTTTCTCTGTTACATCCTGTTGCAAGTTGTGGGGACACTTTTTGGGATCCAGTCTTAATACTGACTCTTTCTCCTAGGTTTGGGTTGTTTTTTTTTTTTTTCTGAGTAGAGCCTTGATTTGAAGATGCAGGTTTTGTTAGGTGTTCACACCAGCCTAGGATGCTGAGGATGCTGTTGTATGCTCTTCCTTCCGTTGCTCTTCTGTGGAAGAGGAAGACAGTAATTCAGAATGCCTTAACAAGATCCTTGAAGGACTACTGAATGCAATGTCTAATTTCTAGAAATGCAAACCTGGATGTGGTATCAGGTTGTCATCTCACATCCAGGCAGGGAGAAGAATGCATAATCAGCTCTCAACATTTTAGCAATGTCTTGCATCAGCGTTAGCTCATTCTAAGGTCAACCCTTCTATTTGATTCACAGGCAGTGGCTCACAGCTCAGGTTGTTAATGCTGAGAGCTATGTTTTCTGTACAAATGTAGATAGATAATGATTCTTTATGCAAGCATGCATTTAAATGAGAAAAATGCATCTGTCTCATTACTAGTTCTTGAACAAAACTAGACTTAAGAAGAGAGAGCATGTTTGGAAGAAATATTTTGGAAGAACTTTTTTTTCTATTAGCTGTATTTTGTTGGAGCAGAGGTATTTTGTTGGATACTGCTGGAAGTGTAAAATAGAAAAACAGGAATTAAATGAGTATGTTTCTCTTGACATGAAACAAAACGTTATAGGCTTACTTAAACCAGTCTTGAGGAGATTTTTAGATTTTTGTTTTTAATTAAGACTTACCAACCTTGGTAAGAAAAAGGGTTGATGTGAAAGTAAAGTTAAAAATTATTAATAGATTTCACAGATGGAAATGAGGCAGACTTGTACACAGGGGGATGAATGACTATATAACACAAAATCTAAACAGGGGAGGGCAAAAGAAATAGACATGCCCAGTGATGTTTCAGGCTACTGTGAACTAAAATGTATGATAGCTCCAAAATCAATAAGAAAATCCTTTTTGGGGAAACAAGGATGAAAAAATGTAGAAAATATGTTAGTTCCCCAACAGACTCTTTAAAAAGCCATTTTCAATTTCTGGTGATGCATCAAAAGAAAGATAACATCATTTCCCATAGTGGTGCTCTTTTAAGGCAGAGCACATGAAGAGTTTCCACAATGAAATAGATGAAACTTCAGATGCAATTAACTTGCATCTAACTCCTTAATTTTGCATAGCAGTAAATTCCATTAGCAAATCTGATCTTTCGTTTATGATAGAGTGTATCAGGTCCTTTGTCTCATATTTCTGTGTGTATGGAGACCAATTAATTTCAGGCTAGTTTTTACCAAGGTTCTCACTGAACCAATTTTTTATTATAATGCATATGACTTGCCAGAGAAAAATAATGTCATGTGGTTTTCAGTATCAGCCTAACTCAATAGACTATAGTAAGTAATCCAGGTCCCAGTTATCCAGAAAAAGAAAGTCCAGTTTATGGATAAAGCCTCCTTTCAACAGCATAAACGGCTGTAAGGTGAAGGGTAGACATGTAGAGGCCTTTCAGTATAAGGTATGTGAAATACATGAAATAATAATTTGGAGAAATGTATATTTTGCCAATAACCAAGTAGCTATCAGGTGTTTTAATTGTTTTCAGGCTTCTGTAAGGTCTTTTGGCATACTATTTCATTAAATGTAAGTTGTGGAAAAGTTCTACAAGCGGTTTTATATTGTATACCATTTTAAACTAAACCAAGAAAAATCCTATTAAGCTATTATTAAATAAAGACAAATAGTTCCAAAGCGTGAAATTCCTTGTATAAGCTATGGGCGAATACAGTATTTAAGAAGGCTTTTCAGTATTGGGTTAGTGAAACAGTCATGGAGCGCACACAGCCTGTTTGCTTTGTAATTGAAATTTCCTGGGCATCTGAGCAGTCATATGACCCTAAAGAAGAGAATTAGTGATTGCAATCATATCTAGCTAATCAAGGCTTCTGCAGTGAGCCATATTTGAAAATTCTCCACGTACACAGGATGTTTCAATCGACTTCTAAATTTTTTTCACACATTTTCACAACAGTCCAATGTTGCATATTTGCTAATATTCCCTAATCTCATTAAGCAGATCATGGAAGATGGATAGTTGGTAGGGAGGAGAATAATGTCGGAGACTGCTGTGAGCAGAAGTTCAGCTTCTGTGACTGCTTTGTAAGAACTCCTGTTCTGTTTGTTGCTCTGATGTGAGAATTGAGAAAGCTCTGAGGTGCAAAACCAACATCCCTTTTGAATGAGGAACAATGGTTGATCCCCCAGAGAAATTCACAGGCTCTGTTTTTTCCTCAATTGATTTTTCATTTAATGAAATGCATGACAATGTGCTAGATGCCCCCAAATAATAATCCCATAAATAAAAATGTTCATTTTTACAGGCAGCATTCTTTATGAGACTTCTTTTTGAGTCCTCTTAGCTCCAGCCTACAAAATCAGTTTCTCTGTACGTACACTGCTGTTCATATAGTAAATGAGTATTTTCTGCAGATTCTGCCATAAAGAAGCAGTCTTATAAAATTATTTGAGACAACGAAAAAAACCAACCAAACAAAAAACCTAGCCCTGAATTATTCAAACTATGACAGATATCTTTCTCCCGATTGGTTCCAAACAGTAATTTAATGAGGTATTTTCTGTACACATTTAATGTATGCTAGCTCTTTTTTCCATTTAAATTGTCTCACTGGAGGAAGAGGCATTTTGTCTGTCTTTGCTGGATGAACAACAGCTGAAGACAGCAGCACAGGGCAAGACTATTTTATTTGCAGTAAAACACTGGCTTCGAGGCAAATTTTCTACATGTAGTTCTATAAATTATCAGGGAATTGAGCTTGGGGTTTCGAATCTTGAATTCCTGCATCCTAACAGCAGTTCTCTTTATTGATTCTCACTGTCCAGCCTTGTACAGAGACAGTGGGAAGTGTAATGTCAGATTAGATGATCATAATGTCCTTTTCTGGCCTTAAAAATCTATAGGTAAAGCACATCAATCTATTTGTTCCCCAGTCTCTCCTTTTTTAAATTGAAGTAATTCTTGGACACATGGGTCATGGGCTATGCTAGGATTATTTAGTGTTTGTGAGTGCAATGAAAATAGAAAGGCATATATTTTTAATAGAAATACTTAAATACTGTTAGAGACTTTCTTTTAACATTTATCAAAGTATCATCTGGCTGTCAGAGTTAATCTAATATGATTAACAGTTATATTATTGTGATATGCAGTGCAGACATTTCAGTACACATTCGCAAGGGGTTGCTTCTGATTAATTTGTATGGTAATCCACAGTCATTTATTCTACTTTGTGCCTGTTTGTGTAGGGTGGTTATGGTTATGGTCCACGTGAAGGTGTTTGTGAGCGGATAGGCAGCTGGATTCATGCTCATTAAGTGCCAAAGCCTCTCACTTTCTCCCCTGCTAGCAGTGTTCAACGTGCTGTGGTTTTGTGATTTGGAAGTACAGCACTGAGGGAGCTGAGCTGAAACCACCAGTCTAATTTCACTTTGGTCTTTTTTCACTTGACTGATCAGAATGATTTTCAGTCACTCCAGTCAGCGCTGGAATCCCAGAGGTGAAAAGTCAGCGAGTAATCCATTTAGCCACCAGGTCCTCCAGGTGGAGCTTAGCAAACTGTAACAATAATTGTGTTCTCTTCTCTCTTATCATAGCGTGGCCATTGCTAATGTTGCATTGGAGCTTCCATTTTAAAACCACGCTTTGCAGGAGGTGGAGAATTTGCTGTAAAAATTCCCTACATGATGAATCTGGACACAAAAGCTTGCAATGCAAGAGACATTTTTGGCAACAATTTAAAGATGAGCTTCAGTGACTTATAATGAAAAATCGACCTTTTCACGCAGAATATTCTCCCCCAAAATTCATGCATGGAAGAAACCTTCTGTGAGGGGGAGAAAGGTGTATTTGGTGAGATATGTGTCACCGTTTCTCCCCAGCTGCTGCCTAAGTTGCAGAGGGCCTCTAGTTCAGTATTGTAAGAAACATGTAATAGCAAAGGAATACCTATGAACCGACTCATTAGTTAAACAAGGTAGAATACATTTATATATTTTTGACCAGTAGCACCTCATTTTGTTACACTTAAAGTACCATTTAACCATAGAAATTGCTTTTCATGCTTTATGGTTTGATTAAGCACTTGCATTTCTTTCAGGTTGGAGAATACAGATCTGAGAAGTCACTTGCATAAACAGGCAGTTTCAGTTATTCCCTGTACTTCAACATCACAAAATTGTTTGGTTTAATAGAAACTGATGGAATGACTTTTTAAAAACAAATGCATTTCTTGAACCCCTGTTGTAAAAAAAAAAAATATCTATTTTATGATAAATTAAAATTAAATTAATTTGATATTCATCCTTTTTAAATTTTCTTGGCAAATCACGTGTGTATATGTATGAAATATATGTATATTCTCATGTGTGAATTTTAATTTCTTATGGTGAAAACCAGATGGAAGATCATTGTTATTATTTTAAAAGCAACTGGTTTATAATCAGTGTTTTGTGAGGCCTTACTTTTAAGGACTACAGGCATTTGAAACTGAGGGTGCTCATGAAGAGTAAAAAGCACTCAAAGGAGATATTTCTGAACAGTATTCCATTTACTGTCATTTCTCCTGTTTGGACTTGGCTTTTGGTCTCCTATCCTTATATTCCTCTCAATCCCCAAAAGAAAACATTTGAAGATCAATGGCCTTTCTGTTCCCAGACAGGGAACAGGATTATACCCTTAATTCTTTACTGTTGCTAGCTATGCAGATGCCTTCTCAGACATTATTCTTCCAGTTTATCTGAAGTGCTGCCATTTCTCAGGATCTGATGGCTCGATGAAATCACATAAAAGCTTTTGGTAGATGCACAATTTATATTTTAGCCATCTCTTTGAAAATTCAGCCTCCAAAAAATAACTGGGGGGGGGGGGGGAACAACAGAAAAAATCCTTCTGTTTTGTGTTACTGACCTTTCATAGCTGCTGTGCAACCTTTATAATTTTATCCTAAATTTTCAGTAAATGATGTAACATTGAGTAGTATCACCAGGTCTTACTTCTCTTAAATCCTTTGTACTTGGAACTACTTTTGTACATGGGAGCAAGATGGTATGGATGAATTTTATGCACTCACGACATCCCAAGTGTTTTCTCTTCAGGAACTGAAAAATAGGGAAAATTATCAAATAGGGGGAAATATTTTGAATGCGTCTGTCAGTGTACAGAACACAATAGGAAAGCTGACAAAGCATTCCTGAATTGAAGATCCTTTGTTTATTACAAATCTTTAACAGTCTCTCGGCTGTTAGAAGCGAGATGGATTCAATTATTTTAAAAGTGACAAACTCTAATCAATATTCAATTATTGGTGTGTTAATTAGTAGATGATGCCTTGTCTCTATTATTAGCACAGCAATTTGCTGCTGAACTTTGTTCCTGTTTTGACTGCTTAGTCTCCAGTTAAGAGTCAGTGTTATTACGGAAGCACAGGCGGTATAATGGTTGCCTTCTTGGAGCTTTAGGTTAGCATTTGGCCAGTTGACATTCTCAAGAAACGTGAAATTTCTGTGAAGAAATATTTCTGTGGGGTTATGGTGCATAAAACACTTTAAAGAGCTTTTATTCGTTAATTAAGCAAAAGCAAAACTGCAAGAGATGTTACAAGATCTGCCTGTGCATGTTTGTAAAGGGCAAGAACACTGCTTTGGAGTTGGCTGCAAAACTGTTCCTTGACTTCAATGCAAGCTTGCTTGGATTATTAGTGTGCGTTGCATTTGGCATGGTCTTTCTGTGAAGCTACATATTAAATTCATGTCTGGACTCCACTTTCAAACTATTAGGCATTGTAAATACACTCGCGTATATTGAAGGTACATTTCAATTTAGGGATAACAGTGGGGAAAAACAAGAGCTGGAATTATTTCTCACAGTCATAAAAGCCTAGAAATTTATATCCTATCAAATGGCAGAATTGTTGCTTACAAAAGTAATCTTTAAAAATGCCACTGAATTTAGGACACTGTTAATCTGTTGACTGCCACTGAAAGTTCATTTATTTAGGGCAATAGAACATTAATGCAAAATGAAACAGTCCGAGTGAAGGATTATTAGTAGAGAGATAAAGTTGAATGCTAGTTTATTTTAATCTGTGAGATGTCAGTATGTATTGGAGCACTGTAGCAACATGCTTTTGGTGAGTCTACCTGTTCCTACAGCAATTGGACTCCTAAAAAAATGGAAGATAATAATACAGACTTTCCAAACGTATTAGGGTACATTGATTTTGATTTTAGTGGGCAGCTGGGTAGTTCCAGGTGATTGGGGTATTAATTTTGATACCTAAGGAAAACAGCGTACATGCTAGTGTTTAGTATCATGCCAATCCTGATTTAGAACACAGTAATTCTGCAAAAAAATGTTTGAGTACCATCACTTTCCAACTGCAGTGTAGCACTGGCAGCATTTCTGTACAATGGTTCCATCTGCCTTTATGTTTAAGGTTTTTTTTCCCCAGGACTTTCCTGCTGGACTACTAATGCACATTGCACTACAGCTTTGTATTTTTTAACTATTAAATATGAATTAGAACACATGCAGTTCAACCTTACTCATTTATCCTTGTTTTACGATACTGCTTTTCACCCTTTGTTTACAAGGGGGAGAAAACGAATGTTGCATGTTGAAAGGGACTTTTTGGAGAGGAGTGAGAATGGGTGCTTTTGGTCATCAGAAACTGCTGATGTGTAACCCACATTTTCAGATGCAGCCTTTTGCCTGACCACTCTGTCTTACCACCTCTGTGCAGAGCTGAAGTCCTCGGTATTCTTCCCACCTCCCTACGCTTTTCTTGGTGTGATTTAGCTGGACAACACTTAATTAAACTCCATTTCCTCTCTTTACGCTTCAGGTATTATTGTGCAGCTCCCTTCAAGAGGTAATTTGTGGGCTGTTTATCAAAGCTGTGAATTTAATAATATCAAAGCCATGCTATTGCGCTGTTGCTGTAATGAGACGTATTGACATTTCTTACAAACAGAATTTTCTCTCCATAAGTGTGTTGTTCCTCTGCTGAATATTGTGGGCTTTCAAAATGAAGAAAACCCACATCATCTACGTTATTTAGTCATATTATTCTATTACCCTCACCTCCTTCATAGTTAGATATTGCCATCTAAAAAACAGAACTTCAGCACTGTAGTACTTCGACTGCAACAGGAAAACCATCCTGTGTTTTATGTAACAGCATTACATGCAGCACTCAACTATTATTTCTGATATGAGGCATGAAGGGAATGACAGCAGTGCACTTTCAAATTGTTGGGGATACAGGTAGTGTCCGGCTGTGGTTCCCAAGCAGCATTGATTGCATAATTCTAGAACTGGTCAAACCCACGGATTTTTGTTTCCTCTGGAAATTGTGTATGATTTGTTAAAAAGTTGGGTGTTTTTTTAGGAGAGAGAGTTCTGAATAAAAACCATCGTTACGGTATAGAAAGTAGATGCTTTCTTTGATATAATGGAAAATTACTTGGGTTTTGTTTTTATATATAGTTTCACAACAATTTGTAGCATGATTACAATGTTTGTTCTTACCTTAACTATTGTGTATAGCTCTGCTTTTTGCGTAATTGCTTTCCTTTCCATAATTCTTTCCCCTGCATTCAGGAGGTCTGCTGAGATTGCATATCTAAAATATCCAAAATGCAAATACTAAAAAATGTGTGGAAGGAAGTATAGAAAAGACCAATAACAAACAAATAACCAAGTCTAACTCTGACTCTTTTTTTTTTTTAAGTTTTTCTTTGCTTTAAATTTCTGGAAAGTAATAGGATGGGAAAAATAACATCTTGTAGACATTTACAATCTGCAATGATTTAGGTAATTTTAAGTGTAAAGGTCAGATTATGCAGTATATCCATACATTAATGCTAGTATCTATGGCAGCATTGTGGCAGCCCTGTGGTATTTTTTAATGAAAACTTATTCTTGAGTATTCAATCCAAACTTTTTATAGCTCTTTATTTTAAACTTGTAGATTTTGTTGTTCCACTTCTACATTTTGGGGCTATTTTTAATATTCCTTTTTTTGGAGAAAGCATGAATTAATTCTTTTCTTAGCATTAAGAACCAATGACTGGTGTTTCTGGTCCTCTATTTACATGGGCAGCCCAATTCTTGTATTGTTTTTTTTTTTTAATGAATGTCTATAAAGATTCTATATTTGGTTCATGTGTGACTCGTGTACCTGAGACTGGACTTATTTTGAATACTACTGTAAATATTGTAGCCATGGATGCTACTGAAAATTCCTGGCATAAGATTACTGTTGCTCATCTAAAACTTGCTTTCTGTAGACAAAGTACTTCCTCAGACCAAATGCAGTTATATGCTGACTGTAGAATCATTGATAAGATAGTCCTAGCTAGGCATTTTGGCGGAAGGTACTGTGTCTCGGAAAGATCCTCAAAAAACTGATCTTTCCTCATCTGCACTATCCTGTCATTTCATCTGCTACCTCAGTGACTGTAGGTGCTGGTATAATCGCATAGTCACATCCAGAGGGCTTTCTCATCAGCAGTCCTCTGTTCCTTTCTCGCTTCGCTTCTTGGTGATGCTGCCAGCAGCCTTCTCATGCTGTGAAAAAGGAATGTACGCTGGTCGTTGTGGAAGCGAACATCCAACATGAGAAGGCAAATCTAAATCCAGAGATGGGCTTGGTTGCTGAAGATTGTGGAATTGCTGCACACCCCACAGAACATGTGTGCCATATCTTCAACCACTTATCAGCATTATCCAATGACTTCAGTCTCATGCTCAGAGAAGCTGAGGGCATATTTCAACCTCCCCCAGGTCAGCTGTCCTAACACTAGTTAACAGAAAAAGGATCAAAATAGTCACCAGCTTTATCTGTGTTGGTTGCACTCTTTTCAGATCAGTAGCAAACAACAATGAAATTTGTCTTCTCATTTTCAAAGAGAATTCATTTTTTAGTTGTGAGGAAAATACAGATCTGATTTTCACTTCACTTCACTTGAAGTACAATGATACTGTATTTTTGCATTTCTCCATGAGTCTTGGACTCTGTACAGTCACCATATTCAACACCTTGAGCTGGTGGAGTAGCACAGCCTGTGCTGAATTCTGGAGTTTCACTGTCATGACCAACATGTCAAATGCTGAGGGCATACTGAGGTGTTCTTCAGCACTGGATGTGATCTAGGGTTTCATTTGTATTGGGCGGAGTACACACAGAAGAAGGAAGTCTAGGATTCTCAAACCAGACTTTTGCTGCCTGTTACCTAAACAACAAAAGAGGAGCTGGAGGTATTTGATCAGCTCAGGAGAGGAAGTTATGCAAGGACAGCATAATTAAAAGTAGTACTGTAGAGGAGACTACAAAATATTTTTAAAAGATCCTAAAATGACCCCTTGAATTAATCCTGGTAAATCGGTCTCAATATATAGTAACGAGAGGATTTGAGCTGAGAGAACAAATCAATTATGCGACTACCGTAGTGTTTGTGGTGAAGCATACATTCAGGAGAGAGAACTTCAAAGAGAATTAGTCACCACCTTTCAGTTGTGTTAATTTGCTTAGTTAACTTGTAACTGTGTGTGTTCCTTAAATATCTGTCTGTTCTCACATGAACGTTGACACAGACTGTGAGAGTACATCACAGTGAAGAAATGGTTGTTGACCACAACAAAAGACTGACAAGTCAAGCTTAGTGTGAGACCAAATGCTGGTGGCATGCTGTGTCTCTTCTATGAGAGAGCTTACTTATGTGAGGGACAGTTGCATTCCCATTTTGTGATTGGGTTTTATTTCTCCTAATCTTTGAGCTTCTATAAATTTGGTCTTTAGAAGGAAAAAAGTAACTTTACATTTATCTGTACACCTAGTTTCTCCCTACTGACTACCCTTTTCAAGAGGGTCCTTTTGTTGTTGTGGCAGATCCCTAGGCTTCTGGCTTTTAGGCCTGCCTGCTGTGTTCTTCATCATGCAAACACTCTTGTGGCTTCATCAGCTCTAGAGACAGTTGAACAATTAAGTGTTGCTGTTAGAGGCTCCAAACCAACTGTTTCTGAGAAGTGAGGAAAGATTTCAAGGTTGCTGTTGTCAAAGTCTGTTGTTCTTGGTCCTAGGCTCATTATTCCAAGGCCTCTGCCTGTAAGTATGAATGTTTTCTTTGTCTCAAAGGATTATGATGCCTCCAGTGTTTTCTCCTCCACAGCATCTCAGATGCAGACACCCATGATTTCCACAGGTTTGGTGTTAGCACCAGTTAACTCTCCTCAGGCCACATAGCTCAGCACTGAACATCTCATCACTGAAGCTGCTCAGGACGTTGGCCAAGCTTATGAGTTAGTTCAGTGTTGAAATCCGCACTACTGAACTTCATGAAAGATATGATATTCAGGTCGTTGCCAGCTCCAATTCCACTTAAAACAGCATGAGGTAAAATTGGCACTCTGCAGATCCAGGCCCTCAGTGGATGATTTTGTCTCTGTTTCATCTGTCTCTCTGAAAAGAAGCCAGGGTGCTCTCTCCAGTCACTTCTCCATCACAGAGCTCATAGAAGGAGGCAATACATCGAGCCATTTTCAGAAGATGAAAAAGGGGACGTTTTCCTTACAGTTCATCTATTCTCTTCTCAGTGTTCTGTGTTCTTCAGGAGTCCTGTAGGCCTTGGATGTCGAAGTCTCACTGGATTGTGAATTTCTTTCAAAGAAAGTTCTTTAAAATGATCCTGTTATTCCAAGGTCTCTTTAAGAGGTAGTGGAATACATGCTTGCCTTTCGAACCTCTATTTTTTCAGTCACGTGAAGGCAAGGAGTACTTCAGGAATATCTCTTTTAATAATGGTACCTCTCCAAATTTATGAGGTGCTCCTTATCAGGTGCTTTCCACACTTAGTCTGCCTCCTACGATTTGGTTTAAGAACTTATCAAAGGATAAGTTGCAAAGATAAGTAATCATGGATAACTTGATAACATGGATAACATGGATATCAGAACATTTTTAATAACATACACACAACAGCATTAGAAAAATTCATCTGTTGACAGAGTGCTGTAAGCACACTGAAGTCATTGGGCACAATTTCATCTTCCCCAGAAAAAGGAGTAGAAAGTACTGCTAGGTCACAGCCAAGGAAGAAATCTTGGATGGTAAAATTTAAGGAATGACCCATACAGTGGGGACACGTGAAGGGTGTTATGATTCAGCTGACCCTGTGGCAAGTGGCTACTAAAGGAACAGTCTATTTCGTGTCCTACACCGACACCATCTTCTCACTTCTCTACTTTACATTGGATCAGGTGATTTTATCACTAGAAGGTATGTTGATATATCTTGTTGATCCATCAGAAAACTTTCTGTCTATTTTTCTGTGTTGGCAGAGTTAGTTTTCCACAGGATGAGCCAATTGAACTAGCTGACAATGTAGCTGCATAATTCACTACATCTGACACAAGGCAGAGAGACAAGAATCCTTGACATAATAATGCAGAGAAACTGAGTTGGTTTGGCTGTTAAATCTATTCAAAGTCTAACATCCAAAGTGAGGTAGCCAGTGCTCAAGGTCGCAGACTTTAAATCTCACTTTCTCCCGGAGGCCTTGAATTTGTAAAATGAATGTTATTAATATTGTATGCAAAAAATGTGGCTCATAAATTAAAAAAAAAAAGCTTTTAAGTTGACTATGCAACATTGTAATTTAACGAACATTTTACACTTTGTACATATAAACGTTATTGCAAGTGCTCAGCAAGATGCATCTCTTATTTGCTTAGATACCCATTATTTTTTTTTTATGCTTGTTTTCTCCTAGTGATGTACACACAGACTGTATCACAAATCAGCTCCCTTTTGAACCAGAATCTTAAACTTATTTTTATACATGTGTCCATTAATATTTACCTGAACCTAAGTTATGAAAGGAAATAATTCTGATGCAACAGTGTATTATATAGTCTCTTGTGGTGGTGCTAGTTACTCAAAAATGAGAATATAAATTCATTACAAGGAAAGACTCATTACATTTTTAGACCTCACTTTAGAAGCTGAAGGCTTATCTTTGAATGTGCTGCAGCTGTTCTGTGATCTTCTGAATCAAATGCTAGATTGCTGAAAATGAAATTAAGTAAAGCAATTTGCTCTTTCCAGTCAACAAGAAATGAAACAAAGTCAGATGTCCCCACCTGTAAATATTCCTATGCTTGTCCTTTGAACAAAACAAAACAAACACAAACACAAATTTCCTTCTGCTTGGCTTGTCATGTGTTTTAAGGCTACAGTGTCTTGTAGCCATGTACTGTGTTATAACATTTAAAGTTTTTTTTTTTTTTCACATGTACTTTAAAGATTTAGCAGCAGAAACATATTCTTCCTCTGTTGTATAGAAGAAGAGAGATGAGAGGAAAGATAGATATTTTCCATAGATAAATATGCATTTGTAGAAACACTGGAAACAATTCATGGTCTGAAAAGCCCGTAAAAACCAAACCCAAATGTATCTTTCATTTTGATGTTTTCCCTTTGTATAGTAGAAACTGAAATATGGAAAGTATTAAATGACAGTTGTAAACTCCTTACAATAAGCATGGCAATTCTTTACTTTGTGCCAGACTGCAAGGTGAACTCCGGCAACATTGTGTTTTCTCTGAGCTGATCTCAGGAAACTTCACTCATGCTCTGAATTGAGAGTGAGAATTGTGTGGGCAGCAGCGTCTTACATAAATATTCTGAAAATACCTTCACTTGTGTGTCTTGGAAATTATTCACATCAGCCTCATGAGAGCAGCAGTTAAAATATAGCGGGACACTGCCCTCACAAGTTGTCCTTTTCCAAGGGATGTCAGTGATGGTCAGTGCAGTAAAAACAGTAACAAAAGTGAAAGCTCTTTTTCTTCCTTTAATTTGGAAATCTGACAAGGAGAGGGTGTGCTCTTGCCCACTAGCGCCATGTCATGTTTCACAACTGGAAGAAGACACCCTCACGTTCAAATAAATTCTTTCTCTGTGTACACCAGAGGGTGTCCCCTTTTTGTTTTCTTTCTGTATCCCAAAATACTTTCTCTGTGGCTTACTCCGTAATGCCTGCTGAGGAATATGCGTGCTACTTTATTTGCTCCCTGTTGTGTCCTACTGAATTGTCCGTTGCTTCAATTATGTGTGCCACCATAGGATATCACAGACTGTGCTGCCGCATGGCATAGTGAGAGAAGGGCTCTTTCAGCCTTTCTCATCTTCTTAACTCTGCTAGGAGATCTGTACTTTTTCCGAGGGATTCCTGTGGTTTTTCTTTTTTGGTAATGTAGCCACCATGTGAATCATATAAGGCAGTGAGTTAAATTCTAGCACGTGGTAAGGGCAGGTATATGTACAAGCAAGAAATTCAGGGATTATTTTGTAGTTTGCTAGAAAAGTTTGTTTTAGATTTGGGACAACCAAAAAGTAGGAAAAATACATTATAATGTGAAAGTGGAATCATATGTTCAGAGTGTTGGAGAGAAATGCTAACGGAAGAAAGGAAGGACTTGGACCACGCAGATGCTGGATAAGAGAAAAGGGATGTTCAGAAAAGACACGGATGGAGATTGAAATAGCTTTGGTGATAGGCACAGCAATTGCAACATAGGGAAATAATGGTAGTTGGGGGCAATAAAGGATTGGATAACAAAGGAATATAAGAAGAAAAGGAAATAACATGGTTAGAATGGAGAAAGATTTCTAATAAGATAGACATGAAAAAAATAAAAATAAATGGAACGTGCAGGAAATTAAACACAATTTTTTTCGTGCATTTTATGTAAAAATAGCTTAATGAACAGCTCAACTATAATGGTTCTTAAGAAAAAAAGAAAAAAATATTGTGACAAGTTGAATTTGAATGCATGGATACACATAAAGACAATAACACCAGTGGCATTATTTGTAGGAGGTGTGGAGCAGCTGTTTTGCATTGTCCAGTTTTAATTTCTGTTCTAAACAAATTTTTCTACCTGCCTGGTGATCAAGTTTCTCCTCGATAAAGTCTCATATAAGGTCAAACTGAATGTGGAATCAGTGCAGTCTTCTTATCCAAATTTTCGTTGAGAACACTTTGGTAGAAGGTCCCTGCAGACATCACCACATGTCATACTGTAATGTCCTTTTCAGGAGGAAGCAAGTGAGGGTGTGTTGTTTACTCCA
The DNA here is from genome assembly GCF_000708025.1 of Charadrius vociferus. Taxonomy (NCBI): domain Eukaryota; kingdom Metazoa; phylum Chordata; class Aves; order Charadriiformes; family Charadriidae; genus Charadrius; species Charadrius vociferus. The sequence continues at coordinate 2,654,732 of NW_009647025.1, forward strand.
TGCTGGTTCTTTCCATGTGGCCATAGGTTGGATTGTGTCAGCAGCCAAGTGTCTAGTTGTACTGAGAACGTACCTTTTGGCCAGGCTTTTCATTAAACCAAGGGTATTAATTAAGATCTGTACATCCTAAATGCATAAAGTCTTAGGATTTTAAAATCAAATTACTGGTTATTAAATGTTCCAAATGACTATTAAAACAAAGCACAGTAAGGTATTAAACCCACTTTTTACTGCCATGTACAAGGTCAGTGCATTGTAGTAGCCTAACACAGCACTTTCTTTTGCTGCTCTGATAGCTCCTCTGTGTCTGCTGCCATCAGACATACAAGTTAAAATATTGTAAGAACTCATCTTGCTATACCAGGATTAGGGAGACTCAGCTGTGTTATCCATTTCAAGATTGCCCCGTGCTATGCGTAGGTAGCCGTTGCATGGATGTTGAACAGCAAGCTCAGTGCTTGCTGTGTGAGAATTCAGACATGGGAAACTTCGTGTCTTCTGATTTTTTCTAGATTTTGAAGGAAATTCATTGTCAGAAGTAGGCCAGGGGACAGGCTTTTTTGATCACAACATGAGATACTTATGGACAAGTTACTTTATTAGTAAATAAATTAAGCCTGGTGTTGTGACAAAACATCCTGTTCATGCTGCTGCCAGATATTGCTAGCAAAAAGAGGTGGAAAACTGTTATCCTGTGATGTACTTTTGATCTTGATACTTAAAGGGAACATTTATAAATTTAATTCAATAACATTTTCAGTTCCTTTGAAGTTAATGGCAAAAATTCCTTCAAATCTTCGTAGTTTTCGCTGTCATATTTCTCAAATCTACCTTCTGTAGTTTTGCTAATGTTTTTATTTTAATTATTTTCAATGCATGCGGTACTTTTGTCAGTATAAAATGTACAAATATTGCACGCATCTCTCCTTTAAATCTCAAATCCATTTCCAGTTATTCACAGTGACTCTTTTCTTTATTCTTTTGGCAGCTTGTCAGCATGAGGAAAACCTGTGGCAATTATTTCCTGGGGAGATATGTCTTGGGCCGTAGGATTCTGAGACTGTGGTTCTCATCTATTCAATTCTCACTTAAAACTAGACGGCTTAGGGTTTAATGGTGGAGTAGTACTTCTCTGGATTGCTTCTCTATTTGTACATTAAAATTAAAGATACGGTCTTTAAGGTAAACATAGGTGAAATTTAGATCAAGTTATAGGTGCAAATTATAGGATACTTGAGTATCTTTGTTAGGCTTTCCTAGAAAGTAAAGGATTCAGAATTTGCTAATTTCTAGTGATATTGTGAAACTTCATATTTTGATAGTATTTCCTTCCACCTTACATTTTGTGTAGCTGCTTCATTCCTCAGCTATAGGTACCTATCAGGCCTAAAATTTCATTCCACTTAAGTCTTTGGATTTGGAATAGGTCCATATCTTCCATTGTGTTTTCAATATTGGATTGAGGAAGAAAAGAAGGTGTTGAGGTGGAAATCTATTGTCAAATAAATTCTTACAAGCAAAAGTAAAATATGGCCTATATTAACATATGTTTAAGTATATTAAAGATTGGTCTGTCAGAAAGTTTTCACTAATTTGGATCCTCTGAATGATATGACATACAGTTTTGTCCACCCTCAAACCAAATGTTCTGCTAGAGGGAAACTGTTAAAAGATGGCTATTACCTGTGTAAGTAGCCTTGCTGCTCCTCTGAAGTTACTCCTTAGCCTATAGGGTTTTTTCTTTTTTTTAACTCTTAATTTTTACTTTTGAGACACACTGATAAAAAACACCATCTGTGTCTTTTTCAAGGCTTTTAGCACATTTATTTTGTAAAATCTTAAGGTACCGGCAGGAACTATTAGTTCGTTTATGACTTTGCAACTGTTCAAGGTATCAGGTCTTTGAGAATCTGCTTCTAGTGAAGCTTTTCCATGAAACGTTACTTGAATGATAAAAGAAATAATTACAGTACTTAAAAATGACAGTCTGTACATTCTCAGTGAAAATATGCAAAATTATGGTTCAGGGTTGATTATTTTATAATACCCTCTAATTACATTATTGTTTGCAAAAACAGGGCAGTGTTTATACTTGCAGCAATTTGAAAACTAAAATTTTCCTAAGTAATAGTCTTGTTGGAGTAAGACAAAATTGACCCCAGCAAAGCGTCTAGCCTGGGGTAACTCCAGCATAGCGCCTTTGAGTAAGAGTGACGAGGAAGGAGAGTGTGTTCAGCTGCAGGCTGAGGCATGTCAAGGTTTGTTTGGAATTCAGAGCTCTCCTTTCAGTGATACTCAGCGTGTACTTAAGGTAGGAGCATGTTCATCCTGGTCAGTTTAAGAATGACTGTAATTTTCTTTTACTGTGCTGCTCCTTGCCTGGTAAAGTGCTTTACAGTAAAAAAATAACGTAACACAATGCCTTTGTCACTTCCAGGAAGACTTTCGGTCCCTGAAAGACATAACTGACTGGCACTAAATAAATCCCACGATATTGCTAAAAGGACAGTGTGCTAAAAAATAGCAACTTGTCTCTCCTCACAGCATCAGTTGAATTCTTTTTCTTGTTGTTAAATTTGATCAACACAGTAATGCTATTAAGAGCAAGTCTGAGAATCACTTACATATTTGGAGGATAATATTTTTGTATACTGGCCTATAGACTGAATCCTCTTCCTTTCAGAACCCATTCTCTCTCGTCTCTTCCAAAGCTGTTAAAATTCAGCTGCATATTCACGTATGAGGTCTCGGCTGTCCTGTGTATTGCCTGAGAGGCTGTCCTGTGTATTGCCTGAGCTGTTTGGCAGGAACTTCTCAGTGTTTTTTTTTTGATAAACCGTAGAATCCTATACACTCAAAAAATGGTAGGTAGTAGCACGAGTAGAAGTGATATAAGGTTTTTTGGATAGAAAGTCTAGAGAGATTTTAATCACCAGTATAATACAGGTGTCCAAGTATGGTATGATGAAGTGACTGCGTCAGAGTATTGTATCTTCCATAGCTATTGTTGTTTCTGTGCAACTATAAAGGATAGCTGCAATATAACCAAAGATAGTGCAGTACGAATAAATGATGACCCTGCCTTCACTCTTTATAGGTACGTGTGATTATATGCGTTACTGAAATGTTGTCTTTGAATCCCAGTAAAATACACAAGTAACAGCATGGAGTATCTGAAGAACTTTTCTTTACTCGCTTCTGTGGTCTGGTCAAATGCACAAAGAGGCATTGCTCTTAGAGAATATTTGACAAAATATTTCAGAAGAGCAGATTTCTGTTCAACATGTCTTTCTCTCAGGCTTACGTTTGCTACAGGAAATCGTCTTGACCTATCTTAAACCCAAAGATTTGGACTCTAATTTTGTGTAAGGTACAATAAAATTGAATATGAACCTATGGATACTAATATTGGATGAAATATCAGCATTTTTTCACTACTGTCAAATAATTTCTGGAGGATTTAGTGGTTTACAGATGAATGGGATGGTGGAACCAAACTGTTAACTCCTTCGTAAGAAGTCTGATTACCCATCTGTACTATGACTGGGGTTCATCACTGCCTGGAAAAACTTCACATAGCTCCTTCAAAAATAGTTGGGCATACCTACACAAACCATACAAACAAATTGTTTTCTAAACATTGAGGTGTTTTTAAGCATGGGTAACATATGGTACTACACAAGAAAATTTCCTAATATTGTAATGTGGGCCTCAGCTTCAAGAAAGGATCCTGTGGAAGCAAAGATTTTTTTTTTATTAGCTTGCTTTAAGAATGGAGTCTTAGTTTACCATTTATTTTTGGAATTGGATCCAAATTTGTCTGTGTTTGATTATAGTTTTACCTAAGGAAAGATCAGAGGTTGAAAAATTCTTAGATGTTAGGAAACTTCTGATAAGTTACCTGTCTTATCTGCCACTGCACCATTGTTCACCACAGGCAATTTTCTAGTGGTTTGTCTAATTTGCTTTTAAAAACCCAAAACAAATTGTGCTTTTGCTATTTCCTGTAGAAAGATGATATTCAATGAGAATCAACAACCATATATATAATTTATTTCAATTATATATGATGTCATCAGGACTTTATCATCCAGATAAAATTCAAGCAGAAAAATATTTTTATTTGTATATGTTCGGACAACTTCTGGCATTGTGGGGATGTGTTCTTTTTCATAGTATAAATTTTATGCCTCAGTGCACAACAGCTGCTGTGTTCTACAGGAGACTTCTGAGGAGACAGATTTATATAATACAGTCATAATTTAGTCATTAATATGAAGATGTTTTATCAATTACCTAAGCAAAAGTACCCTGCAGAATTGATACCTTTGTAGTTATTAAAAAGTGGTGACTATCTTAAATTAGTTATTGGAAATAAGGAATTCAGCAACAGAAATTAATCACTGTCACATCCTTGTGCATGTCTTGTGGATGCTAGGCTGTGTAGAACATTTGTTTGGAAAAAGGAAAAATATTATTATGATACCCTTAATAGAAACAGACAATCAAACAAATCTTAATTTGAAAAGGTTTTTGCAGTCATAAATCATAATGCCACTGTGTGGAGGAAAAACATCTTCATAACTGTATGACCTTGGTTCAGAGGGCCACATTCTGGGAGGGGTATGCTCTCATCAGACATTTTTCTTTTTCCATTTCAAAGACATGACATTTTTTCCAAAAAACAAAGTTAAAGACATGCATTCTAGCTCCTGGTAAAATCATGTTGTATTTATCCTTACATTTTGTGGCAATTAAATATGTATTTCACCGGTGTGTTAATATTATCTCTGTCTCTGTTAACAGATACCTTATGGTTATTTGCAATGTCACTGAAGCCAGCACAAATTAAAGGTCAATATATTTTTAACATAAAGACCAGTATGCTGTTAGGGTCATGAGTACTTGGGCTGAACAGGGTGAAGTAAAAGCAACTAAATGAAAAATGTGTATATGGAACTTAAGCTGCACAAACATCAGTTGGGGGTGCAATGTGGCTTAGCGGCCATTCAGGCAATCTGCCCATACTATTGAGAGAGGATTTATTTTTGCATACATATGTATATTAAAGATAGTAATCACATCTTCATTCCCATTGAAAGGGAGAAGATAGTAGAATATTGAGCAAATCAAAGGCTGAAATGATGAAGATATTTATCTTCAGCCTAAGAAGAGATTAGTATGAATTTAAAATAATGAATAACTGGATAGCAAATTAAGATAGATGTATTGTAGTTTTTTACAGAGTTTACTGTATTCTTTATTTACAAAAGCTACTGTCACTTCACGTGTTACGTCAGTGGTAGGCAACCAGCATAGTTACAAAAGATGAGGGAGATGTTTTGTGAATTAATATAGTTGAGCTAACCTATATAGTTGATACGATTTATATAATTGAGGTAGCTGCTATTCACCTACCAGGCCTGTTTATCTCCCTCAGTTATATCCCTGAGATGCACCGAGAATGGCACTCCAGTGCCCATACAGTGTGCATACATTTAGAAGAAGGTTATTACCCTGCCAAAGAACAGGGTAAAGGGTGTAAAGGGCATATGGTGTGAAGACAAGAGAGAGGAAAGTTAAAGTGATGTGGACTGTGGAACTGAACCTATATCTGCCGAGCCCATCTTTGATACCTGAACTACATCTAGTCATTGAACAGCCTGAGCTGGTTGTGTTTTGAGATACGGTGGTGAATGTGGACTAAAAAAAACCCGTAAGATTTATCTTCTGAAAAGGAAATAAAAATCTGTCACTACTGAAGCAATGAAGGGCATAGCAAAAGATTAGTTATATTGTTCCCCGGTAAATGTTTGTCGTCTATCAGCATGTGAACTTGTACTGTGTCTGGCTTACATCATTGCTGTGGATACCTACTTGACCATCTCTCTGTGTACTGGGATGCACTTCCTGCAGGTTTTTTCAAACAAGGATTTTTGGAGTAACATTTTGGAGTAATTTTTGAGTGTGACAGGTTTTCTGCTGTAAAATGAACAGGCCCCATAAAAACCAGCTCAGCAGTATCGCATAATTTTTTTCAGGTCACCTTTAAAGACAGACATGGTGTTCCTACTGTGCTACATGCCCCCAGCAAACTGCTTCCTTAGCAGGGGCTCTGTCGTTTTATTGATAGCACAACTAACTACAGATAAACCCTCTGATTCGGTAAGTCCCCCGTTACCTCCCTGAAACAAAGCATCTCCTACTGTGTTTCCTAACTATCAGATGATCAAAAAACTGAACTGTGAAAACAACAGTAACCATGAATCTTCCTTTCAGAATCCAGTTTTTGAAATAAAAATCTTATAATAAATTAGTAGATGAATGAAATATATCTCATTAATATACATTATAGCAGTGAGAGAGAGCAGATTTTGTGCTAATTAAGAAAATACAGTAAGTTGGAGAGAGTTCAGCTTTGCTCTTTTACTAATGAGCTGTATGATGTGGACAGTTAGTCATTTAAATTACGGCATGGTATGCGATTCGGATGACACCTACAATTGCCGATCCATAGAGCAGATGAATAATGATTGTGTATAAGGAGACGCATTATCCAGCTTATCTGTACACAGGTTCACGCTGTGATCTTGGAATATTTTTCTATTTGCTCTCACTGAAGAACGCACCCACAAGGTTTCAACACCCACTATGAAAGGAGAATCTGAAGAGTTACTGACTTGATTGTATACATCAGCTATATGTCAAAGCTTCACAGCTTTGCTTTAGCAACTTTCTGTAGTTCAGTCCCATGCTTTCTCATGAAATCTCACTGCCTAAAGCATACTGAACATGTCTGGTATCCCACTGGTGTCTCATGTGGCCCTGTTGGAGGGACTTTAAGACTGTGGTCATAAATTAACGGCTTCCCAGTCCAAGAACTGTTCATCTGTACTGCAATATTTACTCAATAGGGGTAGGAACTAGCAGGTCAGAAATACCTTAAAGAAATTAAGGGGGCTTTGATCCAATCTTGGTAACAGTCGGTGTGTATTAAAAAGGCTGATTAAGTCTCTGGAATAGCTGCTCTGTTATAAGAAAAGCCGGTAGTGGTTTGGGCTGTGGATTTGTATAAAACAGGTCTTGATGTTCTCATGGTATTTGTATGGAGCTGTTAGCTAATAAAAGTAGCACTTGCTAGAATGCAAGTGTTGCCTTTTCTAGTATTACGTCTGGAAGAATCTCAACCAATTTGAATACGTTTGCAGAAATCTAGAGGGTCATTCGGTTGCTGAAGATATTGACTCCACAAACCAGTCCAGGACAACAGAAACAAAACTTTCTCTGCTTCTCATCAGTCTGACCATAAAAGCTGCATTTTGTCCAATATTCCTCTCATCTGGACATCATAGATAAAGAAAATGCTGATGGGGAAAAACTAGCTGAGTTTTTCAAAGCTCGAAAAATGTTCAGTTTGACTGCGATTTGGCTTTTGGATAAAGAGGCGGTGGAATGAGAACATAGTATCTGTTGTGAAGACTGGTTTTGCTGCTCATCTGATTTCATGTTATTTCTGGATGTTATGTATTATGAAGATCTAAAGACCAATGGGTTATACTTCTCATATAAATATATAGATATATAAACACCCCATTTTTCTTTACGAACCCAGATCTTCATTTTGTGTCTGACATAAAATATTGCAAAGTGAATGAATTTATTTAAAGAAAACAGGTAATATTCCCTGATTGTGGCTATGATTAGAAAACCACAATTCTCTTTCAGAAATAGACATGTGCCCAAATCTTGAAATAGAGGACAAAAGCTCAAAAGTCCGTGTAATTGCATTTAGCCTCTTTTCTATACATTGAGAGTAAAGATGGAGAGATACGAAAAAGGAAAGGCTAGAAAAGTAAGTAACGTAAACCAAGAGGCTATGGAAACTTGTTAAAATGCAGTAATGGTGTAATTGGCACCTAAGCACTATCCCCTGGGTGGTGAATTCCTGAACTTAGGACAAGGACAGGAGAACCTGCTGTAGATTTCTCTCCAGTTGGAGAAAATCCTTTCTTGCTTTTTATTAATGAGGTGCTCTGGTGAAGCACAGGAGGTTGGAACTGTCACTTTGATAACTTTATCATGCTAAAGGGCTCAACATAAAAGGGTTGCAAAATGCTGGGGATTATAATGTCTTACTTCATAAATGGTCTTAAAAAAGAGGGTAGTCTGTTTTGGAAATAGAGGACCACACTGTCATCAGCTGGACACTCTCATTGTAGTCATATTACCTTTTCAGTAAAAACAATAACATGGATGGTTTAGGGCCCAAAACCATAAAGTATCAAAATTAAAATGGATTTTGTGCTCCGAGAAAACTTATAAGAAACTTTCCAACTGTGGTATTCAAAACTGAAATTGCCCTGTGCCCTTAAGGAAGAGGGCAGAGAAGGCAGCTTTCATTATGCATTGATCTAAAAGCTTTTTTTCCCCAAATTACAGCAGTTTATTTTATGATGAAACAAGTTTATTATGTTTTGATTATAGATAAGAAGCATATGGATAGCATATGATAGCCAGGACCTACATCTAGACTATTTTCTGCAAAGCAGAAAGTTATCAAATGTATGTTCAGTTCAGACAGTGTCTGAGGTTATTGCATGCTGGAGTTTGACTCATACTGCAAACAGACTGACCACATCCAAACCAGATGGCCATCCAGCAGACATCCACATTCTCTCTTCTCGAACATGTACGTTCCAAATTTTCAAGAGTTTTGGCTCTAACTATAAAGATATTTTTGACTCACAGTAATACACAAATGTTAGAGAAGCAATATGTAGGCTGCCTAAAAGTGACTTGTCATTTTACAAATGCAATGGAGATTGTTAATTGTTTGCACAAGAAGTTATTTATAATAATAATTTCTGAACCAGAAAATGATCTTTTACACTTTGTGGAATGGTTTGGATATTATATCATGCTTCAATGGATTTGGACTCATTACCAAGTCATTACAACAAGAGTAAAGTTTCCATAATTTATAGAAGAGATTAGGCTGTGTAGTGTAGGAGCTGACCAAATAAATAATTGAGAATGGCATTTTTTTCCCTCAGGTCCCCTGCCACTAGCACATTTCTCCACTCTGACTCTTAAAAAACTGTGTCCTAGGCTACTATTCTGACAATGCAGAACATGGTTAAAAGCATCTTCATTTCCATCAGTCTGAATGTGATACATGCTTAATTCAATCGTGTAAGCTTTGTGTACTGGAAGTACTGTACTGATAACTTCTGATGTAGAGAATGGAGTTTTACTTTTTGCTTTTCAGGTGCCCAGTGATTTCACTCCACCACTTTTTTTTTACCGTTATGTATGTTGTACAGATTGCTTTAGTTCTGCAACCCATATCTCCTTAGGGCTTTTGCCTCAGGGCAAACCTTAACTGTCAAGTTTCATTGTTTAAATTAGGTTGTTTAGAGTGTGTAGCAGGAAGAGACTGAGTAATGAAATCCGTACCCTGACTGTATTTAAAAAAACCTTTTTTTCTCTCTGAGAGGTCTGAACTTGCTACTTTTGGGCTAGTTGTGGAAAGGTCTGAAGCACCAATTCTAGACTTGTGAGCCATCATACTTGCAAAGTAGACCAAGAAATGCTCCAGAGAGCAGTCTGGCTTCTGAAGGAGCAAATTAGGGATACAAATTGTAGGCTTGTATTTAATTCTCAGCTTTACAATTAAAGTCTTAAGTGAATGTCTCATGGCAATCAGCTGCGAAAGCTTAAGAACAGCCTACCATTTGCCTGCTCCTGCTGGACAGCTGCATCGGCAGGCCATGTGAGAGTTCCTTAGCCAGTGCAAAGCTGTGGGTTCATTTTTTACTGTCATGGAAATGTGACGTGGGCTAAGATGCTGGATTTGCACTAAGTGGCTGAAGAATGCAGGTCAACGCAGTAACCTCAAACACCAAGGCAGTAACACATTCCTGTGGAACAGAAGCATCTTCAATTACTGCAGGTGCTTGCTAGGCAAAATGTACTTCTGATCCTTAAAATCTGTATTCATTTAATGAAGACAAGGATTCATGACATCCTTTGCCTGAGTTACAGTAGCTAGTTTAATAATTGGATCTTTGAGTATGAGTTTGATTTTTCATTTCCGTTTTTTAAAGAACGGTTAGCTTTTGAAGTTACGCTGTCTTTTTCTTTGCTCATGCTATTAGGTTAGTGTATATGCATACTACTTTCAGAAATAGCTGCTATAGAGTGAAGACAAAAGCATTGTCTTTGACAGATGATGTGTAGTTTTTCATATGCAAGAGTGAAGTGGTATGTTGATTATAAGGGCTTATTTAGAAGTATAATAGAAGATAAAGAATATAAAGAAGAAATTGGGAGGACTTTTAAAAAGAGAAACCCAATCCTGAGAGCTCTTTCTGACCACACCAATATAGAGTTACTGGCTTCTGTCATATAAGACTGACACAGGGTTCATTGTTTTTCCTGGTTCTTCAAGAGAGTATCTTAAGCTTTTTCTATTAAAAAAAACATAGCAAAAAGGAAGAGGAAAGTGTTTCCCAACTATCTGCAGGGTTCTCAATAAACTGTCCAAAATCATGTGTTTGAGTAGGGAGATGTATCAAGAAAGGGTAAGGAAGAAAACACAATACTTTCCTTTAAAAGTTTTGAATCTTAGGTCAAGAAAACAACATTTTGAACAAAAGCCTTCAGTAATATGAAAAAGTAATACCCTGTAGTTATCAGAATGTGTCAGGTTGGTAAACTGCCATTTTATTTCAAGGGCTTAGCTCTGCATTGCAGCCTTCCCTTTGCAGTGACATCTTCACTGTCTGTTGAGGTGAGTTACAGCAACAATTTTGTGACAGATCCTTGACAGCTAGTGGAGCTACAGGCTCCAAGCAGTCACTGTGCAATAAAATACCTTTGACTGAAAGACATTTCCCTATTACTGTGATATGTACTCATTTGTTAATCACTCTTTGCAGAAAATAAAGGGAAATATGTATGTGTGGGTGTTTAAAGGAAGGGAATATGGAGAAGGCAAAACCCTGACATTCTGCAGTGAAAGGTAATCAGCCAGGTCCACATAGGCAGGCTTAGCTGCATAGCTCAATGAAACTTATTAGCAAAGAGATCAATGCCACATAAGGAGTATACTCTTTTCATGACTCTTTGTCAGTCTGATAACTCTCCGACATGTTTTGTTGAGACAGAAGTGTTAAAAAGTTAAGAAAATGGATTGCTGAGACTCAGTTCTTTGCGTTCTTGCCTTGTTTCTCTAGGACGTTTAGCGTATCTGCAGAGAAGTAGTTTATGTAGGGACAGTGTCTATGGGCAAGAACCCATTCCTTGACCGTAAGCTCAAGTGGCACAACAGAGTTTGCACCCATATAGCTGACTTTTTTCCTTGAAAAAATATCTTGGCCTCATATACACAGCCTTTTCAGAATAGTCCTTGGGCGCTGCTACCAACTAACCAGACTGTTACCCAGTCACACCAGCGCTAACTGGTATGAGCCAAAAGCACCAGACAAGGTATTAATTACCACTTTGACAATAAATGATCACAGTGGTGCTCGAACTTATTCTCAGCCCCATTATCCATACATTCTGGGGGAATGTATCTAAATATCTGAAGTCACAAAGGAGGGGATACTCTGGCTGGACTTACAAAGATGACTGATGCCCCTGATTTCTGGGATGCCAGGAATGATAATGCATTTGAGAGCTCCAGGACCACCAGCCATCATTAGTCACTAGGTAGACTCAGTGGGCTTTAGATCACGTGTGAGGCAACAGGTATGGCCACGTATTAGAGGCATGTCCATCCAAGAGAGGACATGGTTATTTCCATGTTTTTACAATAGCTTGCTTAAAAGCCTATGCAAGTATACAAGCAACGGAGAAAAGCTGAGAAGAAAGCCTTGATGAAGAAGATAAAGGGGGTATACTGCAGCTGCCACAGTGTCACTTCTTATTCATGTTCACATAATGAAATGAGCAGGTTTACTCTTGCTTATGTAATGCTCTAAAATGCTCTAAAATTGTGCTGACTGAGGGTTCTTTCACGCAGAGATTCTAATCTTCAATTGCAAATGACTGTAATGTAAAGTGGAACAAACCTAAAAGGTCATACAGTTACTCTAAGGGTATGTTTGAAAGTTTTCAAAGAATTTGAAGTTGATATAGAAAATTCACCCTCCGAGTAGTCTTTAAGATGTAAAATGTAAGAAATGTACATGTATGTCTACATACAGGCTACCATTAAGTTTCTAACGAGTGCTTGATTGTGGGGATTCTAATCTGATAGCAATTTTCATCTTCACTTCCTTATTTCTGGCACGGAATACTCTATCATAAAAAATAGACTGCGTTCTTTTCAAATACAT